>NC_092141.1:66593445-66903312 GCF_043159975.1 Macaca nemestrina
GAGCTGCAACCTCATGTGAGGGGCTAGGAGAGGGCAGAGTGTGAAGAGGGGTGGTGAGGGACACAATTGTTCCCCTGCCTGCGCCCAGGCTTTCTGACCTCCTGAGCCTGGCTGGGAAGTCAGGGCAGGCAGAGCAAGCAATTCTTCTGGGCAGGGGAGCTGGAGGGCAGAAGGATATCATCATTTCTCATCTCCTCCTCCCTCCTCTTCTCCAGTGGATATTGAGGGAGCTAACAGGGCTGGCATCTGGGGCATGAACTGAGATGGGGCAGGTGGGGGTTAGGGAAGCTGATATCAAATAGTGACCTTGGTGGAGTCTCCTATGTGAAGAGTACCCTCCCTCTCCACCCCCAGCCCCCATATCCTGGCTCTGGCCCAAGGAAAATGTCCATTCTACGACCTTCTCTTTTCCTCTCCTCTCACTTCTGCAGCTATTCTCACACACCTAACCTCTAGGCAACATGCACTAAATTCAAAAGCAAGGAGAAGCCCTTCCCCCACCATCAGTCCACCAGCCCTAGAACCTCCCTTGCCTCTACAGTCACCCAATAAAGCCCAAGTCCATGGAAAACGGCTGTGGCTTTAGTTTTGTTGCTTTTAAAAAAAATCAATCTACCAGTCTCTAGCAGTAAGAGGGAAAGTTAGACCTCAGCCGGGGAACTTTCCATGTCCGCAGATAGAACAGAGGACAAAGCCATAGGTTGGATCAGAAGTGTCCTTTTAGGAGTCAGAGTTGGGAGAAGGAGACATCCTGGGACTGTTCATCCCAGTTAATAAAGTGGGCAATTCTCAGGCCATTAGGGGATTTTAGAGCAGACTGACATGCAATTAGTCAGCATTTCTCAGCCCAGCCAAGCCTGCTGCTAGTGTGGGAGGGGTCCTGCTCGCCATCTGTACCCCTGGCTTGGAGTCTGCTGGTGCCCTGGGGGTTGTGGGGGTGAGGAGGCATCAAAAACCTCCACATCACAGAAGCTACCCCTATACAGCGTGAAGTTTCCTAAGGGGTCAGTAGTTTGATTCTGGGGTCTTAGAGGCTCAGGCCAGGGACCTTTCTCTCCTTCCATGCTGAGTTCCTTGATGACTTTCAGGGAAGCATCAGCTGTTAGAGTTACCCCTACTCTGTCCCTTCAAGGAAAGATGGTGGAAAGGACGGCCGAGCGCCTGTTGTCAGGAAAGACAGTGCTGGTCTGTTTTCTCGGGAGTCTGGTTTCAGATTGTCCTGTATTCCCTCCCTGGCTCTGGTCCCACTGGCCTCTTTTCGGTGACATTCTCCCCCAGGAACCATCCCTGGCCCTTCCCTCCCCCAGCCCCAGCCCTAGCCAGTTCTCCCAGACACACTGGAAGAGAACACTGACCTTACCCAACTGTCTGCTGGGATCCCACCCAAATTTATAGCCCATTCCTCCCTCTTCATTCATTCAGCAAGTATGTATTGAACACCAACTGTGTGCCATACACTGGCTTGGGAGATTGCAAGGACCAGTCTCTAAGCTTCTGGAGGCCAACCCAATGTGGAAGAGAAGTACCCCAGGTGTGAGGGTGCCATGACTGAGGGATATTTGTACATGTACAGGGTGCTATGGGAGCTCCTTGCAGCCTGAGAAGCCAGTCCTGTTAGCCAGGTCCTGAGGGTTGAAGAGGAGTTTGCCAGGCAGGGAAGGGGTAGGAAAGGCACTCTGGGCAGAGGGTACAGCATGTGTAAACACGTGGAGATGAGAACGAGCATAGCACTGTTGGGGCTCCCATGGCAGGAGAATAGAAGACAAGGCTAGGAAGGTACCCTGAAGCTACTGCAGGGTCCACAGAGGAACCAGGATTTCATTCTGAGGATGAATGAAATCATCCTCAGAGGATGAAGCCACCAGGAATTTCAGGCAGAGAGTGAAGTGATCAGAGTTGTTTTTTGGATAGATGGTTATCTGGATGAGGTATTTGGGGCTGGGAGATTTGGCTCTGAGATGTGTCATTTAAAATAGCTTGTCAGCAGTGACTCACACCTATAATCCCAGCCAAGATTCCTCCTTTGGGAGGCCAAGCTGGGAGGATCGCTTGAGGCCAGGAGTTCGAGACTGCAGTGAGCTATGATCATGCCATTGTCTTCCAGCCTGAGTGTCAGAGTGAGACCCTGTCTCTTAAAAAAAAAAAAAAAAAGAGGCCGGGCGCGGTGGCTCAAGCCTGTAATCCCAGCACTTTGGGAGGCCGAGACGGGTGGATCACGAGGTCAGGAGATCGAGACCATCCTGGCTAACACGGTGAAACCCCGTCTCTACTAAAAAATACAAAAAATTAGCCGGGCGCGGTGGTGGGCGCCTGTAGTCCCAGCTACTCGGGAGGCTGAGGCAGGAGAATGGCGTGAACCCGGGAGGCGGAGCTTGCAGTGAGCTGAGATCCGGCCACTGCACTCCAGCCCGGGCGACAGAGCGAGACTCCGCCTCAAAAAAAAAAAAAAAAAAAGAAAAAGAAAAAATAGCTTCTCTTTTCCCTTATGCCAGGTTCCAGTATTGAGAGACAAGAAATTCCCACCCACCACTCCCTGGCTCATCAGATACCCCTATCCCAACCTCTCCTATGGGACTAGTTCATCTCAGCCCGTCTCAAAGATTCTAGGATAACTTCAATGGCATTTGAAATTATCTAAGTGCCCCTCAAACTGAGACCTGGTTAGGGACTGACTCAAGGACCCTGAGTCCTCGGCTAAGGGTACAGGAGAGGGCAGGGGCTCCAGGCCCAGCTAGGTGGATCTCCATCTGTCTTTGAGGACTGACCCTTTCCCCACAAGGACCTGCCATAAAAATCGACTTGTGATTTTTAGCTGAGTGGCTTCTCTTTTCCACTTTGGACTTCTCAGTGCATAGCAGGTTCAAGCCTGCAATCACCAAAGTGTAGAATGTGGAGTGTTTGTGCCCCCTCTTTCCTCTAACCTCCATCTCCTGCCATGTGAGCTCAGGGAATGCAAACATAATTAGAAAGATCAATCAGCTGGAGGAACCCCCAAAGTTTAATACCTTTTTAATACTACCAGGAATGGATTTTTGGTCCCTTTCTGCAGGTCTGGATTGCCAGATGTTTTGTTTCTGGGGAGGAGGGCTCTGGGCTGAGCAGCTCAGTGGGTGGGAGGAGGGAATGGGACTGTTCCTGATCCTCAAAGGCCTCTGTAGGCTGAAGGGAGGGGACCTTACTCCCTTCCCCACCCCAGATGCAGGAGTCACTCAGCTTTCTTCTCTGCAGCTGTTTCCCTCACAAACGAGACTGGTTTGGGAAACAATGTAGCCTCGTTAAACATTTAATGAAATAAACAACTAATCACACTGTGATGGCTGCCAGTGTTTCTGTTTTTTTTTTTTTTTTTTCCTTTTTTCTTCTTTTTTTTTTTTGAGACAGAGTTTCGCTCTGTCATTCAGGCTGGAGTGCAGTGGCACCATCTCAGCTCACTGCAACTTCTGCTTACCAGGTTCACATGATTCTCCTGCCTCAGCCTCCTGAGTAGCTGGAACTACAGGTGTGCACCACCACACACAGCTAATTTTAGGTTTGGTTTTTTTTTGTTTTTTTTGTTTTTTTGAGACGGAGTTTCACTCTTATTGCCCAGGCTGGAGTGCACGGGCGTGATCTCGGCTCACGGCAACCTTGCCTCCCGGGTTCAAGCAATTCTCCTGCCTCAGCCTCCCGAAGTAGCTGGGATTACAGCCATGCGCCACCATGCCCAGCTAATTTTGTATTTTTAGTAGAGAGGGGGTTTCTCCGTGTTGGTCAGGCTAGTCTTGAACTCCCGACCTCAGGTGCTCCACCCGCCTTGGCCTCCCAAAGTGCTGGGATTACAGGTGTGAGCCACCGTGCTCAGCCATTTTTGTATTTTTAGTAGAGACGGGGTTTCACCATATTGGCCAGGATGGTCTCGATCTCTTGACCTCAGGATCCACCTGCTTGAGTCTCCCAAAGTGCTGGGATTACAGGCGTGAGCCACCGTGCCTGGCCTAATTTTTGTATTTTTAGTAGAGACGGGGTTTCACCATGTCGGCCAGGATGGTCTCAATCTCCTGACCTCGTGATCTGCCCTCCTCGGCCTCCCGAAGTGCTGGGATTACAGGCCTGAGCCACCGCGCCCCGCCCTGGTGTTTCTTAACCTAGGCAATAAGCCTGCCTGGGAGGGAGGAGGGGGAAGGACAGGGTGGATGGGAAGAGAGGACTCAAACTACTGAAACACTTCAGCTGACAAGGGTCCTCCCCTTGTGACTCTGGCCCTCCCAGGAGGGACAGTCGTGGGAAGAGCTTCAGATTCAGAGGCAGAAGTCCCGGGGCCTGGGTTGAGCTCTGCTGCTTCTTCCCTGGGGAGTCTTCGGTGAGGCTCAGCACCTCTGTGAACCTCAGTTTTTGCACCTAGAAAAGGGGGCGGATCACTACATCTTCCTCATTGTGTTGCTGAGCTGATGTCAACTTTTATTCTTTACAACCAAGACACCAAGGCTTAAGTGCTTCTAAACTGGGCCTGAGGGAGTCGGGAAAGGCTTCTTAGAGGGGTATTTTGTGCTGGGACTGGAAGGCTGGAGGAAGACAGAAGATAGGAAGCGGGAGGTGGTTATGTCTTGTTCCCACACCTATCCTGGGCCTGAAGAGAGCTTTAGTGACTCCTCCAAAGATTGAGGTCCTGGCCGGGCGCGGTGGCTCAAACCTGTAATCCCAGCACTTTGGGAGGCCGAGACGGGCGGATCACGAGGTCAGGAGATCGAGACCATCCTGGCTAACACGGTGAAACCCCATCTCTACTAAAAAATACAAAAAACTAGCCGGGCGAGGTGGCGGGCGCCTGTAGTCCCAGTTACTCAGGAGACTGAGGCAGGAGAATGGCGTGAACCCGGGAGGCGGAGCTTGCAGTGAGCTGAGATCCGGCCACTGCACTCCAGCCTGGGCGACAGAGCGAGACTCCGTCTCAAAAAGAAAAAAAAAAAAGATTGAGGTCCCTTGGTCTCCATTTTTCTGAACTCCTCTTATTACTTTTTCTGCAGTCTCTGGGTGAGGACTTCATGTTGCCATAGTGACCCTCTCCCTGCTTCAGGTGCACTCAGACTTGTCCTGCAGGCTGAGGAAGGTGTGGGGGAAGGGGTCATGTCCCTGAGATGCCCAGTGGGGCAGGCACTCTTGGCACAGCTCTCTCCCCCGACTCCACATTCTCTTCCCCAGGAAAGGGTTTAGCATTTTGTTCTCAGTTTGTTCTACACAAGGCAGCTCCTCTCCTGCTTCCTTCCTTCCAGCCGGGTTCTCAGATCTCCCTCCAGCTCTGTCTGGTCAGTCCCTTACTTGCTGCCCTCAAGGCTGTGAGTGAGGGTCAGAGAGTGGGGAGGCTCCAGGTCAGGAGGTGTGGGATGATTCCTGAGTAGCTACCCCCTAGCAGCCGAGAGACAAGAAAGCCATGTACACTAGTGCCCCTCCCCACAAGAAAATGCCTCTGCTGTTGACTCCTAAATAACAGATGTCTGTCTGCATATTAATGAGATTGGACGAATAATTGGTGAGTTTTTCATTCAGTGTCAGAATGAACCGGGAGGCCTTATGTTCATGCACACAGACACCCACTCACCCCTGACTCTCCCCTTCCCCCACAGCACAATGAAACAGACACAGACACCGGCAGGCTTGACCCATGAGGGGAGGGGCAGACGGGGAACCACCGGGAGGGGTGTTAGGGAGGGGTGTTAGCAGGAGGGAGACCCCCATGGTTGGTCTGGGTTGGTCAGGTTTCTCTCTTGATCACTGCCTCCCCATCTCCCCGGGGGCAAAAGCTTGCATTTGTGAGATTTCGCCACCCTGCAGAAGGGGCTCAGAGGAGGAGGGGGCTCTGGGGAGAGGCAGTTGCTGCCTAGAGGACAGCAACAAAACAGTGGTCTCCTTCAGCGACTTCGTGCCTCACTTGAGTCTGGAATCAATGAGCCCCTTACCTTGCGTTAGACCCTGTGCCAGGGTGTGAGATGGAAGAACAGAGGTTTTGGAGTCAGGTAACTACAATTTGCTAGCTGGGTGCCCTTGCACAAGTTCTCTGAGCCTCACCCTTTTTGTCTCTAAGAACACCTACCTTGCAAGATTGAAAGGATAAAATGAGATAAAGTGTGTTATGTGTCTGTCTTAGTGCCTGGTTTATAATAGGCCCCAACTCATATTTTTGTCTCCCGACCTATCCCCAAAACAAACCAAGACACTTGCTTAATTGCTGCGTCTCATGCCAGACCCACCTTTGTTAGAGAAGGGGTTAATTAGAAGTCTAGTAATTATCCTAGCTGCCTGGAAACCAAGAGGAAAAGATACAGAGAGGAACAGAAACAGAGAAAAAGAAATAGACACAGGAGACAGAATGATGGAAACAAAGTCCCCGAGAACAGGAGACCACAGAGATGGGAATGGGAACATGGAGAAGGTATTGTGGGCAAACGAAGTGAACCCTCAAATGACAGTTTAGAATCCAGGCCCGGTGCAGTGGCTCACACCTGTTATCCCAGCTATTCAGGAGGCTGAGGTGGGAGGATCATTTGAACCCAGGAGTTTGAGACCAGCCTGGGCAACATAGGGAAACACTGTTTCTAGAAAAAATAAATAAAAATTAGCTAAGCGTGGTGGCACATACTTATAGTCCTAGCTACTCAGGAGGCTGCGGTGGGTGGATCACTTGAACCAGGAGTTCGAAGCTGTAGTGAGCAGTGATCACACCACTGCACTCCAACCTGGGTGACAGAGTGGAACCCCATCTCAAAAAAACCAAACCAAAACAAAACAAAAAAACAGTCCCAGTGCTGTGGCTCACACCTGTAATCCTAGCACTTTGGGAGGCCAAGGCTGGAGGATCACTTGAGCCCAGGAGTTTGAGACCAATGTGGGCAACACAGTGAGACCTTGTCTCTATAAAATATTAGCCAGGTGTGGTGGCCCACAGAAAGTTGAGGTGGGGGGATCACTTGAACCTGGGAGGTAGAGGTTGCAGTGAGCTGAGATTGTGCCACTGTACTACTTCAGCCTGCATGACCGAGCGAGACCTTGTCTCAAAGAAAAAGGATCCAGAGGTTAGAGTCTAAAATGCTTAGGTTTGCCATGTTCTTGCTGTTTGACCACAGCAAGTCTCACCCCCTCTCAGCACCTCAGTCTCTTCTTCTATAAAGTGAAGGGGTGATTTGCTCTCTAAGGTCCCTTCTCATTGTGTGAGAACAAGAGTCCCAGTAGCCTGAGAGCACAGGGGAGGGGACGCGGCTGCCCACCCTTCGACACTATTACCCATTGGTCACTTGTGCTCTGTCTCCTCTCTCCCTTGGTAAATGGATCTGCTGCGCCAGCAAACAACTGTCCATTGTGTCCTAATGAGGGACGAGCAGGGAAAACCAATCACTTATGATGCAAATGAGCCCACGGCTGCAGCCTCCTCACATTCACTGAGTGCTTCTCTTCTGTCCAGAGCCCAGCGCTGCCCCAGTTGGGCCTTTCTCCCTAGCTCCAGTTCCCATCTGGTCCTGGAGGAGGAGTGGGGAGGCCCAGACTGGCCTCCCCATTGTCGTTCATTGCACTCCCTGCAAGGAGTTTCAACCCTCAAATCCTCCGAGCCTGGCCCAGCTCCTCTCCCCACCCCAAAGGTGGCTCAGTTTGATTTTTTAAAAAAATTGATTGAAGGCTGGGCACGGTGGCTCAAGCCTGTAATCCCAGCACTTTGGGAGGCCGAGATGGGCGGATCACGAGGTCAGGAGATCGAGACCATCCTGGCTAACACGGTGAAACCCCGTCTCTACTAAAAATACAAAAAACTAGCCGGGCGAGGTGGCGGGCGCCTGTAGTCCCAGCTACTTGGGAGGCTGAGGCAGGAGAATGGCGTAAACCTGGGAGGCAGAGCTTACAGTGAGCTGAGATCCGGCCACTGCACTCCAGCCTGGGTGACAGAGCGAGATTCCGTCTAAAAAAAAAAAAAAAAAAAAAAAAATTCGATTGAAATTCACATAACATACAATTAGCCATTTTTTTTTTTTTTTTTTTTGGAGACGGAGTCTCACGCTGTTGCCCAGGCTGGAGTGCAGTGGCGCGATCTCGGCTCACTGCAAGCTCCGCCTCCTGGGTTCACGCCATTCTCCTGCCTCAGCCTCCTGAGTAGCTAGGACTACAGGCGCCCGCCACCGCGCCCGGCTAATTTTTTGTATTTTTAGTAGAGACGGGGTTTCACTGTGGTCTCGATCTCCTGACCTTGTGATCCGCCCGCCTCGGCCTCCCAAAGTGCTGGGATTACAGGCTTGAGCCACCGCGCCCGGCCAGCCATTTTAAAATATACAATTCAGGTGCATTTAGTGCATTCACAATGTTGTGCAACCACCACCTCTGGACTCAGGTTTTATGCCCTCTGCCCATTCGATGCCCTACAGCCTTCAGCGGGACTGGGCAGAGCTGAGGACTAATGGAGGCTGGTGAATAGGCTGAGAAAAGCCCAGAGCTGGCCTGAGGTGAAGAGGTGATCCCCATGCTTTAGGATGATGTTAGAAGGCTTAGGCTTTGGTGGGAGGGGGACGTCACTGCCTTAGCCAGCACAGACCTGTGGCCACATTGTAGAACATTATTTTATTTATTTATTTATTTATTTGACATGGAGTTTTGCTCGTATTGCCTGGGGTGGAGTGTAATGGCATGATCTCAGCTTGCTGCAACCTCCAGCTCCCGGGTTCAAGTGATTCTCTGGCCTCAGCCTCCTGAGTAGCTGGGATTACAGGTGCACGCCACCATGCCTGGCTAACTTTCTATTTTTAGTAGAGACAGGGTTTCACCATGTTGACCAGGCTGGTCTTGAACTTCTGACCTTAGGCAATCGGCCTCCCAAAGTGCTGGGATTATAGGCATGAGCCACTGCGCCCGGCCCCAGAACATTCTTGCATTCTTGAATTTCCTTGGGAATTTTTTTTTTTCCATTTTAATTTATCAGGCATTAGAAACCAGAAGTGGCGGCCGGGCGCGGTGGCTCAAGCCTGTAATCCCAGCACTTTGGGAGGCCGAGGCGGGTGGATCACGAGGTCAGGAGATCGAGACCATCCTGGCTAACATGGTGAAACCCTGTCTCTACTAAAAATACAAAAAACTAGCCGGGCGCGGTGGCGGGCGCCTGTAGTCCCAGCTACTCGGAGGCTGAGGCGGGAGAATGGCGTGAACCCGGGAGGCGGAGCTTGCAGTGAGCCGAGATCGCGCCACTGCACTCCAGCCTGGGTGACAGAGTGAGACTCCGTCTCAAAAAAAAAAAAAAAAAAAAAAAAAAGAAACCAGAAGTGGCTTCTGTACAGATCTTGGTTTCCATAGCTTTCAGAGCTTCTGTGGGCTTGGGGATGATCCCGTCGGCAGGCTTCTCACTTTAGCAGCTGCAGAAGGCCCTGAGACAGCCCCACAGTCTTTTGCCTCCAGGAAAGACCTCCTGCCACCTAGAACCCTAGGAACAATCCTAGACTTTCTACCTAATGTGTACTAGCTTATTCCAGAGTCATATAGCCTAAGAGCTGGGAAGAGCCTCCTAAGTTGAGTTTCTCTTGCTAATATACACTGTAATTTTATTTTATATGACTTTTTTTTTTTTTTTTGAGATGCAGTCTTGCTCTGTCTCCCAGGCTGGAGTGCAGTGGCGTGATCTCAGCTCACTGCAAGCTCCGCTTCCTGGGTTCACGCCATTCTCCTGCCTCAGCCTCCCCAGCAGCTGGGACTACAGGTGCATGCTGCCATGCCCGGCTAATTTTTAGTATTTGGTTTTATATGACTTTCAAGAGAAGATGGCAAACATCTGCTTACCTGTGTGTCTGTGTTACCTTGGATTCACCCTCTATTCCCTCATCTAGGACGTGCAATAATGTTTTAAATACACACACACACACACACACACACACACACACACACACACACGCCCTCTGGAATTAACCAGTGTCAACTGCTGCAGCACTGCAGAGAAAAACACTCTATAGTCATAAACTTCCTATTATCTTCCAGTGCATATCTCTGTTCAACTGGAGTCGTTAGTTGACTCTCTCCTAGACATAGCCCAGACAGCATAATGAGGGCATTTCCATCTGTGGCCTAATGAACAGGGACTCCTAGGCTAGTTATTTCCAGGTCTGCCACCAGCTCACTGAGTGACCTTTGACAAGGCCCTGGACCTGTTTTAGCACCTATAAAGTGCGGTTAGCAATTTTATCCTAGTGAAGTGGGAGAGATAATGGCTGGGCTAATGCTTTGAACCTGCAAAGAAATCATCATGAACACCATAATTATTTCCCCAGTTATTGCAGCAGCAGTCTCTCTGTCTGCCTTGAATGTCCATCATGGAGAAGACCTTGCTGATAGATAGGGGAAAATGTTATTCTGTCTGGGTGGACATTGGTCTAATTAAGTACAAAGGGGTAGCCTTCATGATAGGCAAAAGAGAATCAAAGAGGCCAGGTGTGGTAGCTCACGCCTGTAATCCCAGCACTTTGGGAGGCTGAGGTGGGTGGATCACCTGAGGTCAGGAGTTCAAGACCAGCCTGGTCAATATGGTGAAACCCTGTCTCTACTAAAAATACAAAAATTAGCTGGCGTGGTGGCGGGCGCCTGTAATCCCAGCTACTCAGAAGGTTGAGACAGGGAGAATTGCTTGAACCCTGGAGGCAGAGGTTGCAGTGAGATCGCACCATTGCACTGCAGCCTGGGCAACAAGAGCAAAACTCTGTCTCGAAAAAAAAAAAAAAAAAAAAAAGAAAATCCTTAGGTGTGGGTTTAGAAGAAGCCACTCTTGGACACTTAGATCCCTTATATTGTTTTTGGAGTAAGTTAGGATCATAGAAAAATGGGCAAAAGGCATTAAAGATAATTAGCATTCCAGAACACGGCTAGTTTTCCAAAGGTCTTGAGAGTGGAACCAGTAGTTGGATAAGCCCTTCAATGCACTGAGTCATCCTTTACTTCCTTTCATCCTTTACTTCATTCATTCAGGAAAAACTCACTGGGTGCCTAACAAAGTATCTGCTAGTTACAGAACTGGGTTATACCAAAGATAAAATAATTATGGTCATAAGAGATTATAAGGACCTTCTAGTCAAATAGAGAGGATAAAATATGCACACAAATAACTTCGATTGAATAAAGTGTCACAAATAAAGCAAAACTTCTGAAGTATTCTAACTGGGGAGAGATTCTGGCCTAGAAAACCCAGGGAAGGCTCTGTAGGGGTGAGGGGGCAGGATTGGGGCCTGTGGAGACGGCAGATCAGGATTTGCCTAGTAGAACATAGAGTATGAGCAAACTTTATGGGTTCCTATATTTGGTGGCCAGGGTGCCTGAAAAGGAGCAGCAGGTAAGGAATTGGAAAGGTTGGGTTTGGGCTTGGGATGGAAGGTCTAGGGAGATTGGGTAGGGACAAAGGGTCAGAGATATGTATCCTTTCAGGACTCTCTTGTCTTTTCTCATCTCTCTGGATCAGGTGCTCCTTCCTCCAATTCTAGCAGCTGGAGGCTCTCACCTGGGCCTGTGGAATCTCCAGCTTTCGTTTTTTTTTTTTTTTTTTTTTTTTTTTGAGACGGAGTCTTGCTCTGTCACCCAGGCTGGAGTGCAGTGGCCGGATCTCAGCTCACTGCAAGCTCCGCATCCCGGGTTTACGCCGTTCTCCTGCCTCAGCCTCCCGAGTAGCTGGGACTACAGGCGCCCGCCACCTCGCCCGGCTAGTTTTTTTGTATTTTTTAGTAGAGACGGGGTTTCACCGTGTTAGCCGGGATCGTCTCTCGATCTCCTGGCCTCGTGATCCGCCCGTCTCGGC
The DNA here is from genome assembly GCF_043159975.1 of Macaca nemestrina. Taxonomy (NCBI): domain Eukaryota; kingdom Metazoa; phylum Chordata; class Mammalia; order Primates; family Cercopithecidae; genus Macaca; species Macaca nemestrina. The sequence continues at coordinate 66,605,222 of NC_092141.1, forward strand.
CTCCCAAAGTGCTGGGATTACAGGCTTGAGCCACCGCGCCCGGCCCAGCTTTAGTTTTCAACTGGCTAAATCTTACTCAAGGCCCAAGGCCCAGTTGAGATGCCTCCACCAGAAGTCTCCCACAACAGGCAGAGCCTGGCCCCACCACATGGCCCCAAAAGAACTTTTACACCAGAATTCTGCAAGTTTTCTTTGGCTTTCTTTTCTTACCTCACTCATTGGATAGTAACCAATTTGAAGGTCAGAAATGGAGTTTTTCACCCTGTTTTCCATAGCTACACACATACACGCACACACAGACACACGCATGCCCATACAGAATACCACAGAACCGGGCACAAAGTGTCCCCTCAATCATTAACCTTATTGTTATTCACCGCCTCCCAGGACTGGTTCCCAGTGCAATGCACTGGAAAGAGCACAGGGCTTCACTCTCACACAAATCTTTGTTCGAATCTGGGTTCTGCCCCTTCCTTTTGTTGTGTGATCTTGGGTAAGTTGCTTGACCTCTCAAAGCTTCATTTTCCTCATTTGTATGTGGGGAATAGTGCGTGGCACTTAGGAGTGTGGCAAATGATAGTCATTAATGATTATTGTTGCTGCTGAGAGCCAGCAAGATCAGATGGTCTACAGGATCCAGGGCTGGGTTTTCATTTTCCTTCCCTTTTAACTCAGTTGTCTTCTTCTCCCATCTGCCTGCTCTGTGTGTTTTCTGTTACCGTCCACGGGTCGGCCTGCATCTCCCTCCAGACTGGCTTTCTCTTCGCTCCTCAGAGAGCTCAGCTGTTGCTGACTCTCACAGGGTATGGGTGTCTGTGCCTTGCGCACCATCAGTCAATAAAGATAAATTACAAAATCATTTGTTTTATTTGTTCTTGTTACCTTGAGGGCTGTCTGAAATTGCCTTTCTTTTGAAAGCCACATTTGCATATCTATGCTGGAGTCAAAGGCTGCAGCTGTGGTTTCAATACAATTTAAATATTAATAAAACCTCCTAAACCTTTAGCTGTTTTTTAAAAAAGCAGTCTTGCCCTTCTGCTCCTAGATTGCTAATATAATTTAATCTTTGTCCTTTGCATTGTACAGCAGTCCCCCCTTATCTGCAGGGGATATGTTCCAAGATGACAAGTGGATGCCTGAACCCTCAGATAGTACCAAACCCTGTACATATGATGTTTTTCCCTATACATACATACCTATGATAAAATTTAATTTATAAATTGGGCACAGTAAGAGATTAACAACAATAACTAATAAAATAGAACAAGTCAAACAATACTCAGAATGGTGTACAATTTAAAACGTATGACTTGTTTCCGGAATTTTCCTTTTAATATTTTTGGACCATGGTTGACCATAAGTAACTGAAATCAAAACCATGGATAAGTGGGGGGACTACTGTTTTTGCTTAAAGGGCCTTCTTGAAGGTAACTGAAGTCAGCTGTTGCAACCTTGTAGCGAACCACTTACCAGCCCACAAACCTTATTTATCCTTAACAAGCCCAAGATTCACTACAGACAAAATAATAGACCACAGGTAACATTTATATACCAATTAGCAGCCCCTTACACTAAGCCATTTGTTCTCAAACTTGAGCCTGTTGCAGAATCACAGGTTGCTGGCCCCACCTAAGTCTGGGATTCACTGAGTCTGGGAATTTGCATATCTAACAAATTCCTAGGTGATGGTGTTGCCCCCTCACACTCCTATCAGGGGATCATGCTTTGAGAACCTTGCACTGAACTGTAATGTTAAGCTGTCACATATCATTTTGAGGTTTTTTTTTTTTTTTTTTTGAGACGGAGTCTCGCTCTGTCGCCGGGGCTGGAGCGCAGTGGCCGGATCTCAGCTCACTGCAAGCTCCGCCTCCCGGGTTTACGCCATTCTCCTGCCTCAGCCTCCTGTGTAGCTGGGACTACAGGCGCCCGCCACCTCGCCCGGCTAGTTTTTTGTATTTTTTTAGTAGAGACGGGGTTTCACCGTGTTCGCCAGGATGGTCTCGATCTCCTGACCTCGTGATCCGCCCGTCTCGGCCTCCCAAAGTGCTGGGATTACAGGCTTGAGCCACCGCGCCCGGCCTTTTTTTTTTTTTTTTGAGATGGAGTCTTGCTCTGTCGCCCAGGCTGGAGTGCAGTGGCTGGATCTCGGCTCACTGCAAGCTCCGCCTCCTGGATTCACACCATTCTCCTGCCTCAGCCTCCCGAGTAGCTGGGACTACAGGTGCCCGCCACCTCGCCTGGCTAATTTTTTTTTGTATTTTTAGTAGAGACGGGGTTTCACCGTGTTAGCCAGAATGGTCTCGATCTCCTGACCTCGTGATCTGCCCGTCTCGGCCTCCCAAAGTGCTGGGATTACAGGCTTGAGCCACCGCGCCCGACCCATTTTGAGTTCTTGAAACCATGTCTCCACAGCTCATATTCCCCAGCCACCAGAGTCGGGGGGATGTCTCTCTAGATCTCGATTCCTTCTAGTCCCTTCAACAATTGCTTACATTCTCCTGATCCTCCAGACATTCAGGATCAGCTCCCTCTACACCTCCCCAATCCCTGCTCTTCATAGGAGCTGTTTCTAGTTTTCCTTAATTTTCTATTTGGCCAGATTAGTTTCTTTAATTTTCTCCTTGTTACAGGCACAGTTACTGGGTGTTCAAGGGAACCATGCATCACTATAGTGGAGGGGGCTGCCGGCTCAGCCATTTTCCAGTAGTCTTTGATAAGTGAGCCCCCACATTCCCTGGGTAGCTGGCCCCATTCTCTGGGACTTCTTTGCATAAATCTGCAGCTCCCCCTCATCCTGCCATTCTCTGTGTGCCGTCTGCCTCTGGGGCTGACCTTATCTGCTCCTCGCAGCCTTCAGAGGACACATTCTGGGCAGCTTGGCTCCTTCCGCTCCAACTACCCCAACACTGATTCCTTTCTTTTTCTCCTGCATGTTTTTGAGGCAATACTTTTTGATGATTCTGGTTGCATTTTTTAGGAGGGACATAATCTGCCAGAGCTCTTCTCTAGGCCCCCTCCCTGTGCCTGCATGATAATCCTTTCTCCTTCCTTTCCAGCTTCTTTGTAGAAGTTTGTTTTGTAAAATGAGATAAAGGCAGTACAGGAACCAGTTCCCAAGTGCTGCTGTGCCCAGAGAGGGCTAGAGATTGTGGGGTGGAAAAGTGGGAGGACATCTTAAAGTCAGAGGTCAAAGGAACATGGATTAACTCTCCTCAGGTAGGACTATTTTTTTTTTTTTGGTGAGACAGAGATTTACTCTTGTTACAAAGGCTGGAGTGCAATGGCACGATCTCGGCTCACTGCATCCTCCGCCTCCCAGCTCAAGAGATTCTCCTGCCTCAGCATCCCAAGTAGCTGGCATTACAGGCAAGTGTCACCATACTCGGCTAATTTTGTATTTTTAGTAGAGATGGGGTTTCACCGTATTGCCCAGGCTGATCTCGAACTCCTGAACTCAGGTGATCCGCCCGCCTTGGCCTCCCAAAGTACTGGGATTACAGGCGTGAGCCACTGCACCGGGCCCCTTAGGTAGACTCTTTTTTTTTTTTTTTTTTGAGACGGAGTCTTGCTCTGTCGCCTAGGCTGGAATGCAGTGGCGCGATCTCGGCTCACTGCAAGCTCCGCCTCCCGGGTTCACGCCATTCTCCTGCCTCAGCCTCCCGAGTAGCTGGGACTACAGGCGCCCACAACCGCGCCCGGCTAATTTTTTGTATTTTTAGTAGAGACGGGGTTTCACCGTGGTCTCGATCTCCTGACCTTGTGATCCGCCCGCCTCGGCCTCCCAAAGTGCTGGGATTACAGGCGTGAGCCACCGCGCCCGGCCTTAGGTAGACTCTTAACCTGGGCCAGGCATCATGAGGCCAGGGCCTGAACTTGACTTTTGGGAAAGGTTATGCAGAACTTGAAACAGATGGGGTGTATATTTGTTGGGAGACCTTAGAGACAATTACAGAAAACTTTAATGTATTTTAGTCATCTTTGCTTTCACTCACTATTCCTGAAAACGCAGGCTGTACTAGATGGATACTGCTTTTCCTATTAACCCAACAGTGATGGGGTCAGAAGGCTGAGGCCTGGCTTAGCCTCAAGGCCCAGTAGCACTTCTGCTTGCTTCCTGCCTGACTTTACTGCTAACACGGAGACTCATCAACTCGCTGGCAGGTAGACAGGGAGCTGGCATGGGCCCTAGGGAAGTCAAGCTGTAGGTGAGGATGAACTGGAAGGCTTTGACAACTAAGATACAGTCATAAGCTGGAAGGCCAGAGAGAAGTGGAAATAGCAGCCATGATCCACTACTGTAAGACCCTTTGCCTGACATGGGGCTGCTTTTACTATCTCCTACCATGGCCCAAAAAGGAAGTGAGTGCGAGTTCCTCTCAAAATCTAGTTCTCTCCCCAAATTCCCTTAAGGCTTGAACCTTCTGTCCCAGGGTCCAGTGACAGAGGCAGATGGAAAGCTGATGATGGGAACAGAAAGGTGGCTTTGGATCTTCATGTAATCATTTATTAGCTGTGCAAATCTGAGTAAAATCTTACAAACAAGGAACTTGAGATTCAACTCCCATTTTTCCAATGAGGTAACAAATACCCGCTTCATAGGGCTATGATGAAGACTGATATAAAATGTAATATTGGCAGTTAGCTCCATTTTCTCTATCCTCCTTCACTGTCTCCAGCAAATACAGCAGGACTGAATTGTGTGATGACTTCACTCTCTTTGCTCAAAAAGGATTCCAATCTCTGAGCAGTGTGAGGACCAGGAAATAATGATAGAGAGTGTCATCTGTGGATTAAGCATGTTAAATACAAGTGGTAGGCAGAATTCTAAAGATGTCTTCCCTTGATTGCTGTCTTCTGGTTATTCAATCCAACACTAACCTAGGTACTGCTGTGAAGGGACTTTGCAGCTATGGCTAAGGCTATGGACTTTAAGATATGAAGATCACTTTGGATTACCAGGTGGGTGCAATCTAATCACTTGAGCCCTTAGAAACAGAGACATGTCTCTGGCAGGAGTTAGAAAGATGGAGCAGTCAGCAAGATTCAGTGTGAGAAAAACTTGACCACCCATTGCTGGTTTTGAAGGTGGAGGCAGACGGACTAGAAGCCTAGGAATGTGGGGAACCTCAAGAAGCTGAGAATGATGCCCAGCCGACAGCCGGTGGGAAACAGGGATCTTAGTTCTAAAACTGCAAGGACTTATTCCCAGAGCCTCTAGAAGGGAACACGCCCTGCAAACACCTTTATTTTGGCCTCATGAAACCTGAAACAAAGAAACAGTTGAGCCACCTCAGACTTCTGACCTTGCAACAATTTGTTTTGGTAGCAACAGGAAATACAAAAGGTATTTAAGCTGCCTCAATAAATCCTAAGAGGTTGATACTATCATTAACCCCATTTTACAGAGGAGGAGACTGAAGCACAGTGAAAAGGCTCTGAAACAAGTCAGTTGGTCTAAGTCTCAAGAACAGTCATTCATGGTGGAAGTGTTTACTACCAAGTTTATTTGCAGTGTTAACAGCACAATATTTACAACAGGTATTTTGTACAATCAAGTCTTCACTGCCCTTGCACACGGGGGGGCGGCTAGGGAAGACCTAGTCCTTCCAACAGCTATAAACAGTTCTGGATAATGAGTTTATGAAAAACACTTTTTCTTCCTTTGGCAAGCAAAATTATTTATGAAGCTGTGTGGTTCAGCAATAGGGAGCAAAGGGAAAAAAATTACCTCAAAGAAAGCAACAGCTTCCTTCCTGGTGGGATCTGTCATTTTATAGACATGAAATATTTATGCCAGAGGTCTTATATTTTAAGAGGAATGGGTTATATACCAGAGCTACAACAATAAACATTTTACTTATTACTAATGAGGAATTAGAACACTGTCTTTGGAAACCGGTTCTTGAAAATCTTCTGCTGTTTTAGAACACATTCTTTAGAAATCTAGCAAATATACCTCAGACTTTTAGAAATGTCTTCTAGTTTCATTTTCCTTTCTTTTTTTTTGGAGCCACAGTCTCACTGTGTCACTCACGCTGGAGTGCTGTGGTATGATTTTGGCTCATTGTAACCACTCCACCTCCCGGGCTCAAGCGATTCTCCTGCTTCAGCCACCCGAGTAGCTGGGATTACAGGTGTCCACCACCATGCCTGGCTAATTTTTGTATTTTTGGTAGAGATGGGGTTTCACCATGTTGGCCAGGCTGGTTTTGAACTCCTGACCTCCAGTGATCCACTTGCCTCACCCTCCCAAGGTACAGGGATTACAGGCGTGAGCCACCATGCCCAGCCTTCAAGTTTCATTTTCATTTCTAATACCTACCTCAGAATTTCCTCCCCAGTGTTCCACTCCAACATTTGAGAACTGCCCAAGGACTATTCTGATTTTAAGTCACATAATCGATCCCAAGCACTCTCCTTCTATTGAAGGGTCTGACTCTCTGCCTTTGTGAACACAGGGTTTTAGAGAAGCAAATTTAGGGAAACCAGCTGTTCTCTTGAGGCCAAGCCGCTCCGTGCTTCCAGCCCTAAGCCAACAGCCCAAATAGAAAGAATAGGGCTGATAAATAATGAATCAGCATCTTGCTCAATTGGTGGCGTTTAAATGGTCTAAAATCTTCTCAGGTGAAAAATTACCAAAATTTTGTGCTCATGGCAGATTTCAAAGGGAGACTTGAAGCAGAAAATCTTTAAGGGACCCTTGCATAGCCAGAAGTCCTTTTCAGGCTGATGCACATAAAATATTTAGTAGCCAGGACAGTGGAAGGACTGAAGAGTGAGAGGAGCTCCCAGGGCCTGGAAAGGTCACTTCGTAAGCTCATTCTTGGAGTCCTGTGGCTCTGTACCTGTGGCTGGCTGCAATCAGTAGTGGCTGTGGGGGATCTGGGGTATCAGGTAGGTGTCCAGCTCCTGGCACTGGTAGAGTGCTACACTGTCCAACACCCACTCTCGGGTCACCACAGGTGCCTCACACATCTGCCCAATTGCTAGAGACAGAGAACACAAGCACAGATTAGTGTCAATTCATTCTCCTGGACCAGGTTCTAATCAATAGACTCCAGGGTCCTGGTTGCATTAATTCTTAGGATTAATGAGGTAGAAGCCAATTATTATTATTCTTTTTTGAGACGGAGTCTTGCTCTGTTGCCCAGGCTGGAGTGCAATGGCGCAATCTTGGCTCATTCAACCTCCACCTCCCGGGTTCAAGCAATTCTCCTGTCTCCACCTCCCGAGTAGCTGGAATTACAGGCACACGCCACCACACCTGGCTAATTTTTGCATTTTTAGTAGAGACGGGTTTTCACGATGTTGGCCGGGCTGGGCTTGAACTCCTGACCTCAGGTGATCCACCTGCCTTGGCCTCCCAAAGTATTGGGATTACAGGCGTGAGCCACTACGCCTGGCCTTTTTTTTTTTTTTGAGACAGTCTTGCTCCTGTTGCTCAGCCTGGAGTGCAATGGCACGATCTCAACTCACTGTAACCTCCACCTCCCAGGTTCAAGTGATTCTCCTGCCTCAGCCTCCCAAGTAGCAGGGATTACAGGTGCCTGCCACCACGCCAGGATAATTATATTTTTCTTTCGGAGATGGAGTCTCGCTCTGTCACTCAGGCTGGATTGTGATGGTGCAATCTCAGCTCACTGCAACCTCCACCTCCCGGGTTCAAGCAATTCTCCTGCCTCAGTCTCCCAAGTAACTGGGACTACAAGCGTGTGCCACCATGCCTGGCTAATTTTTTTTTAGTATTTTTAATAGAGATGGGGTTTCACCATGTTGGCTAGGCTGGTCTCAAACTCCTGATGTCAGGTGATCCTGACACAGAAGAATCACTTGAACCCAGGAGGTGGAGGTTGCAGTGAGCCAAGACTGGGCCACTGTACACCAGCCTGCTGGGTGACAGAGTGAGACTCCACCTCAAAAAAAAAAAAAAAAAAAAAGCAATGCTTCAGGACATAAGGCCTTGCTCTGAAGAGGCCCAAGGAGTGACAGCTGGTGAAAGCCCACAGCCTCTGGCAACTGTATTAACATGAACTTCAATCTGTTAAAGGAAAGCCACCAGGAAAGCAGCACTGTAATTTAACAATATGGAAAAATGTATGTGATATCTTAAGGAAAAAAGCAAAACAGTGTAATTATGATCACATTTTATAAAATACACCCGTGTATATATATGCACATATGCCTGGTGGAATTTTATGGTGATCATCTCCCAGTAGTGGAATTACTGGGATTATTTTATTGTTTTTGTGTAAATTTATACTTTCTTTTTTCTTTTTGAGACACGGTCTCGCTGTGTCGCCCAGGCTGGAGTGCAGTGGTATGATCGTGGCTCACTGTAGCATCGACCTCCTGAGCTCAAGTGATCCTCCCACCTCAGCTTCCCAAGTAGCTGCGACTACAGGCATCTGCCACCAGACCCAGCTACTTTTTAAATTTGTTGTACAGATGAAGTCTCCTTATGTTGCCCAGGCTGGTCTCGAACTCCTGCACTCCCACCTTGGCCTCCATCTTGGCCTCCCAAAGTGCTGGAATTATAGGCATGAACCACCATCCCCGGCCTTGATTTATATTTTTGTGATCTACATTCATATCTTACTCCCACCCTATGGAAACAGTTCATGTCTTACTTTTACAATATAAAACAAACAATAAAAACATCAAAAAGACATTTTAGCCATTCATTCAACAAATATTCAAAATGTGCTAAGAACTGTGCTATTCAAGCACCAGGTAATGAGTGGTAAACCAAACCCATGCAAAAGGACCCCATATAGCACAGGTACATGCAGGCACCTTACCATGGAAGCCATTGTCCTCTGTCCAGGCATCTGGCTGCACAACCACAATTGGGTGGAAACTCTGGATCCCCAGGAAGGAAAGAGCATTGAGAGTGTGAGAGCAGGACTATTGGAACTGTCACGTCATCATTTTTTTTTTTTTTTGAGACAGGGTCTTGCTCCATCACCCAGGCTGGAGTGCAGTGGTGTGATCTCAGCTCACTGCAACCTCTGCCTCCTGGGCTCAAGCAATCCTTCCACTTCAGCCTCCCAAGTAGCTGAAACTACAGATACATACCACCACCCCTGGCTAATTTTTTTGTATTTTTGGTACAGACAAGGTTTCGCCATGTTGCCCAGGCTGGTCTCAAACTCCTGGGCTCAACTTCTCCACTGGGATTACAGGCATGAGCCACCGCACCTGGCCTCAGCTAATTTTTAATAATTTTTTTGTAGACATGAAGTCCTACTGTATTTCCCAGGCTGGTCTTGAGCTCCCAGGCTCAAGCGATTCTCCCACCTCGGCCTCCCAAAGTGTTGTGATTATAGGTGTGAGGCACTAGGCCCAGTCCATCATTTTTTCATTTTTTCTTTTTTTTTTTTTGAGACGGAGTCTCGCTCTGTCACCTAGGCTGGAGTGCAGTGGCGTGATCTCAGCTCACTACAATCTCTGCCTCCCGGGTTCAAGCGATTCTCCAGGCTGGAGCACAGTGGCACAATCTCGGCTCACTGCAAGCTCTGCCTCATGGGTTCATGCCATTCTCCTGCCTCAGCCTCCCAAGTAGCTGGGATTACAGGTACCCGCCACCACGCCCAGCTAATTTTTTGTATTTTTAGTAGAGATGGGGTTTCACCATGTTAGCCAGGATGGTCTCTATCTCCTGACCTCGTGATCCGCCCGCCTTGGCCTCTCAAAGTGCTGGGATTACAGGCGTGAGCCACCGCGCCCGGCCTTTTCTCTTTTTTTTTAGACGAAGCCTCACTCTGTCACCCAGGCTGGAGTGCAGTGGTGCAATCTTGGCTCACTGCAACCTCTGCCTCCCAGGTTCAAGCGATTCTTACACCTCAGCTTCCCAAGTAGCTGGGATTACAGGCATGCTCCACCAGGCCTGGCTAATTTTTTTTTTTTTTTTTTTTTTTTTAGCAGAGATGGGGTTTCACCATGTTGGCCAGGCTGGTCTCAAACTCCTGACAAGTGATCCACCTGCCTTGGCCTCCCAAAGTGCTGGGATTACAGGCATGAGCCACCATGCCCAGCGTCCAGCCCATCATTTCTTTTTTTTTTTTTTTTTTTGAGACGGAGTCTTGCTCCGTCGCCTGGGCTGGAGTGCAGTGGCACGATCTCGGCTCACTGCAAGCTCCGCCTCCCGGGTTCACGCCATTCTCCTGCCTCAGCCTCCTGAGTAGCTGGGACTACAGGCGCCCGCCATCTCGCCCGGCTAATTTTTTTGTATTTTTTTAGTAGAGACGGGGTTTCACCGTGTCAGTCAGGATGGTCTCGATCTCCTGACCTCGTGATCCACCTGTCTCGGCCTCCCAAAGTGCTGGGATTACAGGTTTGAGCCACTGTGCCCGGCCGAGCCCGTCATTTCTTGATGATTTGTTGAAACACAGTATGCTGGGGCAGTCAGAGAGGAGAGGGAGGGGCATATGGCAAAAAGAGTTAGAGGGAAAGAGCTTTGCCTCAGTATATTTAATATGTGCAGTTCTCAAATCCTCACCCATCCCTTACAGATGGAGTCTTCTGGCACAGGTATGTGGGCAGAGAAGACTTCTGAGGCTACAGTAGGGGCGTCCATAGGGACTGACAGGTGCCAGTCTTGCTCAATCACAGGAGAGAATACTGTGCCCTTCCTCTCTGACAGGGCAGCGAATACTTACTGTGCCAAGGGTGAATGATGAAAGCTCCTTCACCACAGAAGCACCACAAAGCTGTACCATCCACTCCAGTTGATCTAAAATGGACATTTAGATGTAAAATCACCGCAGTAATCTGTGTACTTAACTCAGGTCCTCTACCCTACACTCTCCGGATGAAGGCTTATAGCAAGACCTCTCAGTGGGAGAGTCTCTCTCTGCTCCAAAGGACAATGGTCTTAAAATACCAGGGGTATGGATTTTAAGTCAATTTGCCACTGATATGCTATGTACTCTGGTTATCAGTCTCCATAAGGCCACTTGGTAGAAGGTTTGACAGTCTCTCAAATAAAATGCTTGAAAGAAAAAAAAAATCGAAGATCTAATTTCCATTAATTTGCTAAATTGCTGGCTAAGACACTGTGTGAAAAAACACCCACCTTCCTTCCCTCCCTTTCTCCCTTCATCCTAATTCTGTGTTGGTAATTGATAATCATGGCCACTGAAAATACCATACTTGGTGGTAATTACTGTAAATGTCAAGAGATGGGAAGATAATTCATCCAGTCAAAAAAATACACGTCATCCGGGTTAGAGACTCAGCAGGGAAAGGCTACATGCTGAGCTGGAATCCATATACTCAGGGGGAAAGAAATCAGAAGAGACTGTGGAGATGTTCTCCGTGTACCTGGAAAATCAGAACTGCCCAATGGGCCCTGTTGGATGTGTTCTTCAAGACATTCATGTATGTTGCTCTTTCCCATCAGCCTGTTTCTGGGAATTGCTGAGGTGCTCCTGTCTGTCTGACTGAACGAAGGCTGACTAACTCACCCCCAAAATAGTACTTGCTGGCAACCCTGGTTTGCACTATACCAAAGTAAAAAAACACAGAAATCCTTGAGTGGAACTTGGAAATTTCATAAAAATCCAATTGATAACTAATAAAGAGGATGGAAACAAAATTACATTGCTGCCAGGTTTTCTTGCTGTCACTCATCTGCCTGTGACCAGATGCTAAGGCCTTCCTCTAAGGTGTAAGAGGACCTAAGTCCATGGGCAGAAGCAGGCATAGGAGGCAAAGGTGGGTAGCTTTTGCTGTGAAAAGAACCAACCAAATTTATACACACACCAGGGCCTTTGTGCTGCGCAACTCCAGGTGAGCTTTATTGCAGTCCTAAGTATAACATTGTATTCAGTGTCAAGTTTAATTAGAAAATGTTCACCAAGAGGGCTGGGTGCGGTGGCTCAGGCCTGTAATCCCAGCACTTCAGGAGGCCGAGGCGGGTGGATCATGAGGTCAGGAGATCGAGACCATCCTGGCTAACAAGGTGAAACCCCGTCTCCACTAAAAAAAAAAAATTCAAAAAATTAGCTGGGCGTGGTGGCACACGCCTGTAGTCCCAGCTACTTGGGAGGCTGAGGCAGGAGAATCGTTTGAACTCGGGAGGTGGAGGTTGCAGTGAGCCAAGATCACGCCACTGCACTCCAGCCTGGGCAACAAAGACTCCATCTCAAAAAAAAAAAAAAAAAAAAAAAAAAAAAAATGTTCACCAAGATTCTTCCCCTGCTCTGGGTCTGTCCATGGTGGGCCAGCTGCTGTGCTTTCTTCTATGTAAGTAATGGTTTAGGAAGAGCAGAACTTCTTGAGTTTTACCTATCCAAAGGTATTTTCTCACTAACATGTTGGCACTAACAGCAGCTCGATGCCATCTGAATACATAACATACTAAATCCTAACTATTCACCACCTTCATGCTCTTGAGAAGGGGGACAAGGTATAGCTTTTTTTTTTTTTTGCCATAGGATAACATTTAGGTGCTGTTTTGTTTGGAGGGTGATAGAGAAATAGAATAGCCTTTACAACATCTCAGCAATCTGAGGAACCCCCATTGGGGGATCTTGCTTATAATACTCCACTATGTAAGACAAAGGCTGGTGCTGGAACTCTGCAGTTCTCCCAGGCTCTTACCTGTGGGCATGTTGGTGAAGGGCCCATAACAACAGATTTCTAGCCCCCTGAAGATCTGGAAGAGAGGAAGAGAGAGGGACAGGGGAATGGAGAGAAGGAAATCTAGTTATAAAAGAATATTGGCTTTTATCCAAAAAACAGACTTTCAAAAAGGAAGAGCTTTTTTCTTCTGTTCACCACCTGATGATTTCTGCTACTACTTCCCAGGGACAAGCAGTCCAATGTCCAGAACACTAAAGGATTTCGGAAGATCTTTTTGAAGTGCATATGTAGTTGACCTACACTCTATAGGCATTCTTTGTAGGTGCTTTTACTTGTTAGATGTAAGGGAAAAAAGGTCCTTCTGTATGTTTAATAAAAGGCTTGGATGGCTAGAAACTCAAAGCTATTGGCTGAAGTTTGATGTTTATCCAGACTTGGTACCTCAAGTACTCACCATGACCCCATCAGCAGAGGGGTCTATGTTGATTTTAGGTGTACATGCTCCTTGTCTCCTCTGACTTTTTTTTTTTTTCCTTCTTTTTGAGACGGAGTCTTACTCTGTCACTCAGGCTGGAGTGAAGTGGTGCAATCTGGGCTCACTGCAACCTCTGCCCCCAAGGTTCAAGTGATTCTCCTGCCTTAGCCTCCTGAGCAGCTGGGATTACAGGCGCCCACCACCACGCCTGGCTAATTTTTGTATTTTTAGTAGAGACAGGGTTTCGCCATGTTGGTCAGGCTGGTTTTGAACTCCTGACCTCGTTATCTGCCTGTCTTGGCCTTCCAAAGTGCTGGGATTACAGGCATGAGTCACTGCGTCCGGCCCTCTCTGACTTTCTTCTAGCCCCCTAAACATCTGTTCCTTCCTTCTCACTACTCTGAGAATGGCCATTGTATCTTTAGACCACCTAAGCAGTTTTTAATTTAGAAGTGAAGCCATGTTCTGCCTCTCCTCATTGAACTGGTCTGACTGCCTGGTTTCCTGAAGACACAGATCACACTGCACCACCTCTTCCACTTACAGGGTTTGGCAACACTGTTCAAAACAACTTTCTGTGATAGTCACAGTGTTCTATATCTATGCTAATAAGGTAGCCATGAGTCACATATAGTTATTGGGCCCTGGAGATGTGGTTAGGGTGAATGAAGAACTAAACTTCATATTTTTCTTTTTTTTTTTTTTTTGAAGAGATGAGGTCTCATTTTGTCACTCAGGCTGGAGTACAGTGGCACGATCATAGCTTGCTGCAGCATTGAACTCCTGCACTCAAGCAATCCTCCCGCCTCAGCCTCCTAAGTAGCTGGGACTACAGGTGCACACCACCACGACTGGCTGATTTGTAAAATTTAACTTTAAACAGTCCCATGTGGCTGGTGGCAACAGTGTGGGACAGTGCAAATTCTCATATACACACTGGCATAGGTTCTTAGCAAAAAACTTGGGTATCACTTAAAAATAAACCCTAAAATTGTATCATTTGAATGGATATGTTTTGGGTGACTCTCATTGTCTTGACGGTCCCATTCTAATAAAAAGAAAATTGCCAAGGCCTAAAATTCACCTGGCTTCAAAGAGACTGCCATAGAGAAAAAAATCAGGAAGCTAAAAATACACAGATGGCCTTTTAGAAAGTGGTCACCCTCCCCCTTGACAGACAGACAGATGGACGGACGGACGGACGGACGGACAGACGGACACACATATACACACACACACTCTCTCTCTCTCTCTCTCTCCTGCCAGAGGGAAAAGAAAGGGCAGCAGGACAAGTCTGTTTTTTTTTTTTTGGGACGGAGTCTCGCACTGTCACCTGTGCTGGAGTGCAACGGCGTGATCTCAGCTCACTGCAACCTCTGCCTCCTGGGTTCAAGCAATTCTCCTGCCTCAGCCTCCCACGTAGCTGGGATTATAGGTGCACACCACCAATCCTGGCTATTTTTTTTTTTTTTGAGACAGAGTCTTGATCTGTAGCCCAGGCTGGAGTGCAGTGGTGCAATCTCGGCTCACTGAAAGTTCTGTCTCCCGGGTTTACGCCATTCTCCTGCCTCAGCCTCCCAAGTAGCTGGGACTACAGGCGCCTGCCACCACGCCCGGCTAATTTTTTGTATTTTTAGTAGAGACGGGTTTCACCATGTTAGCCAGGATGGTCTTGATCTCCTGACCTTGTGCTTCGTCCGCCTCAGCCTCCCAAAGTGCTGGGATTACAGGTGTGAGCAACCACGCCGGCCACATCTAGCTAATTCTTTGTATTTTTAGTAGAGACGGGGTTTCACTATGTTGGCCAGGCTGGTCTTGAACTCCTGACCTCATGATACACCCGCCTCAGCCTCCCAAAGACAAATCTGTTTGTTTTAAGGGACAGCATCCATCTGTGCCACTCTCACTATCTGTATGAATAAACTGCACCCCCAACCTGTTGATAGGACCTGCATGTTCATAATGCTAGAAGTTCTCTCCAGGCAGCTAGCTGGAGCCAAATGCTGACATGAAAAGTACAAAATATTAGGAATGCTTATATCCAGGCTAACACTCAGTGATGAGGATGTCTAGTTATGAGACAAGAAATCTGAAGTTTTGGGATGGGTGTGGTGGCTCATGCCTGTAATCCCAGCACTTTGGGAGGCTGAGGCAGGCGGATCACGAGGTCAAAAGATTGAGACCACCTTGGCTAACACAGTGAAACCCCTGTCTCTACTAAAAATACAAAAAATTAGCCGGGCGTGGTGGGGGGGTGCCTGTAGTCCCAGCTACTCAAGAGGCTGAGGCAGGAGAACGGCGTGAACCTGGAAGGCGGAGCTGGTAGTGAGCCAAGACCACGCCACTGCACTCCAGCCTGGGTGACAGAGCGAGACTCCGTCTCAAATTAAAAAAAAGAAAAAGGAAAAAAATAAATTTGAAATTTCAGGCTGAGTGCAGTGGCCTGTAATACCAGCACTTTGGGAGGCCGAGGTGGGTGGATCACCTGAGGTCGGGAGTTCAAGACCAGCCTGACCAACATGGAGAAACCCTATCTCTACTAAAAATACAAAATTAGCTGGATGTGGTGGCATATGCCTGTAATCCTAGTTACTTGGGAGGCTGAGGCAGGAGAATCACTTGAACCCGGGAGGCAGAGATTGCGGTGAGCCGAGATCGCGCCATTGTACTCCAGCCTGGGCAACAAGAGCAAAACTTCATCCTCCCACAAAAAAAAAAAAAAAAAAAAAAAGGAAATGCGAAGTTTCACCTCTACACATACATTTCTCTTCCAGAGAAAAATACTATGGTGACATTTAGTATCCTCAGAATGTCATTACTTTGACCACATACTTTCCATTATTGCTATTCTGCACAGAGGAAAAAATCCAAAGCACTAGAATTTCTTTTTAAAGAAAGGAAGAATCTTGTGCTAATACTGCCTAGCATACAGTGGAGGAAAAACAGAGGACTGGTTCACATGGTGCTCCCCTGTGGTAAAGGCAGAAGCAGAAATAAGGCCAGCAGCTTTTCTTGGCATCTGGAACAATTACTTGATAGGCTCAGAAGGTAAAAACAGGCTGACCTCAAGAGTTCAAAACTCCAGGCTTGATTTGTGATCATGTCCCAAAGCAGTTTTCCTTAGGAAATTACCTCTACTGGTTCCCTGTTAAGTTTCTATAAAAGAACAGAAAGTGCTCAGTAGAAGGATGTTTTGTTTTGTTTTGAGACAAGGTCTCACAATGTTGGCTAGGCTGGAGTGCAGTAGCACCATCAAGGCTTGCTGCAGCCTCGATCTCCCAGGCTCAAGCATTCTTCTCACCTCAGTCTCCTGAGTAGCTGGGAATACAGGAGTGTGCTACAACACCCAATTAATTTTTAAATTTTTTTGTAGAGACAGAGTCTTACTATGTTGCCCAGGCTAGTCTTGAACTCCTGGGCTCAAGTGATCCTCCTGCCTTGGCCTCCTAAAGTGCTGGGATTACAGGCGTGAGACGCTGCACCCAGCTCGGATTTTTTTTTTTTTTTTGAGACGAAGTCTCCCTCTTGTCCCCAGGCTGGAGTGCAGTGGCGCAATCTTGGCTCACTGCAACCTCTGCCTCCCAGGTTCAACCGATTCTCCAGCCTCAGCCTCCTGAGTAATCCCGAGCTGGGATTACAGGTGCCTGCCACCATACCCAGCTAATATTTGTATTTTTAGTAGAGATGGGGTTTCACCATGTTGGCCAGGCTGGTCTCTAACTCTTGACCTCAGGTGATCCACCTGCCTTGGGCTCCCAAAGTGCTGGGATTAGAGGCATGAGCCACTGTGACCGGCCTGGGATGTTCTGAAATGGCTAGCAGTGCACACTTGAAAAAGGAAGAAAAGCAAACTGGGAACATAGCACTTAGGGAGCTGAGAAAGCAGCCAGCTCAGGCCTGACAGGTAGGTGTGAAATCTTGCACAGAGTTCTCCCTGAGAGGAAGTCACAGTTCTGACTATGTCATCTGCTACAATATGATCTGGAGAAAGTCATTGAGTCTTCTTGGGTCTCATCTGCAAAATTGTTAGAATGCTCCATTTTTTTTCCCTCTGTGAAGCCTTCAATAACTTTTCAAGAAACTATGGTATTGTTAAGAGTTTAGAGTTGGAGGCCGGGTGCAGTGGCTCATGCCTGTAATCCCAGCACTTTGGGAGGCCGAGGTGGGTGGATCACTGGAGGCCAGGAGATGAAGGCCAGCCTGGCCAACATGGCAAAACTCCATCTCTAATAAAAATATAAAAATTAAGGCTGGGGGCCGGGCGCGGTGGCTCACGCCTGTAATCCCAGCACTTTGGGAGGCCGAGGCGGGCGGATCACAAGGTCAGGAGATCGAGACCACGGTGAAACCCCGTCTCTACTAAAAATTACAAAAAATTAGCCGGGCGCGGTTGTGGGTGCCTGTAGTCCCAGCTACTCGGGAGGCTGAGGCAGGAGAATGGCGTGAACCCGGGAGGCGGAGCTTGCAGTGAGCCGAGATCGCGCCACTGCACTCCAGCCTGGGCTGGGCGACAGAGCGAGACTCCGTCTCAAAAAAAAAAAAAAAAAAAAAAAAAAAAAAAATTAAGGCTGGAATGGTGGCTCACCCCTGTAATCCCAGCACTTCGGGAGCCTGAGGCGGGCAGATCATCTGAGGTCAGGAATTTGAGACCAGCCTGGCTAACATGTTGAAACCCTGTTTCTACTAAAAATACAAAAAATTATCTGGGTGTGGTGGCAAGTGCCTGTAATCCCAGCTATTTGGGAGGCTAAGGCACAAGAATCACTTGAACCTGCGCTGGAGGCTGCAGTGAGCTGAGATTGCGCCACTGCACTCCAGACTGGCCAACAGAATGAGACAAAAAATTAGCTAGGTGTGGTGGCACATGCCTGTAATCCTAGCTACTTGGGAGACCAAGGCACAAGAATTGCTTGAACTTGGGAAGTAAAAGTTCCTCCCAAGTTCAGTAAGCAGAGATAGCGGCACTGCACTCCAGCCTGGGTGACAGAGCAAGACTCTGGCCCGAAAAATAAATTAACAAAGAGTTTAGACTTGGAGCTAGACTCCCTGAGTTCAACTTCTAGTTCCATCACTTACTAGCTGTGTGACTCTGGGCAACTTATTCAACCTCTCTGAACCTAAATTTTCACATTTGTAATATAGGCATAATTACAGTACATAGCTCATAGAGTTGTCATAAAATTGTTAATTACTTAAAACATGGTTGGGCCTTTACAGCAGCCCCTGGCATAAAGTGATCTTTTTTTTTTTTTGAGACCTTCTCTCTGTCGTCCAGGCTGGAATGCAGTGGCGCAATCTCGGTTCACTGCAACCCCCACCTCTTGGGATCAAGAGATACTCTCAACTCACCCTTCCAAGTAGTTGGAACTGCAGGTATATGCCACCACGCCTGGCTAATTTTTGTATATTTTTTTTTGGTAGAAATGGGGTTTTGCCATGTTGCCCAGGCTGGTATCGAACTCCTTGGCTCAAGCGATCTGCCTGCCTCAGCCTCCCAAAGTGCTGGGATAACTAACAGGAATGAGCCACTGTGCCTGGCCTAGTGAACAGTGTATAAATTTTAGCTATTATTAGCCAGGCACGGTGGCTCATGCCTGTAATCCCAGCACTTGGGGAGGCCAAGGCAGGTAGATCACAAGGTCAGGGGTTCAAGACCAGCCTGGGCAAGATAGTTAAACCCTGCCTCTACTAAAAACTATAAAAATTAGCTGGGTGCAGAGGCAGGCGCCTGTCATCCCAGCTACTCGGGAGGCTGAGGCAGGAGAATTGGTTGAACCTAGGCGGCAGAGGTTGCAGTGAGCTGAGATTGTGCCGCTGCACTCAAGCCTGGGCGACAGAGTGAGATTTCGTCTCAAAAAAAAAAAATAGCTATTATTAATCACTTCCTCTTCTATGCTTCCACAGACAGCACTGTGTATGGCTTGCTCACAGCATTTACCACACTGCTTTAGAGAAAGACACTCTAGGCTGGGCGTGATGGCTCACGCCTGTAATCCTAGCACTTTGGGAGGCTGAGTTGGGGGGATCACCTGAGATCTGGAGTTCGAGACCAGCCTGGCCAACACAGTGAAACCCTGTCTCTACTAACAATACAAAAAATGAGCCCAGTGTGGTGGCAATGCCTATAATCCCAGCTACTTGAGAGGCTGAGGCAGAACAATTGCTTGAATCTGGGAAGCGGAGTTTTCAGTGAGCTGAGATCGTACCACTGCACTCCAGCCTGGATGACAGAGTGAGACTCCGTCTCGGGAAAAAAAAAAAACGGAGAGAGAGAGAGAAAGACACCCCAGTGAAGTGAAAAGAGCAAAGGCTTTAGATTCCCATCTGCTTAAAGTCTCAGCTCTTCCACTTATCAGCTGAGATCTGAACCCCAGACAGGAATCCAAATTATACAGCCTCTCTAAATATCTTAGTTCTATCATTCATAAAGTAGAGACAATACTTATTTATGTGGTTGGAATGGAAGAGTGAAAAAAGAAACTGCATGAAAGTATCTAAGCAGTGTGTATGTATGTAGTAAGTCTTACGAGATGAAGTGGCCCATCTCTGTAAAGGGAACTGGAATACAGAGTGGTGTGGTAAGATTTTTGTCAACTTGAGGGAGGGAGCTTTACCTTTCTGTCTGGGGATTCTCTTGCTCGCTTTGGACCTTGGTGGTTTCTTCCATTGACCACATCTCCTCTGACTTCAAAATCATGCTGAAGGAAACCAAACACAAACCATCAGGATCAGAGAAAGAGAAGCTTCCTTCAATGGAAGTGGAGCAGACATGTCATGTTTAAGGCATTCAGGCCAGGGGCAGTGGCTCACGCCTGTAATACCAGCACTTTGGGAGGCCGAGGTGGTTGGATCATTTGAGGTCAGGTGTTTGAGACCAGCCTAGCCAACATGGTGAAACTCCGCTTAACTAAAAAAAACCAAAAAACAAAAAAACACAAGGCTGGGTGCAGCGGCTCACGCCTGTAATCCTAGCACTTTGGGAGGCTGAGGCGGGCAGATTACTTGAGGTCAGGAGTTCGAAACCAGTCTGACCAACATGGTGCAACCTTCTATCTACTACAAATACAAAAAATTAGTTGGGTGTGGTGGCAGGCGCCTGTAATCCCAGCTACTTGGGAGGCTGAGGCAGGAGAATCTTTTGAACCCAGGAGGTGGAGGTTGCAGTGAGTCGAGATGGTGCCACTGCACTCCAGCCTGGGTGACAGAGCAAGACTCCATCTCAAAAAATTAAAAATAAAGTTAAAAAAAATACAAAAATTAGCTGGGCGTGGTGGCGTGCGCCTGTAGTCCCAGTTACTTCCTAGCTACTTGGGAGGCTGAGGCGTGAGAATTGCTTGAAACCGGGAGGCGGAAGTTGCAGTGAGCCAAGATCATGCCACTGCACTCCAGCTGGGGTGACAGAGTGAAACTCTGTCTCAAGAAAAAAAAAAAAAAAAAAAAAATTAAGGCATTCAGAATTGCCAGGCAGGTAGTAGCTGGACACCAATGGCTCACACCTATAACCCTAGCACTTTGGGAGGCTGAGGCAGGAGGATGGCTTGAGACCAGGAGCTTGAGATCCACCTGGGCAACGCAGTGAGATCCCTTCTCTACAAAAAAGATATATAGAATTTCAGTCAGGCATAGTTGCATGTGCCTGTAGTCCCAATTTATTGAAAAGCTGAAGCTGGAGGGTCACTTGAGCCCAGGAGTTGGAGGCTGCAGTGAACTATGATCATACCACCACACTCCCGCCTGGGTGACAAAGTGAGACCTGGCTAAAAACAAACAAACAAACGAAAGAAAAAAAAAGAATTGCTGGGCAGAGATTTGACAAAAAAGAAAGTAAAATCATTCTTTTTGGTAGACCAGGTGAAATGATCAGTATCTCAGCTGTTGAAATCAATTCACTGAAGCAAATCTTTGTGTGCAGAAATTAACAGTCAGCTTTTCACCTCACTTGGGACTTAATGTATCTTGATTTTCAACATCTATCTCCTCTCAAAACATTTACTTAGCGTTTAGATTAAACTGCTAATATTTTGCTGTTATAAAGGTAACTGAAAAATTCCCTTTCTCCTAAATCAATTGCATATTATCATCTAAGGAAATAAAGGCTTTTCAGATTTCCACTGAGAGATTTACACAGTTAACACAACCAAAATGATAAGATATACATTCAATACACTAAAGAAAGTTAGAGGTTTTTCGTAATCACTATTATGACTAGTCATGGACATGAGAATAAAGAATAATGAGACTGGGGAGAAACTTGAGGAAGAATGCTCAGAAACAAGTCTGACTGAAACTCACATTGTAGGGAAGGCCTTATGTGTTGCCAAGAGTATTGTGAAGAAAAAGAGTATAACCACCGGCTATTACTAGGGGAAGAATATCTGACATTTCCTAGTTACTTGAATGAGGAGTCTAGTGATAAATTTTTCAGAAGACTCCCATGTTTATAGTCCTCCTTGTACTCCTGAGCTTCATACGATGTGTCCAACTGCCTACTTAACTTCTCTATCCAGATGTCTAGTATACATCTCAAAATTCACGCATCTGGCCAGGCACAGTGGCTCACACCTGTAATCCCAGCACTTTGGGAGGCCAAGGTGGGTGGATCACCTGATGTCAGGAGTTCAAGGCCAGCCTCAGCCTGGCCAACATGCCACTGTGCTCAGCTAATTTTTTATATTTTCAGTAGAGACAAGGTTTTACCATGTTGACCAGGCTGGTCTCGAACTCCTGACCTCAAGTGATCCAACCACCTCAGTCACCCAAACTGCTGGGATTACAGGCATGAGCCACCACGCCCGGCCTATAAAATTACTTTCACATTTTATTTTGCCTGATCTGTTGTCATAGAAGTTCTCAGATGGCTGCTCTAAAATTGTTCCTTCTCCTACACTCTATCTTATTTACTTCTCACTGTTCTCAGTATCATAAAGTGCAACATCTTTTTGAAGCAATTTGAATTATAAAGATACATTTGCATGTGTATATATATGTATATACGCATATGCACACACACACACTTTTTTTTAAGAGATAGGGTCTTGCTCTGTGCAAGTGTTAAGAGTGCAGTGGTATGATCATAGCTCACTGCAGCCTTGAACTCCTGGGCTCAAGTGATTCTTCTGGCTTAGCTTCCTCAGTAGCTAAGACTACAGGTGCACATTGCCATGCCTGGCTAATTAAAAAAAAAATTTTGTGGAGACAGAGTCTCACTATGTTGCCCAGGCTGGTTTGAAACTCCTGGCCTCAAGTAATCTTCCTGTCTCAGCCTCCCAAAGTGCTGAGATTATAAGTGTTGAGCCACTGCACCTGGACTGCATATTAATATGAAGAGTTTTCTTCAACAACACTGAACAGTTTTCTACAAAGGTATATGCAAATGGGCACACTTCTTATCTTATGAATGTTTTCTTTCCCTTTATAAACTCCTTTTCCTTTCTCTTTTCCTCAAAGAAAGGACTTTCTTTTGAAATCTAGAACAAATGAGAACAGAGGATATCCTGGTTTGCTCTGCAAATTTTTTTTTTTAAGACGGAGTCTTGCTCTGTTGCCAGGCTGGAGTGCAGTGGCGTGATCTTGGCTCATTGCAACTTCTGCCTCCTGGGTTCAAGCGATTCTCCTGCCTTAGCCTCCTGAGTAGCTGGGACTACAGGCACGTGCTCCCACGCCTGGGTAATTTTTTGTATTTTAGTAGAGACAGGGTTTCACCATGTTGCCCAGGCTGATCTCGAACTCCTGAGCTCAGGCAATCTACCTGCCTTGGCCTCCCAAAGTGTTAGGATTACAGGCATGAGCCACCGCACCTGGCTTTTTTTTTTTTTTTGATGGAGTTTTGTTCTTGTTGCCCAGGTTGGAGTGCAATGGCGCTATCTCAGCTCACTGCAACCCCCACCTCCCCGGTTCAAGTGATTCTCCTGCCTCAGCCTCTTGAGTAGCTGGGATTACAGGCATGCGCCACCATGCCCGGCTAATTTTGTATTTTTAGTAGAAATGGGGTTTCTCCATGTTGGTCAGGCTGGTCTTGAACTCCCGACCTCAGGTGATCCGAACACTTCAGCCTCCCAAAGTGCTGGGATTATAGGTGTGAGTCACCGTGCCTGGCCTGCATAACTCTTGATGATCCCCATAATCATGGAAAATTTGTGCATTAAGGAAAGTGGTGCATTGATGGAAGGAAGCAAATACATTTTTAACTATATGACTGAATGACACCATGTCTCTGATTAGTTTGTAATATCAAGTACTTACCTCATTCAGCATTTTTCTTTCTTTAATAGACTGGGTCACCCCTAAGGAGATCATAGAAAAGACAGGTTACACACAGCAGAAGAACGTGCTATTTTCATGGAGATGGAGAGGTCAGCGATTCACAAAAGAGCACAGGAAGAATGACAGAGGAGAGGTCCCTTCCCTCTAAAGCCACAGCCCTTTAATAAGGCTTGTAGCAGCAGTTTCTTTCTGGAGACACAGTTGATGTTTAATTTAAACATTATAAGTTTGCCTGCTGCACATGGATTCCTGCCAACTATTAAATAAATCCCTAGTTCATATGCTAACATTGCTAGATTAGGTCCTATTAGTTATAAAAGAGACCCATTTTCCCAGCATCACCAGTTTATCTGAACAAAGTGATACGCATTAAAGATAAAGGTAGTTTAGTGTTACAATTAAAGACCTTTCAGTAACTCACACTCAGCATCAGCAAAAACCTTAGGTGTTAAATGTTAGGTGTAAAAATGCAATTCTGAGGTGTTAAAGGGAGGAGGGGAGAAATCGTATTATACTTACAGAAATAGCTAACTACCCATTTTCCTCCCGCAATTCCCAGAAAATATTTCAGCGTCCGTTCACACACAAACTCAGCATCTGCAGAATGAAAGACATTCAAAGGATTAGAAGTTGAAAACAAAATCAGGAATTGCTGTCCTAAGAAGCTAAAGAGCCTCAGTTTCTTACACTCCCAAGATCAATCTAGATTTATGATTCCAAAACCCCTGGTGACAGAATCAGAGGCTGAAAACACCATTAATTATAACCAGCAGGTGTGGATCTTTGGAAGTCTAGGGAAGGCTGATATAAAGTTAAGACCAGAGGAATGTCTGTCCACTCCCTCTCCCCAACACCCATCTTCTAGATGCCAAGGCTAGCTATAGAACTCCATTATAGTGTTCAAGGAATTAGCAATTATCCATGTCAATAGTTTTGATTAATGTGGACGGAGAACATCTATATTACTAGATGGCAATATGTGAAAGGAGAAGAAAACAGTATTGTTGAAAACCTAAATCTGAAATGTCAATGTAATGACAAATTTTCACCCCTAGAATGTCTACCTGGGGCGGGTGCGGTGGCTCACGCCTGTAATCCCAGCACTTTGGGAGGCCGAGACGGGTGGATCACGAGGTCAGGAGATCAAGACCATCCTGGCTAACATGGTGAAACCCTGTCTCTACTGAAAATACAAAAAAAATTAGCCGGGTACCTGTAGTCCCAGCTACATGGGAGGTTGAGGCAGGAGAATGGCGTGAACCTGGGAGGTGGAGCTTGCAGTGAGTGGAGATAGCACCACTGCACTCCAGCGTGGGCGACAGAGCGAGACTCCGTCTCAAAAAAAAAAAAAAAAAAAGTCTACCTGGGGAGTTCTAACCCTCTAATATTCTCCTGAGAGGGATAGGAGAATACAGTGCAGAGCTTCTATATAAGTATTTCAGAAAGCAGTAGCTAAAGAATCACTTGTTTATTTCCCAGTGTTTTAAAGGCCCTTCTGAAGAACTAAGCAAACTAAGGAAAGACCATTTAGTTTTAAACAGGAGAAATGTATTTAACTAAATCCTAAACAAAGCAGGCTATCTGCAAGCAGTAGCAGCAGCCATGCTCCCTCACAGAATTCCTTATAATTTTTGAAGTTTTTTGTTTAACTGCTACAAAAGCTGATTTAATAATATGTATTAAACTTGAACATTTTAGTTCAGTTTTAGTTCAAAAGTAGCAAATGTATTAGGTTTGAGTTTAAAGACTGAACTACTTTAGATTTGATTTGCATTTTTTTTTTTTTTTTTGAGACGGAGTCTTGCTCTGTTGCCCAGGCTGGAGTGCAGTGGTGTCATCTCGCCTTACTACAAGCTACGCCTCCCAGGTTCACGCCATTCTCCTGCCTCAACCTCCCAAGTAGCTGGGACTACAGGCACCTGCCACCATGCCCGGCTAATTTTTTGTATTTTTAGTAGAGATGGGGTTTCACTATGTTAGCCAGAATGGTCTCGATCTCCTGACCTCGTGATCCGCCGGCCTCGGCCTCCCAAAGTGCTGGGATTACAGGTGTGAGCCACCGCACCTGGCCTTAATTTGCATTGTCAAATTTTTTTACCTTTCACTAGCTTTGATGCAAACCTATAGCTTAAGGTATATTAAACTTTAATGATATTTTTCTCTAAAACAGTAGTTTGTAATAACTTTTTCTGGCACCTGGCTCCAATGAGCACTATCCTCTGACCCTGTGGTATAATTTTCATGAGTAAGTAGAAACCTAAGATCATAGAAGTTCTATGGCAATGTATCCAAGGGGTTTACATCCTCTCCTCAAGTGCCTGTATCTCTCCGAAAAGAATCATCATGGGCTGGGCGCGATGGCTCATGCCTGTAATCCCAGCACTTTGGGAGGCCGAGGCAGGTGGATCACCTGAGGTCAGGAGTTCAAGACCAGCCTGACCAACATGGAAAACCCCGTCTCTACTAAAAATACAAAATTAGGTGTGGTGGTACATGCCTGTAATCCTAGCTACTCAGGAGGCTGAGGCAGGAGACGTGCTTGAACCCAGGAGGGGGAGGTTGCAGCAAGCCAAGATCGTGCCATTGCACTCTGGCAGACTGGGAAACAAGAGTGAAACTCCACTTCAAAAAAAAAAAAAAAAAAAAAAAAAAATCATCATCGAGTGGACTGGAACACATCCAGAGAACCAACTTTGTTAGAAACATTTTAGACTTGAGCCACACAATCTGCATCTTCTGCGTCCTCCATGCACTCGTCTGCTTTCTGGAGCCCCATGAGTGAGTCTTACTTTTGTTCCACATAACAGTTCTCTTCCGGGTAGTGGTTCTTCAGATACTTGAAGACAGTGTCTTATTTCCTTAAATCTTCTCATTTCTTCTTCAAAAGACATTATTTCAAGTTACTTTTCTGCATCTTTACCATTTAACTCTGAATAAACACTCCCCAGTTTGTCAGTGACCATGTTAAAAACCAAGCACGGTGCTTAAAACAGACATCAGCTTTCAGGCAGTCACTCCAATGGAGAATACTGTGGGGCTCGGGATCTGTACTTCACTTGCTCCAGACCCTATGCTTGTGTTATTACGGCCCAGTTTCAAATAAGCTTTTTTAGCAGCCCTGAAATGTTTACTCAGATTTAGTTTTTAAGTCAACTAAAAACTCCCAGAGGTCTCCTGTATCACACAAGTTATAATTAAAACCTTAAAAAAGAAAGGTATAGAACAAATGATCTGTCCCCTTCCTTTTTTGGTTTTTCTTTTTTTTTTTTTGAGACGGAGTCTCACTCTGTCCCCCTTGCTGGAGTGCAGTGGCCGGATCTCAGCTCACTGCAAGCTCCGCCTCCCGGGTTCAGGCCATTCTCCTGCCTCAGCCTCCCGAGTAGCTGGGACTACAGGCGCCCGCCACCTCGCCCGGCTAGTTTTTTTGTATTTTTTAGTAGAGACGGGGTTTCACTGTGTTAGCCAGGATGGTCTCGATCTCCTGACCTCGTGATCCACCCGTCTCGGCCTCCCAAAGTGCTGGGATTACAGGCTTGAGCCACCGCGCCCGGCCTTTTTTTGGTTTTTCATATGTTAAGACTATCTCGGAGCTGTTACCAGACTTTTTTCCTGAAAAACTCTCAACATACTCAAACTAGGTGTTACATGAAGCTGGGGTCTCCAGGTTTTTCCTCAAAAACCTGCCTCCAGGTTTTTGTTGTTGTTGAGACGGAGTCTCACTCTGTCGCCAGGCTGGAGGGCAGCGGCACAATCTCAGCTCACTGCAACCTCAGCCTCCAGGGTTCAAGCAATTCTTCTGCGTCAGCCTCCCAAGTAGCTGGGATTACAGGTGCATACCACCACGCCCGGCTAATTTTTGTATTTTTAGTAGAGACAGGGTTTCACCATGTTGGCCAGGCTGATCTCGAACTCCTGACCTCAGGTGATCCACCTGCCTTGGCCTCCCAAAGTGCTGGGATTACACGTGTGAGCCACCACGGCCGGCCCACACTCCAAATCTTAAGCCAAAACAAAAGGGGGTAAGGAAGCAGCAAAACTATTATTTGTCTTTCATAAAGTAATTGATCGACTATTAGAAGACTATCATCCATGCTATGCTCAACAAATATTCTTACTTTTTCATTTTTTTTTTTTTTTTTTAAGATGGAGTCTTGCTCTGTCACCAGGCTGGAGTGCAATGGCATGATCTTGGCTCACTGCAACCTCCATCTCCCTGAGTATCAAGTGATACTCAGCCTCACGAGTAGCTGGGACTACAGGCGCACGTCACCATGCCCAGCTAATTTTTTTATTTTTTAGTAGAGACATCGTTTCACCATGCTGGCCAGGATGGTCTCGATCTCCTGACCTCATGATCTGCCCACCTTGGCCTCCCAAAGTGTTGCGATTACAGGCGTGAGCCACCATGCCTGGCCTCATGTGATTTTATGCAGCAAATGCAAAGTATTCTGTAAAGGTTCTTGGTATACCTGTTTTCATAACGACATGAGTAGTCTCTTCACTAATTAGATTAGTTAAAGCGATGTGGTATCTTCTGGCAAACTTGTACACGAGCATCTGAAATTAAATCAAATATTCCATTATCATGAGTTACCTCTAGTACACAGCTCAGAATACTAGTTATCCCACCATGGCATATGTTTACCTACGTAACAATCCTGCACGTTCTGCACATGTGTCCTGGAATTATTTAAGGTGAATTTTTTTTTTTTGAGACAGAGTCTTGCTCTGTTACCCAGGCTGGAGGTAAAATTTAAAAAAAAAAAGAAAAAATAATAATACCAGTTATCCTAGCTTTAAGTCTCTGTTTTTCTCAGAAAGGGTACATTTTAAAAAATTCTAAGATACCTGAAGTCTCGGCCGGGCACGGTGGCTCACGCCTGTAATCCCAGCACTTTGGGAGGCCGAGGCGGGCGGATCATGAAGTCAGGAGATGGAGATCATCCTGGCTAACACGGTGAAACCCCGTGTCTATTAAAAATACAAAAAATTAGCCGGGCGTGGTAGTCCCAGCTACTTGGGAGGCTGAGACAGGAGAATGGAGTGAACCCGGGAGGCGGAGCTTGCAGTGAGCCGAGAAGGCGCCACTGCACTCCAGCTTGGGCAAGAGTGCAAGACTCCATCCCCAGCCCTAAAAAGATACTTGAAGTCTCAAATAGTTTAATAAAAAATTATGTACACATCAGCAGACATAGAATTACAACTAAGGATTGAAAATAGTATTATACACCTACTATGTACCACAAACTTAAAACTTAAAAAAATATACATTGGGCCAGACACGGTGGCTCATGCCTATAACCCAGCACTTTGTGAAGCTAAGGTGGGACTCTTGAACCCACGAGTCTGAGACCAAGGCCAGCCTGGGCAATACTGTGAGATCGCATGTCTTAAAAAAAAAAAAAAAAAAAAAGTAAAAAGAAAAAATATATATTAATTTTGCTTTAATAGCTGATATCATCTGATTCCCTAAGACAGTTTCTTTGCATAGTGACACTCTACTATAAATTTATCAGCCTACACTTTATAAGCTGAGAGATAACTACCCTACACAGAAAGTTATGCTATAGACATATATGGCTTAAAACCAAGACTCAACCCTCTGATAGTTACAAAACACTGAAATCAAGATGTTACTAAAGGTCATTGCAAAAGCGATCAATTCTCTTGTAAGGAGAAGGCTTAGAAGGGGTTCATATTCCTCCCCAAAGAAATTTAGAGTCCTCTAGCTATTATCTATCAACCAAATAAAAATCAATAGCAAAAGAAATTAACCAGATCCATTATGGGCACAGTTGACCTAGTTGGTAGGTATTGTCTGATAAATAACTTTGTTTACCAAGGGCCATCATTTACTAGCCATAGCCACAGCCACCCACACCAGTATTTACGTGTTGCACAATACTGCCATGAAGGTCAGGCCATCTTTCTTTCATGTTGCCTTACTCCATACTGCCACAGGGCGCTGAAAAAATGCAGGCTAGAGAAGCTAATGACATCCTCCCCCTTTTGCCACCACCCTCTGCCAGGATCATTAGCAATTCTGAACTGATTAATTGCTAAAATCCCAGCCTTGAAACTGTTCTGTTAGAAGAGCAATGCTGAACTGATGAAAAGATCATCTTAATATGGGCTTCAGAATTAATCATGTGTAATACAGTCAGTAGCTTTCATCATAAATTTACCACACTTCACCAAGTCTGAATAAAGCTCAAAGTTTTCCTCTTTGCTTGTTTAAAGACAACACGTACCCAAGCCACTTGTAGTCTAAACTGCAGCTCAGAATTGCCTTTGGCAAGAAAGATTAGACCATTTTAGCCATCTCTAAAAAGCTGAACTTGCAAAACAAAGGGATAAAGAATGCTAATTTTCAATGAATAAGTAAGGAATTCCGGATGTGCAGGCAAATGATCAAGAGCCATTGAAACAGACACAGGTAAAAGCTTTTAGAGCAAATTGCTGGTCTGGGCATGGGATTATGAGATGAAAACATTTATAGCCATCACTGTGCACTTACTCAGTGTATCTACCAGGGCAGCCACAGCTTACTTTGCCCTTTCAGTAGTGGGATACATCTGGCCACAGAGATGTTATGCTAAGTCACTACCTATGGAGAAGTTAGGATGAAAAATCCTAGGAAAGATATATTAAGAAAGATATTTCAGAATGATTTGGTCATCTCTCAGTGTGCAATAAATGGCACACCCACTACTGAATCCATTTGATAATCTGGTATGTTATCTCATCATAGTTTTAAAGAAATATTCACGCGTCGGGCGCGGTGGCTCAAGCCTGTAATCCCAGCACTTTGGGAGGCCGAGACGGGCGGATCACGAGGTCAGGAGATCGAGACCATCCTGGCTAACACGGTGAAACCCCGTCTCTACTAAAAAATACAAAAAACTAGCCGGGCGCAGTGGCGGGCGCCTGTAGTCCCAACTACTCGGGAGGCTGAGGCAGGAGAATGGCGTGAACCCAGGAGGCGGAGCTTGCAGTGAGCTGAGATCCGGCCACTGCACTCCAGCCTCGGCGGCAGAGCGAGACTCCGTCTCAAAAAAAAAAAAAAAAAAAAAGAAAAAAAAAAAAGAAATATTCACGCAATTATTATTATTATTATTATTATTATTTTGAGACACAGTTTCGCTCTTGTTGCCCAGGCTGGAGTGCAATGGCGCAATCTCGGCTCACCGCAACCTCTGCCTCCTGGGTTCAAGCGATTCTCCTGCCTCAGCCTCCCGAGTAGCTGGGCTTATAGGCATGGGCCACCACGCCCAGCTAATTTTGTATTTTTAGTGAAGACGGGGTTTCTCTAGGTTGGTCAGGCTGGTCTTGAACTCCCGACCTCAGGCGATCTGCCCGCCTTAGCCTCCCAAAGTGCTTGGATTACAGGCTTGAGCCACCGTGCCCGGCCACGAATTATTTTTATTATGAAGTGATGACAAAGACAATTAATTACAGGGGTGGTAAACTTCTCAGGATGTCTGAAATCCACAAATAGCCCAAAAAGAAACGAGGTTTTACTGGTCTTAATATTTTAATGAGTATTTTTCCACAGTGTGAAGTAATTCCCATTTCTGGCATTAAGGACCCAAGGTGATGCCAAAATCCTAATAGCAAGGGATGTTGCAGGGCAGACATGGCAGGGCAGGCTATTGAGTAACTGTCTTACAAGCCAGGATAAAAACAAACAGTAGAGAAATGCTACTCTGTCTGGCAGTATGTTTGGAACCAGTCTGAATTTAGTTAAATATGCTGGTAAATTCACCCATGTGAGCCAAGGGGGAAAAAAGATGCCTTCCGGGGAATAAAGCTATACCTACTTGCTTTTACAGATATAAAGGAAAATTCAAATTCAAAAGTCCTATATCATACCGAAGTATAGCTTTTCTGCTAATATTTAATAATTATTTTCTCAAGTAAATATATATAAAATAATCCACACTATAGCTTTATCTAGATCTAAATTTTCAGAAATTAGTAATGGAAATTAAATTACACAGAACTGTGATTGTTTCCTAGATTTCTTCCTCTAGGTTATTAATTGCCAGGACCTACATAAAACTGTTTCCAGAATGTTGTTAAGTCTTAGTCATTAGGGAGATACATATGGATACACTCACAAATTCTTCTGGGGTCAGGCCAGACACCACCAAGGACATTCTTTTGTTGACCCTTTCTGTTGAAGCTGTCAATTTCGGCTTCTCCCTGCTCACACTTTCTTCCATTGCATTATACCCAGCAGTATTAGTATTATGAGCAGCAGCTGGACTCTGGGCAGATTCTGCAACTTGCCACTGGGGTACTTTCAATGCAGAGGTTGAAGATGGTATGCTGCCAACATGAGCTGACTCTGGGGCTCTGTCTTCGGAAGGATCAGATTCAGGGTCATCAGAGAAGAGACTGATTCCAGATTCCAGGTAAGGGGTTCCCTCTGAAAGGAATGGGAGAAGTTTAATTTACACAACAATGAATGCTGAATTACAGAGTTCTGGTCTCTGTTAAGAATTAAAAAGACCAATGAAGTTAGGTTAAGAGAAAAATGGGTACATGAATACAGTGTTGGTGGAAATCCAAAGTAGCCTAATTACCTAAAAAGGAAATATGGCATTATGTAGCAAACACCTTAACCTGTGTTTATACTTTCAGTCAACAATGCTAGTTTTAGAAATATATCCTAGGGAGACAAAAGATGTATGCAAAGGTTTAGTCATAGGAATGTTCACTGTAACACTGCTTATAACAGTGTAATTTTAGAAGCAATCTAGAAGTCCAATAATAGATTAAATTACGATATACCTAGTCCAATGGAGTACTCTTCACCCATTAGTTTGAATATAAATGTTGATGTACAATAAAACAGAAATGTTACTAATATATTAAAGAAGATACCT
Source organism: Macaca nemestrina (assembly GCF_043159975.1). NCBI lineage: Eukaryota > Metazoa > Chordata > Mammalia > Primates > Cercopithecidae > Macaca > Macaca nemestrina. The sequence goes on from NC_092141.1 coordinate 66,637,436, forward strand.
AAGCAATATTATTTATCATGACATTATTTTAAAAATAAAAGTTTATGTAAAATGACTAAAGAAACACAAATATTTTATTATTAAAGAATAAGAGTACAGGCCGGGTGCGATGGCTTAGGCCTGTAATCTCAGCACTTTGGGAGGCCGAGGTGGGTGGATCACCTGAGGTCAGGAGTTCGAGACCAGTCTGATGAACATGGAGAAACCCCATCTTTACTAAAAATACAAAAAATTAGCCGGGCGTGGTGGTGCATGCCTGTAATCCCAGCTACTCAGGAGGTTGAAGCAGGAGAATTGCTTCAGGCGGAGGTTGCACTGAGCCGAGATCACACCATTGCACTCCAGCCTGGGCAACAAGAGTGAAACTCCGTCTCAAAAAAAAGAGTACAAGTAATTTTATTTTTTTGAGAAGGGTCTTCGTCTGTCACCCAGGCTGCGGTGCAGTGGCACAAACATGGCTCATCTGCAGCCTTGACCTCCTGGACTCAAGTGATCTTCCTGCCTCAGCCTCCTGAGTAGCTGGGACCACAGGTGTTTGCCACCTTCCAGCTAATTTTTTTTTTTTTTTTGAGATGGAGTTTCGCTCTTGTTGCCCAGGCTAGAGTGCAATGGTGTGATCTTGGCTCACTGCAACCTCTGCCTTCTGGGTTCAAGCAATTCTACTGCCTCAGCCTCCCAAGTAGCTGGGACTACAGGCATGTGCCACCAAGCCTGGCTAATTTTGTATTTTTAGTAGAGACGGGGTTTCTCCATGTTGGTCAGGCTGGTCTCGAACTCCTGCCCTCAGGTGATCTGTCTGTCTTGGCCTCCCAAAGTGCTGGGATTACAGGCATGTGCCACCATGCCTGGCTCATTTTTGTATTTTTAGTGGAGACGGGGTTTCACCACGCTGGTCAGACTGGTCTCGAACTCCTGACCTCAGGCCATCTGCCTGCCTCGGCCTCCCAAAGTGCTGGGATTACAGGCATGAGCCACCATGCCTGGCCCCAGCTAGTTTTCTTTACTTTTTTTTTTTTTTTTTAAACTTTGTAGAGATCACGTCTTGCAACACTGCCCAGGCTGGTCTTGAACTCTTGGCCTTGAACAATCCTCCCACCTTGGCCTCCCAAAGTACTGAGATTACAGGCATGAGCCACTGCATCTGTCCTTATTTTATCTTTTACAAGGTGGCATCTCAGCTTGGTGAAGTGGCTCACGCCTATAATCCCAGCACTTTGGGAGGCCAAGGCAGGAAGATTGCATAAGGCCAGGAGTTAGAGACCAGCCTGGGCAACATAGCAAGATGCCGTCTCCAACCCCGCCCCAAATTATCTTATTTATTCCCTATATTGTCCAGTTTGGGAGCAATGAGCATATAGTAATTTTGTAAGAAAGGAAAAAAAAGTTGACAAATGTGGCAAATGCTTTATTTTTGTTTCTTCATCCAAGGTAATGACACCATTACTTTTCTCACTTAATAAATCAGCAGGTATCATTACCAAATTAAAAACAGCAGAGATGTCATCCTCGAAACATTTCAGAAAATGCCATGCTATCAGGAATTAAGCATAGCTAAGTGGAATATATGAGATTCCTAAAATGACCCTAATGAACATGGCCAAATACCACATTTGACGCCAGTGTCTTTTATGATAATGTGTTTTTGAGGATTAATTAAAAACTTTCTTTACTGATTAAAACTCTGATTTACAAGCCATAAAACACCATTCATTAAAAGTGATTTTTAAGGCATAAAATATATAATCATTTATATTAATTAACTCATAAAAGAAGAGCTTGCTTTGAGATTTGACTCACTTTCTAATAAAGGACTGGCCTAAAACTTTATTCTTTGGCCTTAGGACTCTTGTCTAACAGTTGAAATAAAATATATACATATATATTTTTGAGATGGAGTCTTGCTCTATCAACCAGACTAGAGTGCAGTGGCATGATCTTGGCTCACTGCAAACTCCGCCTCCCGGGTTCAAGCGATTCTGCTGCCTTGGCCTCTAGAGAAGCTAGGATTACAGGCACGCACTAGCAAACCCAGTTAATTTTTTTGTATTTTTAGTAGAAACAGGGTTTCACCATGTTGGCCAGGCTGGTCTCTAACTGACTTCAGTTGATCCACCTGCCTCGGCCTCCTGGAGTACTGGGATTACAGGCATGAGCCACTATGCCTGGCCTGAAATAATATATTTAGAGTACACCAAGATTCCCTCATCCTCAAAATCATTAGTTAAACCATTAATTAAAATATAGATGGATTAACAGTTTCAACAATTTTCAAGTAAACCTTAACACTTGAGCTATTTTTCTAAAATGGGCTTAAGTATAACAAAAGTGTCCATGATAGACTAGTACATCTAAAAGTTGGTTAACCAGAATATCTTTATGCAGGATTCAGAGTAAAATCAAAGTGTTTGTTCCATTAGAGCAGATGAAATATTACCTAGATCTTGCCTTGGCAAGTAAGATGGTTCCATCAAATCGTGTGGCCCAGACTTTTCCAGTTGTTGCGTCTCCACATCAACAACCTTAATGAGCTCCTCTTGAGATGGGTAATTTCCATTCTGAAGACTCCCAGAGCTACTGTGCACATACCACCTATCCTCTAATGACTGGCATTTAGAAGGGGATGACCTAGAAAGATAAATGGAAGGAGAAAACCATCGCCACCAATTGTGAAAAGACAAATCACACTTCCTGGGTAGCCAAAGCATAAATGAAACAGCTCATGTCAGAGAGATCAAAAATGACTAGCAAAAAAGAGCCCACGTGACAGCCTAGAAGTCTGGATTCATGTTGCCTGCCAATATGTCAGGGTTGACATATAACATCTCCCCCGAGGGGTTGGGTTGGTCTGAGGCACTGTATCTCCTAGCTGTTAAAAGCAGGTCAGTATCTGGGTGTGGTGGCTGTCGCCCGTATTCTCAGCTACTCGGGAGGCTGAGGTAGGAAAACTGCTTGAACCCGGGAGGCAGAGGTTGCAGTGAGCTGAGATCCCAAGATTGCGCCACTGCACTCCAGCCTGGGTGACAGAGCAAGACTCTGTCAAGAAAGAAAGGAAGAAAGGAAGAAAGAGAAAGAAAGAAAGGAAGAGAAAGAACGGAAGAGAAAGAAAGAAAGGAAGAGAGAGAAAGAAAAAGAAAGGAAGGAAGGAAGGAAAAGAAAGAAAAGAAAAGAAAAAATAAAAAGCAGGCAAGCAAGTAGGTCAGCAAATTTTTACCAAATTACTCACTGCCACTCACTCTATACACAATATTCTACTTGAGTCCAAATGGATATGTTAGAATCAGATCTCTTATGAAGATAGAACGTTGATCAATGTCAACATCTCTACACTCATTATTTCTACTCAGTTTTAGCAGAATTACAGAATCATCCCTATTGCCTGCCTTTTCCTTTTTTGTTTTTTTTTTGAGATGGAGTCTCAAGCTCTGTCACCCAGGCTGGAGTGCAGTGGCTCGATCTCGGCTCACTGCAACCTTGCCTCTCGCCTCTCGGGTTCAAGTGATTCTCCTGCCTTAGCCTCCCAAGTAGCTGGGACTATAGGGACATGCCACCACGTCCAGCTAATTTTTGTATTTTTAGTACAGGTGGGGTTTCACCATGTTGGTCAGGATGGTCTCGATCTCCTGACCTTGTGATCCAACAGACTTGGCCTCCCAAAGTGCTGGGATTACAGGCGTGAGCCACTGTGCCCAGCCACTATTGCCTGCCTTTTCAATGTCCAAATTCATTCTAAAAACAAAAGCCAGCTATAAAATATTGTTAGAAAAGCATACACACCCAGTAAATAGTTCCTCTAGTCTTCCAAGTGCTTAGGATTTTGCAAAATAAGATACTTATCAATAGATTTAAAGGGCCTCAGAGGTTAATTAATTTAAACAATTATTGGGTGCTTACTATGGGTCAAATACTAAGGCTAGGCCCCCTGGACTGAAGATGAGTGCGAACTGAATTACTGCTCTTTTTTTTTTTTTTTTTTTTTTTGAGACGGAGTCTTGTTCTGTCGCCCAGGCTGGAGTGCAATGGCACGGTCTCGGCTCACTGCAACCTCTGCCTCCCAGGTTCAAGCGATTCTCCTGCCTCAGCCTCCTGTATAGCTGGGATTATAGGCACCTGCCACCATACCTGGTCCTCCAGTAAGGAAAAGAATGGTACTGGACTACATAGTCCAGTACCGGACTGCTATATAGTCCTGTATTAATAGTGGTGTAAATACACATCTCTAAAAGATATTCTAAATGTTTTCTGGCTTTGGGAGGGCAAGGTGGGTGGACCACTTGAGTCCAGGAATTTGAGACCAGCCTGGGCAACAAGGTAAAACTCCCTCTCTACCAAAAAAACAAAAACTTTTTTTTTTTTTTTTTTGAGACGGAGTCTTGCTGTGTCACCCAGGCTGGAGTGCAATGGCCAGATCTCGGCTCACTGCAAGCTCCGCCTCCCGGGTTCACGCCATTCTCCTGCCTCAGCCTCCCGAGTAGCTGGGACTACAGGCACCCGCCACCTCGCCCGGCTAGTTTTTTTTTTTGTATTTTTTATTAGAGACGGGATTTCACCGTGTTAGCCAGGATGGTCTCGATCTCCTGACCTCGTGATCCGCCCGTCTCGGCCTCCCAAAGTGCTGGGATTACAGGCTTGAGCCACCGCGCCGGGCCAAAAAATACAAAAACTTAATGGGCGTGGTGGTGCATGCTTGTGGACCCAGCTACTTAGGAGGCTAAGGTGGGAGGATTGCGTGAGCCTGAAAAACAGAGGATGCAGTGAGCCATGATTGCGCCACTGCAATCTAGGTGACAGAGGGAGACCCTGTGTTAAATAATAATAATAATAATTACTATTATTATCTGTGGTAAATCAAGAGCTAGACTTTTTCTTTTTTTTTTTTTTTTGAGACGGAGTCTCACTCTGTCGCCCAGGCTGGAGTGCAGTGGCGCGATCTCGGCTCACTGCAAGCTCCGCCTCCCGGGTTCACGCCATTCTCCTGCCTCAGCCTCCCGAGTAGCTGGGACTACAGGCGCCCACAACCGCGCCCGGCTAATTTTTTGTATTTTTAGTAGCGACGGGGTTTCACCGTGGTCTCGATCTCCTGACCTTGTGATCCGCCCGCCTCGGCCTCCCAAAGTGCTGGGATTACAGGCGTGAGCCACGGCGCCCGGCAAGAGCTAGACTTTTTCTAGAAAGACAAGAATTTTAATTAGGGCAAGGGCTGCCTTGAAGAAATCTACCATTAGCTGCCAAGCTTGTTCAGGTTTTAGCTCCATTATATTTTTTTCTGACCTTTAGAAGGGACACATCTATCTAACTGCACATTTCTCATGTTGTAGTTTATGTTATAGGTTCAAAAAGCCTATATACAATTAAACAAAAAAAGTCTCCTGGCCGGGCGCGGTGGCTCAAGCCTGTAATCCCAGCACTTTGGGAGGCTGAGACGGGTGGATCACAAGGTCAGGAGATCGAGACCATCCTGGCTAACCCGGTGAAACCCTGTCTCTACTAAATAATAACAAAAAACCAGCCGGAGGAGGTGGCAGGCGCCTGTAGTCCCAGCTACTCGGGAGGCTGAGGCAGGAGAATGGCGTAAAACCCGGAAGGCGGAGCTTGCAGTGAGCTGAGATCCGGCCACTGCGCTCCAGCAGGGGCGACAGAGCGAGACTCCGTCTCAAAAAAAAAAAAAAAAAAAAAGAAGTATCCTAGAGCAATAAAAGTTTATAAATGTCTGTATACAAAAAACTGGAGAAAGTATGGTGAAAAAAATTAACAATTAGAGTTCAATATAAATAAAGATGTCAGATACCACAGCATCTTTACACTGATGTTTCTTACCTTTCCACTCCTGGTTCTTTATTTTTACTGGTAGAACTATCTGCAGATACCTCGAACTTGTCAGCAGAAAGGCCTTCTGGATTCTGGTTTATAGGATACTCACTACTTTTCTGTGAAGTTAATACTGCTTTAAATGGAATGAGAAAACAAATCTACTTTATTGTTTTGTTCTGATAGTGATAATTCAGGTTAGAATATTGACTTTTTTCAAAAGCATCAATCTATGATACACAAATTGGTTTTTAAACAAGTATATCAGGCAGAATTTTATAAACAAGTAACGCAACAGCCAGATGCTAGCACTAGATGGAATTCAATGATTAAAAAATAATAATGGTAATAAAAGGAACACTTTAAGACAGGGCAAATAAAGACACCCAGCTGAGACAAGGCTGAAAAAAAATTTATATTCCTTGGCCCTGAATGATAAAAATATATATATAACAATTTTTTATTTCTGCAGCAAATAAATTATGCCCAAATTCCTCTCAGACAATAGGAAAGAAAGAGTACTGGAAAGCACAAAGTACATTTTTCTCCATCCCCACTGCCTCCACATTAAAGACTGTGTGAAATGGGGGTTTCAGCTTCTGCATGTGGGGGGTAAACAAGACATGTGTGTCAGACAAGAAAGAAAAAACAGGTGACATTTTGCTTCACATTTTCAATTACTGAAAAAAAAAAAAGAAAAAAAAAAAAAAACAAATAAACCCCCTAAACCAACACATACACAAAAAAAACCCCAAGGTGCTGGTTAGTAAGAAATCTTTTTTTTTTTTTTTTTTTTTTTTTTGAGACGGAGTCTGGCTCTGTCGCCCAGGCTGGAGTGCAGTGGCCAGATCTCCGCTCACTGCAAGCTCCGCCTCAGGGTTCGCGCAATTCTCCTGCCTCAGCCTCCCGAGCAGCTGGGACTACAGGCGCCCGCCACCTCGCCCGGCTTATTTTTTTTTGTATTTTTAGTAGAGACGGGGTTTCACTGTGTTAGCCAGGATGGTCTCGATCTCCTGACCTCGTGATCCGCCCGTCTCGGCCTCCCAAAGTGCTGGGATTACAGGCTTGAGCCACCGTGCCTGGCCAATAAGAAATCTTAAATAATACATGGAACTAATGATGAAATGCCACAGAAGGGAAAAAACACAAAACATACTGAAGGCAAAGTTCTGGCACGTTAGTTCATTTTTTTTTTTTTTTTTTTTGAGACGGAGTCTCACTCTGTCACCCAAGCTGGAGTGCAATGGTGCAATCTTGGCTCACTGCAACCTCCGCCTCCTGGGTTCATGCAATTCTCCTGCCTCAGCCTCCCTAGTAGCTGAGACTACAGGTACCCGCCACCATGCCCAGTTAGTTTTTTTGGTATTTTTAGTAGAGACAGGGTTTCACTATGTTGGTCAGGCTAGTCTCGAACTCCTGACCTCAAGTGATCCACCCGCCTTGGCCTCCCAAAGTGCAGGGGTTAGACATGTACCACTGTGCCCGGCCTAATTCATTTTGTAATATATTAATTCCTCCAAATGTATCACTTTGTGCCACTGCCTTCTAGGAAATGGCTTAAAGGCAAAAGTATTTATTTATTTATTCATTCATTCATTTATTTATTTTTGAGACAGAGTCTCCCTCTGTAGCCCAGGCTGGAGTGCAGCAGTACGATCTCAGCTTACTGCAAGCTCCGCCTCCCAGGTTCACGCCATTCTCCTGGATCAGTCTCCTGAGTAGTAGATGGGACTACAGGTGCCCGCCACCATGCCCAGCTAATTTTTTTTTTTTGTATTTTTAGTAGAGACAGGGTTTCACCATGTTAGCCAGGATGGTCTCAATCTCTTGACCTCATGATCTGCCCGCCTCGGCCTTCCAAAGTGCTGGGATTACAGGTGTGAGCCACCGCGCCCAGCCTTTATTTATTTATTTATTTTTTGAGATGGAGTTTCACTCTTGTTGCCCAGGTTGCAGTGCAATGGCGTGATCTTGGCTCACTGCAACCTCTCTGCCTCCTGGGTTCAAGTTATTCTCCTGCCTCAGCCTCCCAAGTAGCTGGGATTACAGGCATGAGCCACCATGCCCAACTAATTTTATATTTTTAGTAGAGATGGGGTTTCTCCATGTTGGTTAGGCTGGTCTCGAACTCCTGACCTCAGGTGATCCGCCTGCTTTAGCCTCCCAAAGTACTGGGATTACAGGCGTGAACCACTGTGCCCGACCGTTATTTAATTTTTTAAAGAGATGGGTGTCTTGCTGTGTTGACCAGGCTGGTCTCAAACTCTTTTTTTTTGAGATGGAGTCTTGCTCTGTTGCCTAGGCTGGAATACAGTGGTGTGATCTCAGTTCATTGCAACTTCTGCCTCCAGGTTCAAGTGATTCTCCTGCCTTAGCCTCCCAAGAAGATGGGATTATAGGTGCCCGCCACCACCCCCTGGCTAGTTTTTGTATTTTTTGTAGAGATGGGGTTTTACCATGTTGGCCAGGCTGGTCTTGAACTCCTGACCTCAGGTAATCCGCCAAAATTGGCCTCCCAAAGTGCTGGGATTATAGGCATAAGCCACCACACCCAGCCTGGTCTCAAATTCTTAAGCTCAAGTGATCCTCCTGCCTTGGCATCTCACAGTGCTGGGATTACAGGCGTGAGATACCATGCCCGGCCAAGGTGGAAATATTTCATAAGTAAAAACAAATAGTTAAAAATTGCAAATGTCTTCTATTCATTAAAAAGTCACTGATTTTGAGCTTTTATTAGAAAAGCTAAAAGTCATAAATATAGGCAGAAAATTGAAACAAAAGATTATATTAATTAAACTGGTTTTTAAGACACTGGGTAGCCTAGGGGGGGAATAATCATTGATTTCCTGAGTTAGTCTTCAAATGCATTATTTATAGTTTCCTTTATGCTTGTCTTTTCTGGACCTGTGAGTTTCCAGGGTCATTTAGAACTCTGTTGAAAGTAAGCAGGATCTAACTATGAAGAGAGGTATCATCCTCTCCACCCCCAATACAGGGTGATAATTGATAAAGGGTAATGTGCAAGTTCCAAGGAATCATATCAAACAGAATTAACCACTGGAAAGAGTTAAAAAAAAAAAAAAAAAAGTGGCCGGGTGAGGTGGCTCACGCCTATAATCCCAGCACTTTGGGAGGTCGAGGTGGGCAGATCACCTGAGGTCAGGAGTTTGAGACCAGCCTGGCCAACATGGTGAAACCCTGTCTCTACTAAAAATACAAAAATTAGCTGGGCGTGGTGGCAGGCGCCTGTAATCCCAGCTACTCGGGAGGCTGAGGCGGACATTGTAGTGAGCCGAAATCGCGCCACTGCATTCCAGCCTGGGCAACAAGAGTGAAACTTAGTCTCAAAAAAAAAACCACAAAATACACAAAAAAACAACAACAACAAAAAAAGTGAAATGCAGAGAGAAGGCTCAGATACAAACACAGCTATTAAAAAGTCATTCCTGCTTTCGGCCAGAACCGCAATCTTCCAGTAATTCACCAAAATGACGAACACAAAGGGAAAGAGGAGAGGCACCCGATATATGTTCTCTAGGCCTTTTAGAAAACATGGAATTGTTCCTTTGGCCACGTATATGTGAATCTATAAGAAAGGTGATATTGTAGACATCAAGGGAATGGGTACTGTTCAAAAAGGAATGCCCCACAAGTGTTACCATGGCAAAACTGGAAGAGTCTACAACGTGACCTAGCATGCTGTTGGCACTGTAAACAAACAAGTTAAGGGCAAGATTCTTGCCAAGAGAATTAATGTGCATATTGAGAATATTAAGCACTCTAAGAGCCAAGATAGCTTCCTGAAACGCGTGAAGGAAAATGATCAGAAAAAGAAAGAAGCCAAAGAGAAAGGTATGTGGGTTCAACTGAAGCGCCAGCCTGCTCCACCCAGAGAAGCATACTTTGTGAGAACCAGTGGGAAGGAGCCTGAGCAGCTGGAACCTATTCCCTATGAATTCATGGCATAATAGGTGTTTAAAAAAAAAAAGTCATTCCATCACCGCAACATTTAGCGTATAAATTCATCTTCTTACTACATGCTATGAAGAAGATAAGACAAGTTAAGTCAGACGTCAATAACTCAGTAGAACCTGAAAAACAGAGCAAAACCTTTCTCCTTTTTTTCTTCCTTAATTCTTATTTCATTCTCTGAACAGCAAGCCCAATCTAGGCCTTGTGACATGATGATCTACTTGCTGGCTGGTTTAGGGAAGTACAAATGCAGAGATCCAGAGCCCAAGTTTCAGAATAGTATTGTAGTTCCTCTTAAATCATTCCCTCATCTAGATGTCTTAACATGTTACATTCTTCGTGGGTAGGAAATATGGGCCACACCAAACATTTAATAAACTTACTGACTGCCCACTGTGTGCTAAGCATTATACAGGGTATTGTGAAGAATTAAGGAAGACACTGGAAGACAACAGATATTAAGAAATAATAAACTAGGCCGGGCACCATGGCTCCCGAGTAGCTGGGATTACAGGCATGTGCCACCACACCTGGCTAATTTTTTGTATTTTTAGTAGACACGCAGTTTCTCTGTGTTGATCAGGTTGGTCTCGAACTCCCGACTCAGGTGATCCACCCGCCTCGGCCTCCCAAAGTGCTGGGATTACAGGCATGAGCCACTGTGTCCGTCATAGAAGTTCTGGCCAGGTGCCATGGCTCATACCTGTAACCCCAGCACTTTGGGAGGCTGAGATGAGAAGACTGCCTGAGTTCAGGAGTTTGAGACCTACTTGGGCAACATAGGGAGATCTTGTCTCTACAAAAAATTAAAAAAAAAAAAAATTACCTGGATATGGTGGTGGATGCCTATAGTCCCAGCTACTTGGGAGGCTAAGGCAGGAGGATCTCTTGAGGAGTTTGAGAGGCTGCAGTGAGCTGTGACTATACCACTGCCCTCCAGCTTGGGCAACAGAGCAAGACCCTCTCTAAAAAGGTGAGGCTGAGGTGTGGGAGGATTGCTCAAAATCAGGAGTTCAAGACCAGCCTAGTTAACAGTGCGTCCCTGTCTCTACTTAAAAAAAAATTAAAGAAAAAAATTATTTTTAAAAAGTTCATTTGAGTTTCAGTTAGACTCAACCAGATTTAGGGAGGAAAAGGCTCAAAACTTATGCTGGTATTAAGCTGTGATATCCAAAATGATTCAGAAATGAAGCATTTCAGTTACAGATCTGCAGAAAAAAATAAACACACATATACACCAAAGAGGAGATAGATTTACACAGATATTCAAAGTCACACAATAATAACATTTTATGTCTTACACATTACAATTGAAAGTCTAGTCTGTGTTTAGACTGAAGATGGTGAAAGCACCCCAAAGAAGAGTATTATACTAGGGAAGGGACTCTGAACTCTCATTATCTGAGAGATGAACTAAATGAAGATAATTACAATGAAAGCATTTAAGGAAATACATTTTGAAGCACTGCCATAGCAACAGAGTTTCTAGCTAGCTTCTTTATCCAAGAGCTACTGTTTGTTCCTGAACACAAAAATACTGCAAGGCACAACTGAGGACCAAGGCCACTGTTCTGTGTAAGTAACAGACTTGAGTTCCTAGAAAGACTCAAAGAAAGGCCTTAAAGTCCCCAGTTGGACTGTGGAACAGGGTGCTGAAGAAGGAACTTTAACACTCAGATAAGAATCACTGAGATAGGAATGAAGTGTACTTTGAGAGAACTCACCACCCCTGAATGTTTCTAAGCAGCATCCTGGTGGGGACCCCATGCCCAGCCTCTCCTAAGTGTCTAGTGTTTGCCCCTGTTTAAAAACCTGCCTGATGTGTTGTCTTTCCAATTAAAAACTCAAATTTCCATCTCACTTTCCTTCATTTATGCTATTATTCCTCAGCTCAGTGCTCGCTTCTTCTAGGAAGTTAGCTCTGATCAACTGCACCTGCCTGGTTACTCCAATGGCATCCTCTCAGAGGTCCATCCGGATTTTTTCTGGTAACTGTAACATTGCTATAAAGCACTTGACTCTGCTGCATAAAATTAGGCTTTCTGTGTTCTTTCCTTTTGAACTAACAGGAGCTCTACATCACTAGGCTTTCTGTGGATCAAAGTGCGGTTCCTGAAGTATAGGATGTCTCTTCCTATAAATCAGAAGCATATTAAATAGGTCTTTGTGATGTGACACCAGTGTAATAAGGAATATGTCTGAGTATTTTTTCATAGCTTTCTGAAATTATGGGGTTGCCTGTCACCAATTTCTTCTACTCCACTTAGCTTCCAATAGAGCAAGAGCTATATTGTATACCATCTATATTCCATGGGCTCCCCATAGCATCTACTTGTTGTAGGTACTCAGATGACAACACGAATGACTGCCCTGAGTCCCTCTGACTGGTATGTTAGTTGTAAGCAGGGACAAGAACCAAGGTTCCACAATTACCCATGTGCTGAGCAAGGATCATAAAATGTTGGAGCTAAGTCCTTATTTTTCAGAAGGAGATAAAGGGGAAGGAAAGAATTTTGCTTAAGATATCAGTGTTTGGCCAACATTACACACCTTTTTCTGATGTGCTTTGTTCTGGATTTCGCAGGTCCTCAAGGGCAGAAGAGTCAGTTATGATGGAAGGGTAGCTGTTAGAAGGCTGGCTTCCGTGCTGTTCTAACACAGCTTCTAGTTCAGCCATTTCCTGCTGGAGCTTTATTAGGTTATCTTGCATGGTATCCCTCTGCTGCAAAAACGATAAATGGTACCAAGAAAATGAAATACTTTGAGAAGTTTTCCATTAAATGAAAATATGTCACACAAATTAGTTTTAGCACAGGAATTGAAATCACCTAGTATGGAACTATAAGTTCTGGCTGAACACCTTTTAATCTAACCACATTCATGCAATTAATGCCCATGAAATTATTTCCAAATGATGCTAGTGAGGGAAAAAAATCCTCCAACTCCCCCAAATAGACTTGATTTATTGTGATGTCCTTTTGAGGTTGGTTATTTTCTTTTAAAGCTAGGGAGTGAAAAAATAATTAAGGTATTTAAACATTATCGATATTTAATATTAGCCTGAATCTATTAATATTTTATTTATACAGGCACATTTCAAAGACTTGGTGTTGTGAGATTCATCAGACATTTAGGTTAGTTCATATAAAAATGTGTGATTTTTAGACTAATGTAATGTCAAAAAAGCCCCCTATCTATGGCATTTTATAAAAATACAACAAACAGAAAAATACTATCAGTAATCCTGCCTAGATTACTGGCTTGTGAGGACTCTTCCTTTTCTGGGATGCTCTGAACCTTTAGTTTCTTTTCTTTTTTTCTTTTTTAAGTCTCCCTCTGTCACCCAGGCTGGCACCATCTCAGCTCACTGCAACCTCTTCCTCCAGGTTCAGGCGATTCTCCCACCTCAGTCTCTCCAGTAGCTGGGATTACAGGTGCTTGCCATGATGCCCGGCTAATTTTGGTAATTTTAGGAGAGACAGGGTTTTACTATGTTGGCCAGGCCGGTCTTGAACCCCCGACCTCAAGTGATGCATCCGCCTTGGCCTCCCAAAGTGCTGGGATTACAGACATGAGCCATTGTGCCCGACCTGAACCTTTAGTTTCTAACGGAAAAAGCAGAAAGCTAATTTATGAGTCTATCTGTTTGCTCAGTTAATTAGACAACTATTTACTATCTATTAAGCACCAGGCACTGTCCTAGTATTGAGGATACAGTCCTAATGGTGCTGCCATTCTAGACAGGGACATCTTATCTAGAATGTGTCCACCTAGATATCATTAGCAAGGACCTGTGAGAGGGAAGGATTCAACAGAAAGAGCCCTAAGAAAGCCTGTAAGGATAGTTACTGTTAAAATAATGGGTTCTTCTTGCTTATGGGCTCCTGTTGTTTATTGGTCCATTTCAAAGAAGAATGTGCTAAGTCCAAATATTTGATAAAAAAAGAATTTCGGTATGTAAGGAGTTTTCCAAAATATCCTTTTTAAAAATTTATTTTATTTTATTTATTTATTTTTGAGATGGAGTTTCACTCTGTCGCCCAGGCTAGAGTGCAATGGCACAATCTCAGCTCACTGCAACCTCTGCCTACCCGGTTCAAGCAATTCTGCCTGCCTCAGCCTCCCAAGTAACTGGCATTATAGGCACCTGTTACCATGCCCAACCAATTTTTTTTTCTGAGACAGAGTCTCACTTTGTTGCCCAGGCTGGAGTGCAGTGGCGTAATCTAGGCTCACTGCAAGCTCCACCTCCCAGGTTCAAGCCATTCTTCTGCTTCAGCCTCCCGAGTAGCTGGGACTACAGGCGCCTGCCACATTTTTAGTAGAGACGGGGTTTCACTGTGTTAGCCAGGATGGTCTCCATCTCCTGACCTCGTGATCCGCCTGCCTCAGCCTCCCAAAGTGCTGGGATTACAGGCGTGAGCCACTGTGCCCAGCCTAATTTTTGTATTTTTAGTAGAGACGGAGTTTCACCATGTTGGCCAGGCTGGTCTTGAACTCCTGACCTCAGGTGAACGGCCTGCCTTGGCCTCCCAAAGTGCTGGGATTACAGGCATGAGCCACCATGACTGGCTTCAAAATATACATGTTTAAAAATCACTTTGAGAAGGAACATCAATGGTTGCTAAAAAGTCCAGTGTGGGAGTGTGGGCAGGAACACACTGTTTCACTCTCCATTTCTTCTTCTTCCGATCCTTAAAAATGACTTTGCCCTTTACTAAAACCAAGCCATCTTCTTTCTCCTGCTGTGCTGAGTTCATAATTTTCAGGAGGTTTTTATGACCAGAAAATGTATTCCTAGCTTCACAAAGGTTTCCACTGCTACTCTAACACTGCTTTGCTGCCAAGGTCTGCAGCAACGCCATTGCCACCACGTGGTACTCATGAGTAGTTACATCACTGATCAAATCCTAGCCAAGGTCTGCCTCAGTAAACCTGGAATGAAAGCACATAGATATCTGACCAAAATGCTTCATAGGCTATATTAGTCACTGCTGTCACAACTATCACATCTAACCTCTATGTGGCCATCACATAAATCAGAAAAAATAGTAGTGGGGTAATTATTAACAGATAACTTTCCTTTGGGTTTCCCAAAGGAATTATTTTTTATAACTTAGACAAATTCCCCAGCAGGCAAGTGGTCAAATACATTAGGGAGAATAAAACCAATAGGTTTCTAAGACTTCTTGATTCTAATTCTGAAGTGCTCCTTCAATTAGCTCTAGTCTTCTGTTTCTACTATGCTGCTCTGATCTATACTTTTAACACTGCTACATTACTGTAGAAGTTCCCTAAAAGCCTTGTTTATCATGTCTTTTTCTTCTATAAAGACCCTTAGTGCTCCAGCCTGGCCATCACAGTGAAACCCCAGCTGAAGCAGGAGAATTGCTTGAACCCGGGTGGTGGAGGTTGCAGTGAGCCAAGATCGCACCACAGCACTCCAGCCTGGGGAACAGAGCAAGACTCTGTCTCAAAAAACAAAAACAAAAACAAAAACAAAAACAAAAACAAACAAACAAACAAACAAAAAACAAAACAAACAAAAAAACCTTAGGGATATACCACGGCTGAGTTATACTTTTTGAACACTATATAATTGTTAGTCATTATTGCCATTAGGATAAAGTCCAAATTCCTAAACATAGCATTTAAAAGGCCCTTTACACCCTGGTAATTATCTCTCATTTCTCCCAACACGCCTCACACAAGTTGTTTTCCCATAACACAGGACAACTTTATATTTCCTGGGAATTCCATGACTCTCTACCTTTACCTTACTTGCTGCCACTCCTCTTTTTCCACTTGAAAAAATTCTTCTCATCTTTCAAGGCCTAGCTTGAATGTCTCCTTAAGTCCCCACCAGGAGGAGTCGTGAAATACGAGAAGGGCAAGTGGGCAGAATGTGGCTAATTCTAGTAAGACTCCTGAAATGTGCAGTACAGCAGCCGGAACTGGTCTGGAGGGAAGCAGACCCTTGTTTGTTCACATTCATTACATGTAAATATATATATAACCTTCCCATAAAACATGTGTATTTAATGAGTTAAAATTATTTCTGGCCGGGCACGGTGGCTCAAGCCTGTAATCCCAGCACTTTGGGAGGCCGAGACGGGTGGATCACGAGGTCAGGAAATCGAGACCATCCTGGCTAACACGGTGAAACCCCGTATCTACTAAAAAATATAAAAAACTAGCCGGGCGAGGTGGTGGGCGCCTGTAGTCCCAGCTACTCGGGAGGCTGAGGCAGGAGAATGGCGTAAACTCGGCAGGCGGAGCTTGCAGTGAGCCGAGATCTGGCCACTGCACTCCAGCCTGGGCGACAGAGCGAGTCTCCGTCTCAAAAAAAAAAAAAAAAAATTATTTCTACTGTTCCTACTACTACATAATAAGCCTAATCCAAATACAAGCTGAAGTCTTAGCACAAATAGAGGCTTTATCATGCTAGTTTTGTTGACATGTTGTGAATATTTTCAAATATACAGAAAACTTGAAGCAACTTTGCAATGAATGTTTCCATATCTACTATGTAGAATCTATAACTAACATTTCCTATATTTACTTTATCACATACACACACACGCACACACACAGAAGTCCCCACCAATAATCCATCTCCTATCAGGAACAGATGATCTCTCACTACTTGATTTACATTGCTAATGCATTAGTATACCCAAATGGAACACATGACCTTGATAGAAGGAATCTTGGCTTAATCATTTTTGTCTCCCTAATGCCTAGCAGACAGTAAGCACTCAGCAAGTGTTTATTAATGAGAAGATAAATTAATGAATAAGTATAGTTAATCAGTCTTCTGTAAAAGCAAACAAATACCCAGATACCAATGACACCAAATTAGGAATTCTCTATCATCTATATGCTTTTTCTCGGTTCAGTACAAACAGGGAAAAAAATTCCACTTCAACAGTTTTTCCTGCCTGTGCTACTTTAGATGTAAGATAGCCTGAAATCTGACTTCAGCTGTTTTGGGTAGATGCTTAGTAAAACACTTTGCAAAATGAATCCTGAACAAATAGACAAATCTCTGGGAATAAGATCAGAAATACAGAAAAACAAGGACATTGTATATTGAATGTCAAACATAATACAGTATGGCTAAGGCAGATGTAATCAGAAATTGCAATCTTTTTTTTTTTTTTTTTTTTTTTTTGAGACGGAGTCTCGCTCTGTCGCCCAGGCTGGAGAGCAGTGGCCGGATCTCAGCTCACTGCAAGCTCCGCCTCCCGGGTTCACGCCATTCTCCTGCCTCAGTCTCCCGAGTAGCTGGGACTACAGGCGCCCGCCACCTCGCCCGGCTAGTTTTTTGTATTTTTTAGTAGAGATGGGGTTTCACCGTGTTAGCCAGGATGGTCTCGATCTCCTGACCTCGTGATCCGCCCGTCTCGGCCTCCCAAAGTGCTGGGATTACAGGCTTGAGCCACCGCGCCCGGCCTTTTTTTTGTTTGTTTGTTTGAGATGGAGTCTTGCTCTGTCGCCCAGGCTGGAGTGCAGTGGCTAGATCTCAGCTCACTGCAAGCTCCGCCTCCCGGGTTTACGCCATTCTCCTGCCTCAGCCTCCTGAGTAGCTGGGACTACAGGCGCCCGCCACCTCACCAGGCTAATTTTTTGTATTTTTTAGTAGAGACGGGGTTTCACTGTGTTAGCCAGGATGGTCTCGATCTCCTGACCTCGTGATCCGCCCATCTCGGCCTCCCAAAGTGCTGGGATTACAGGCTTGAGCCACCGCGCCCGGCCTTAGAAATTGCAGTCTTAAACTTTAAAACACAATGGACAGAATTAGACAATGGGTATATTGACAGAGTCCCAAACACACATCCAAAAAGGATCATAGTAATTGCAAACAGAGAAAAGGCCTCCTAAATCTTTTCATCAATTTAGTTGCCATGGCAATCCTGAAGAAGTGGAGAATACTAGTGACAGCTCAGATACAGAGTGGGGAGTCATCTCAAAGGTTTCTTGACAACTCCAAGGGGCTTCAGGTCTAGAGGGATTTGCTCTGTACAGAGAATGGGCAGTAGAAGATAAGCCCTCTCTAATTGTAGTTCTCATAGCAATGCAAGATTTAGAAGATTTTAAAACTGGATATCACCCAATGTTGGCAAGGTACAGGAAAATGGGAACTATCATTTACCACAGGGGCTGGAAGATCACAAACTGGTTTAATCTTTCTAAAGAACAATTTAGCAACATGTATCAAACACGAAAATCCTAGTCCTAGGAATTTATACTAAGGAAATAATCAGAGATGTAGGCAAATATTTAGCTACCAGGCTGCTACTACAGTAAAGTACATAATAGCAAACTGTGCCTCTTACCCTGAAACCTTCAACATTCAGCAATAGGTCAAATAAATCATGATACACTGGAAAGATAGAATCTCATATAGTAATTAAAAATGAAGTCATTTAAGAATTTTAACAACCCAGGCCAGGTACAGTGGCTCATGCCTGTAATCCCAGCACTTTGGGAGGCTGAGGTGGGTGGATCACTTGAGGTCAGGAGTTTGAGACCAGCTTGACCAAAATGGAGAAACCCTGTCTCTACTAAAAATACAAAATTAGCTGGGCATGGTGGCACATGCCTGTAATCCCAGCTACTCGGGAGGCTGAGGCAGGAGAATCGGTTGAACCTGGGAGGCAGAGGTTGCAGTGAGCCGAGGTCGTGCCATTGCACTTCAGCCTGGGCAACAAGAGCGAAACTACATCTCAGAAAAAAACCAAATAAATAAAAAATAAAAATAAAGGATTTTAATCATCCAGTAAAAGCTAGATTACGTACAGAATTATCTGGATTTCTTTTTTTTGAGACAGGGTCTCACCGTATCACTCAGGCTGGAGTACAATGGCACCATCATGGCTCATCACAGCCTCAACTTGCTGGGATCAAGCAATCCTACCCGAGTCTCTCAAGTAGCTGAGACTACGGGTGTGCACCACTAAGCCTCACTAATGTTTTTTTCCAGACAGGGGTTGCCCAGAACGGAGTGCAGTGGCATGATCACAACTTACTGTGGCCTTGACCTCTGGGGCTCAGGCAATCTTCCTGCCTCAGCCTCGTAAAGTGCTGGGATTACAGGTGTGAGCCACTGTGCCAGGCCTCCTGGATATATTTTAAAGATAAAGTATATACAAAGCACCCCTGTGCATACACAGGAATACTAAAAGAATATACACCAATAAATTGGTAACCATTTCTGGATAACACAAATTGCAACTAGCTTACCATTTTAATCACTGTAAGTGTACAGTTCAGTGGCATTAAGTATTTTCACACTGTTGTATTACCATTGTCACTATCCATCTCCAGAACTTTTTCATCATCCCAAACTGAAATCTGTACTCATCAAACAGTAACTCCCCATTTCTCCCTCCCCAAGTCTCTAGTAACCACTATTCTACCTTCTGTCCTATGAATTTACCTTTTTTTTCTTTTTTAATGCTCCTTGTGGAGCAAGGCTTATCTATAGGCAATGTGCCCAGAGTAACCAAATTTAACTATACTAGGTATATCATATAAGTGGAAGCATATAACATGTGTCTTTTGGTGTCCAGTTTATTTCAGTTAATACAATGTCTTCAAGGTTCATCCATGGATGATTTTTGTTTATTTGTATTTTCTAAGTTTTCCATGATACACATATATAACTTTATAAGAATATCAGGCTTTTCTCAACTTCATCTAATCTAACTTCAGAAAGTTCACAAAAAAACATCATTCACTTACTAGCAGCTAAAAGGGTATTTCATTTAGGTGGGAAAAAGAAGCCACAGCAGGATGATTCCAGGGGATCTGAACAGCTTCATTTTAAGAACGTGCCTATGGCAGGTCAGAGAACATAAGCAAACTGTCTAAGATCACAAAGCCCAGTATAGAACTCTCACCAATATTACCGCCAGCAACTGCTGTGTGTATCCTTCATAGAACCCTGTGCTAGGAATACAAAGAATCAATCTAACTATTAGAAGTTGTCAATCTAGTGGGAGATAAATAAATGAAAAAAATCAACTGAGATGAGCCTGAATTTTTGCATGAGAACTTGGAAAATTTTGGTGCCAAATGAAAATTAGAAGGCCAGGCCTGGTGGCTCATGCCTGTAATCTCAGCACTCTGGGAGGCTGTGGCTGGCCGATCATTTGAGGTCAGGAGTTCAGGATGAGCCTGGCCAACATGGTGAAACCCTCTCTCTACTAAAAAAATACAAAAAAATGAGCTGGGCATGGTGGCAGGCACCTGTAATTCCAGCTACTTAGGAGGCTGAGGCACGAGAATCACTTGAACCTGAACCTGGGAGGCGAAGGTTGCAGTGAGCCAAGATTGTGCCACTGCACTACAGCCAGGGTGACAGAGCAAAACTCCATCTCAAGAAAAAAAATTAGGAGACAGAGCCTGGTTCTTTGATGAAGACGATGTTAATTTTTAGATGCTGTGATACAGAATGTTTTTTCTAGACTATTCTGCCTTTAGTACATAAACATTCACATTACCAAATGGTCATATATATGGTAAAGCTTTTATTTACTTCATAAGTGACCAAATTATTGGCCTTGACCATTAGGTCCAGAAAGTAAAATTGTGTACTTTCTTTTTTTTGAGATGGAGTTTCACTCTTATTGCCCAGGCTGGAGAGCAGCAGCATGATTTCAGCTCACTGCAACCTCCACCTTCTGGGTTCAGGTGATTCTCATGCTTTAGCCTCCCATCTGTCTTTTTCAAAGAAAAGATGACTTATGAGCAATTAAAAAAAAATTAGGCCAGGCGTGGTTGCACATGCTTGTAATCCCAGCATTTTGGGAGGCTGAGGTGGGAGGATCACTTGAGCCCAGGAGTTTGAGAACAGCTTGGGCAACATAGTGACACTGTCTCTCGTAAAAATTTAAAAATTAGCTGGATGTGTTGGTGAGCACCTGTGGTACCAGGTACTCGGGAAGCTGAGGTAGGAGGATCGCTTGAGCCCAGAAGTCAAAGCCACAGAGAACCATGACTGCACCACTCCATTCCAGCCTGAGCGACAGAGTAAGAGACCCTGTATCAAAGAAACCAAAAAGAAAAAATAACTAGATTTTAAAAGGGGGGAAAAAAAAAAGAACAGAAGTATCGACAAAACAGTGAAAGGCTAGATGGTCTCTATTAGGAAGAGAATCCTATAGTCTCCAACTTGGTACCAAGAATAAACACCAAAATTGCAATTGCTGGCAATAATATTGGTGAGAGTTCTGTACCTGGCTGTGTGGCCTTAGGCAGTTTGCTTACCTTCTCTGACCTGCAATAGGCATATTCTTAAAAAGGAGCTATGCAGACCCCCTTGAATCATCCTGCCGTGGCTTCTTTTTCTCACCTCTCTTGATACAATAAGAATGTCATATTTTTGTTACAGGGGAGATGATGTGTTTTTGTTTGTTTTTGAGATAGAGTCTCACTCTGTCACCCAGGCTGGAATGCAGTAGTACAATCCCTGTTCACTGCAACCTCCGCCTCCCAGGTTCAGGTGATTCTCCTGTCTCAGCCTCCAGAGTAGCTGAGATTATAGGCATTGGCCACCATGCCCAGCTAATTTTTGTATTTTTAGTAGATGTGGGATTTCACCATATTGGCCAGGCTGGTCTCAAACTTCTGACCTGAGGTGATCCACCCACCTTGGCCTCCCAAAGTGCTGGGATTAGCAAATGGGTTTCAAAGGTTTAGCTTATTCATTAAAATCAGTATTTAGTATACTACAATGAGCTAGGCAGTGTGTGTGTGTGTGTGTGTGTGTGTGTGTGTGCACGCACATGTGAAATAAAAGGTAGTATGAGTTCCATCAAGGTACTTACAGTCTAATTTAAGGAGACAATGAACCACAAACAATTGTTGTGCCATTAATTCAAAGAGATGATGTCAGCAAACCTAAGAATGTGGGATACAGACTACTGAATGCAAAGGACACCACACACACACACGCTTTTTACCTGAGTGGTTAAAATTTCGCTCTGAGAGGAGAGCCTTGAGCAGTCTTCAGAGACGCTTGTTTCACTCTCATACCCGGATGCTGCTTCACCTTAAGTAACAATCAAAACAGAGGTTCAGATGTAAAAGCCGACTATAAACACTGCAACTTGCTGTGTCTTTTTCTTCTCATTGGCAGGACTGGATTTACTTTCATGTCACACAAAATGATTAAACTCCTTGCTTTGGGACACCGGGATTTCCTTTTACAAAATGAAACCAGAAGTAAGTCCACCAATAACTAGGATGTTAAAGCTCATTCAGTCAGAGATGACATCCTAGCTGGGTGAAGGACTTTTTTCTATGAAAAGCACCTTAGGAGGAACGCGATTCAAGTTTAAGAAGCAGTTCCTTCAACTATTCTTGGAAATTTGTAAAATGTGCTCCCCAAAAGGCATAAACATTTAGCTCATTTCTATAAATAGACTGGGGCAAACACAAAATCTGGTTCCAATACCTAAGTTTGAATCCACACTTTGCTCTTCTTGATTATCTTCTTCCAAGCCCGTTCCCCTTTCTTCATCATCTGAAACCAATTCCTTGTCACTCAGACCAACTCCCTGGCTTTCAGACTGATGCCTCATTCGTTTGGAAGAACCAATCAAGAAAGGATCCTGGGTGTTTGTATTTGCAGTCAAGTCTTCCAGTTCACTGCACTGTGAAGAAAACAAGCTACCAGAACATTTTGTTTCCTCACTAAGGTGATGTTCCTGGGATGCCTTTGCCAATATTACCTGGTTACTACAGTCAGTTAAGCTATTCTTCAATGATAATAAATTCTCCTCTGTGTTCTTAGACAGACACTCGGTAGCAACAGTGCTATGCCTAGTAGTCTGAGAAGGTATATTGCTTACTTTACCAAATAACAAGTGTTGGAAGCAGGGAAGCTCTTCATCCTCACTAGATAAGTTCTCTTCTGAGGACTCTAATTTCTTGGCCTCTTTTCGGTAACCCTGAGCTAAATGTGTATGGGTGAAAGGGCTAGGGCTCCTGCTGAGCTCTCCTCTCTGGATGCTTTTGCTAAAAACAGCAGAACTCTCCTTAATGTCATTTTCAGCAAAACTAGTATCTTCCTTTATTTCACCATCATCTAACAGATCATCAGGAGTCTCAGAACAAACCTCAGACGCATGACTACTTCCCATAGGCTGTTCTAGGTTATCTGAAATCAGACATGGAGAGAAGTCTGTATTAACAGTCTGAACTAATTCTTCATGTTCTTGCTTTTTTATTTCAGGATGCTTACAATTACTTATAGGAAGACTTTGTTTACAGACCTCAGGTTGCAAAAGCCCTAATCTAAGCACAGCATTCAATTTTGGCCCTCTGTTTCTACCTAGTTCTGCTTGAATGTTTTCATCACTGGAACCTACTTCATTAATACTGGAGCCCACTTCATTAGTACTGGAACCTACTTCATTAATATTGCTCGAGCTGGCTTCTTTAAAAGCATTTTCTCTAATGTTATTATGGCTAATTGTGCTCACTGTACTTGGAATGATGTTCTCGTTTCCCACTGCTCTTTCAGGTGACACTGAATGTTCCTCAGAGTTTTCCTCTAGCAGGTTTTTGTTACATTTAGTTTTAACAAATGACTTGACAGGAAAAAGTGGTGGTATATGGTATGGGTTTTGTAACAGTCCATGTTTATTTGGAGTAATGAGTCCAGTTTCGTTGCCTCTGAACTGAGATGATAGACAAAACCTAGAGCCTCCTTTGATACTACATTTGGCATTATCAACTGGCTTATCTTTCTGACAAACCACAGAAAAGCCTGCAGTGATATTAACTGTCTGTACAGGCTTGATATTAGACTGTTTCTTTCCTTGATTTTCTTCCTTTTGTTCACATTCAGAAGTAACTTTTGGACTTTGTTTCTTTAAGGACCTAGAGTGGGCAGAGAATGTTGCACATTCCTCTTCTGGATTTCCTGGATTTGAAAACAGAGCAAAGGACTGGCGCTTTGAAACCTTGAATGTATTCTGCAAATACTGAGTATCAAGTTCACTTTCTTCTATTTCTATGCTTGTTTCCTGACTGTGGTTAACTTCACTTCCCAATGGATACTTAAAGCCTTCTGTGTCATTTCTAGTATCTTCAGAACAACCATGAATTAGTTCCTTGGGGTTTTCAAATGCTGCACACTGACTCATACATTTATTTCGTTCTGTTTTTGCCTTCCCTAGAGTGCTAACTTCCAGTAATGAGATACTTTCCTGAGTGCCATAATCGGTACCAGGTACCAATGAAATACTGCTACTCTCTACAGATCTTTCAGTTTGTAAAACCCTTTCTCCACTTAAGATGAGATCTTTGGGGTCTTTGGCATTATTAGACACTTTAACTGTTTCTAGTTTCTCTTCTTTTTCTTCTCTTGAAAGGCTAGGATTGACAAATTCTTTAAGTTCACTAGTATTTGAACAGTTAGTAAAAGAACCAGGTACCTTTGTTAACTTCAGTTCTGGGAAAGTATCACTGGCATGTCTTTTACTTGTCTGTTCATTTGGCTTGTTACTCTTCTTGGCTCCAGTTGCAGATTCTTTATCTTCCATGAGTTGTAGGTTTCTGCTGTGCCTGACTGGCATTTGGTTGTAATTTTTTTTCTTTATCTCTTCACTGCTAGAACAACTATCAATTTGTAGTTCAGTACAATTAGGTGGGCTTAGATTTCTACTGACTACTAGTTCAAGCGCATGAATATGCCTGGTAGAAGACTTCCTCCTCAGCCTATTTTTTTTAGGTGCTTTTGAATTGTGGATATTTAATTCTAGTTCCATATTGTTTATACTGCTGCTTATAGGTTCAGCTTTAGTTTTGAAAGCAGATTCTTCTTCCAGTGATTCTATTGGGTTAGGATTTTTCTCATTCTGAATAGAATCACCTTTTGTTTTATTCTCATGAGCACTATTAGTAATATTCATCACTTGACCATTCTGCTCCATTTGGTTAGTTCCCTGATTTATTATTTCAGGAGTCTTTTGAACTGCCAAATCTGCTTTCTTTATAAAATCCTCAGGATGAAGACCTGATGTAGTTCTCCTTTTACGCTTTAATTTATTTGTGAGGGGACGCTCTTGCATTATCTGTGACTCAGTAACAAGTGCTCCTATAATTAGATTTTCAGTTACATGGCTTAAATTGGGAAGGTTTGCCTTCCTCCGATAGGTTTTCCCAAATATTTTGTCTTTAATATTACTCTCTACTGAACTGGAGTGAACTCTTTCACTTTTACATATTAAAGGCTCATGAGGATCACTGGCCAGTAAGTCTATTTTCTCTGAAGAACCAGAATATTCATCTACCTCATTTAGAACGTCCAATACATCAGCTACTTTGGCATTTGATTCAGACCCCCCATCATGTGAGTCATCAGAACTTAACAGTTCATCACTTCTGGAAAACCACTCATTAACTTTCTGAATGCTGCTATTTAGTGTTATCCAAGGAACATCTTCAGTGTCTCTAGGATTCTCAGAGCATGGCAGTTTTTGCTTATTCCATTCTTTTCTCTCATACAGGGCATTAGCATTCAGATCTACCTTTTTCTCTGTGCTGGGAGTCTGCCTATCATTACATGTTTCCTTACTTCCAGTCCATCTGTTATGTTGGCTCCTTGCCAAGCCAGGCTGTTTGCTTTTATTACAGAATTCAGCCTTTTCTACATTCATTCTGTCTTTAGTGAGTAACAAACTGTTCTCATGCTGTAATGAGCTGGCATGAGTATTTGTGCCACATGGCTCCACATGCAAGTTTGAAACAGAACTACCCTGATACTTTTCTGGATGCCTCTCAGTTGCATGTTTCTCAGTGGTGTTCAAATCATTATTACTGGACTGATGATGTTCAGTATTTGTTATATCCTTCTCAGAAAATTCACAAGCAGCTGAAAATACACAAAAATAACAAGGTACTCAAAAACTGAATTGTCATTAAAAAAATACATACTTCATACACCTTGGAGGTGGAAATCAACCAATTGGCTATATTTAGAGAAACTAACCTCTTAAACTACCAAGTATACTGAAGATGTAGCTCATACTCTTTCATTTAATTCCTATTTACTTAGGTTATTTCCACTTAGGATCCATTAAATTTTTAATTTCAGAATTTTCCCTATGCAGAAACCACACCTCCTATTTCTCTAACGTCTAAGAGTGAATTAAAAGCAGACTGGCCATCAGAAAACCAGTTCTGATGTACTCTAAAGATCACTGGCCATTAAGTCTACTTAATACTCTGTTCTATCTACAGACTTACCATTCCCTATATTTAAAAACCAGTAGGCAAAAGATGAAACACAAATACATCAATTAAAAGTAAAGGGCAGGCCAGGCACAGTGGCTCAAGCCTGTAACTGCAGCACTTTGGGAGGCTGAAGTGGGCAGACTGCTTGAGTCCAGGAGTTTGAGACCAGCCTTGGAAACATGGTGAAACTCTGTCTCTATAAAACCACAAAAAATTAGCCGGGTGTGGTGACGTGTGCCTGTAGTCCCAGCTACTCAGGAGGCTGAGGTGGGAGGATAGCTTGAGCCCGTGTGGTGGAGGTTGCAGTGAGCCAAGATTGCTTCATTGCACTCCAACCTGGGCAACAGAGTGAGACCCCATCTCAAAAACAAAAAACAAATAACAAAAAACAAAAAACAAAAGGGCAACAATCAGTTACAGAAAGTCTTATTATTATAGCTACATTAGTCTAGTACCATTTAAATCTATCAGATCATACCATGACATTTGACAAAGAATGATACTCTAACTCTGCCAAGAGATTTTGTGGATTGTAAAGGTCCCAAATGGTCTTCAGAATAATCTAATTACAGTACTGTATCTACCCACTCTGTTAAATTGGGAAACTTTGCCATTACCCTTTTTTGCAGAATCCAAACTGGTTTCATCCCTGGTTCCTTGAGGGGTGATTTGTAACAATTCTTGATCTCCCACACTATAGGGAAAAGACAGAGTCCTAATGAGAAACACTAGTTATACTTATGCAGAACTGTCAAATGACCAAGATCAAATATTTTAGCTTTTTCAGTTACAGAAAGTTGACCAATCTTATTGAGTTAGCGAAAGCTGCTCTCTCCTTTAGAAACTTCTAGTTGAAATGGAATGGTTGCTGGGCACGGTGGCTCACGCCTGTAATTCCAGCACTTTGGAAGGCCGAGGCGGGTGGATCACTTGAGATCATGAGTTCAAGCCAGCCTGGCCAACAAGGTGAACCCCTGTCTCTACTAAAAATACAAAAATTAGCCGGGTGTGGTGGTGTGCACCTGTAGTCCCAGCTACTTGAGAGGCTGAGGCAGGAGTACGGCTTGAACCCGGGAGGCAGAGGTTGCGGAAACGTGAGATCACACCACTGTACTCCAGCCTGGGCAACAGAGCAAGACTCTGTCTCAAAAAAAAAAAAAATTAAAGAAATGGAATGGTCAATTAGCTGGGTGGTGGTGTACACCTGTAGTCCCAGCTACTTGTGAGGCTGAGACAGGAGAATCGCTTGACCCTGGGAGGCGGAGGTTGCAGTGAGCCGAGATCACACCACTGCACTCCAGCCTGGGGCGGCAGAGTAAGACTCTGTCTCAAAAAAAAAAAAAGAGAGAAATGGAATGGTCAAAGACCGAGGACGCACAGCCACAAAAATCAGACCAGGAGCCGGGCGCGGTGGCTGAAGCCTGTAATCCCAGCACTTTGGGAGGCTGAGACGGGCGGATCACAAGGTCAGAAGATCGAGACCATCCTGGCTAACACGGTGAAACCCCGTCTCTACTAAAAAAATACAAAAAGCTAGCTGGGCGAGGTGGCGGGCGCCTGTAGTCCCAGCTACTCGGGAGGCTGAGGCAGGAGAATGGCATGAACCCGGGAGGCGGAGCTTGCAGTGAGCTGAGATCCGGCCACTGCACTCCAGCCCGGGTGATAGAGCGAGACTCCGTCTCAAAAAAAAAAAAAAAATCAGACCAGGAACATTACTTTATGGACTTGCAAATGAAAGCCAACATTTAAGTGACAGCCAAAAGATAGCTTTTAAAAACACTTAAAAGTGTATCTTAATGAGAAGGCAGGAGCAAGGATATCTAAACAAAGGGAACAGTAGGATTGCAGATAATCCAACAGAACACCACTTTGCTACACTACTTTCTGTGCTGCTTTTCAGTCTAAAAGTCATTTCCTTCCAATCGTGAGATTAGGGAAGTCATTTACAAACAAAAACTGACAATATCGCCATTATAGTTCAGACTAGATCTTAGACAGGGTCAGCCGGGCATGGTAGCTCATGCCTGTAATCCCAGCACTTTGGGAGGTTGAGGTGGGTGGATCACTTGAGCTCATGAGTTTGAGAACAGGCTGGCCAACATGGTGAAACCCTGTCTCTACTAAAAATACAAAAATTAGCTGGGTGTGGTGGCATGTGCCTGTAATCCTAGCTACTTGGAAGGCTGAGACAGGAGAATCACTTGAACCAGGGAGTTGGAGATTGCAGTAAGCCGAGATGGCGCCACTGCACTCCAGCCTGGAAACAGGGCAAGACCCCGTCTCCAAAAAAAAAAAAGAAAAAAGAAAAAAAAATACTTAGGGTCAAGCAATAATTCCTAAGGAAGGTAGGTAACATAGTTGGGGCTGCTTGTAGATTACTATATAACATACAGACAAAGCTTGAGAGATATGTGGAAATAAGGAACAGAGGAAAGAAAGAGTTGAAAATGAAGTCCTTGAGCATTTTCATCAGTCACAATTACCGCTGTGTCAATATTACTGTATATGAGGAACTTAAAGAACAACAATCTGCTAGAAGCAAGCATGTGCAGAGTTCTGTTATCCTAAATTCCTTTGGACAGTATTAATAACTAAATCTAACAAACAAAAAGGGTATTTCCTCCACTATAAAAAGAGAGGACTAAACTAGATGATCTCTAAGGTTTCTTCCAATACCATGATTCTAGTCTAGAGAAACACCAGCCTACTTGAGGGAGGAAGGTGGGAGGAGGGAGAAATTCAGAAAGGAAGGAAACAAAAAACTGTGGGGTATGCTTAATAATAACTGGATGATGAAAAAAAACTGTATGCCAAATCCCAAATCGTGTGTTTACCTATATAACAAACTGCACATACATCTCTGAACCTAAAATAAAAGTTAAAATATTTTAAAAAGAAAGATACATCAATCCTTAATATTAACTAAATAGGAAAATACCAGCTTCATAGGCAAAGGTTCTCTTTGACTCACCTGCAATAAGTTGCCTTATTAACCGTATCTTCAGAAGAATCAGATCCTAAAAAATTTCCCCCCAAAAAAAATCAATAAAAGATTTCTTAATTAAAAGGGTTAAACAAAAAATGTACTTGTTGAAAAACAGATATTCAACTAGAAATATTTATTGAGCATCTAGTATGTGGCAGGTACAACGCTAGTTAAGCCAGTGTGTAATACAGAGAAGTGGTTAAAAACACGGGCTTGGCCAGGCACAGTGGCTCTCACCTGTAATCCCAGCACTTTAGGAGGCCGAGATGGGTGGATTATTTGAGCTTAGGAGTTTGAGACCAGCCTGGCCAGCAAGGTGAGACCCTGTTCCTACTGAAAACAAAAACAAAAACAAAAAGCACAGGCTCTGACATCTAACTTCCTAGGTTTGAATCATGGCTCAGCCACTTACTAGGTTTACTACCTTGGAAAAATTTCATAACCTCTCTGTGCCTTAATTTCCTCATCTGTAAAATAAGTATAATAGGAACAATCTCAGAGGTCTGACATGCATCTAAATGAGTTATACAAGAAAAACACAATAGTGCCTGGAATATAGTTAAGTGCTCCTAAATATTAACTACTATAACTATTTTTACAATGCCTGTTGTCTAGGAATTTATGATCGTAAGGGGGGAAAACAGTAAGTGTTATGATAAATAGATGGTGGTGCCTGGGAGCTCAAAAGACAGCTACCCTTTTTAATTATAAATATATTCTAAAAAAATAACCCAATTAGAGAGCCCAGTTTGAATTCTGAGCTCAGCAGCTCTTCTTTTTTTTTTTTTTTTTCAAGATGGGGTCTTGCTCTGTCACCCAGGTTGGAGTACAGTGGCATGATCATAGCTCACTATAACCTCAAACCCCTGGATTCAATCTACCTGCTCACCTATGCCTCCTGAGTAGCTGGGACTACAGATACACACCACCACACCCAGCTAATTTAAAAAAAAATTTTTTTTTTAGCGATGAGGTCTTGCTATGTTGCCCAGGCTGGTCTCAAACTCCTGGCTTCAAGCAATCCTCTGCCACTGCTGAGATTACAAGTGTTAGATAGTATGCTGGCCTCAACTCTTCTTTTTATTTCTTTTTATAAGCTTAAAAAAATTTATTATTAAAAAAACATTTTTTTTTTTTTTTGAGATGGAGTCTCACTCTATTGCCCAGGCTGGAGTGCAGAGACATGGTGTCAGCTCATTGCAACCTCCGCCATCCTGGTTCAAGCAATTCTCCTGCCTCAGCCTCCTGAGTAGCTGGGATTACACGTGTGCACCACCACACCCAGTTAATTTTTTTTTTTTTTGTATTTTTAGTAAAGAAGGGTTTTACCATGTTATCCAGGCTGGTCTTGAACTCTGACCTCAGGTGGTCTACCTGCCTCAGCCTCCCAAAGTGTTGGGATTACAGGCATGAGCCACTGCACCTGGCCAAAATGTATTATTATTTTAAAAATAGAGACAGGGTTTCCCTATGTTGGCCAGGCTGGTCTTAAACTCCTGGACTCCAGTCCTTCTGTCTCGGCCTTCCAAAGTGTTAGGATTACAGGCATGAGCCATCCTGCCCAGCCAAGATACAGCTCTTTTTTTTTTTTTTTGAGACCGAGTTTCACTCTTGTGGCCCAGGCCAGAGTGCAATGGCGCGATCTTGGCTCACCACAATGTCCGCCTCCTGAGTTTAAGTGATTCTCCTGCTTCAGCCTCCCGAGTAGCTGGGATTACAGGAATGTGCCACCACCCCGGCTAATTTTGTATTTTTTTTTTTTTTTTTTTTTTTTAAGTAGAGACGGGGTTTCTCCACGTTGGTCAGGCTGGTCTTGAACTCCCGACCTCAGGTGATCCACCTGCCTCGGCCTCCCAAAGTGCTGGGATTACAGGCATGAGCCACTGTGCCCGACAATTCAGCTCTTCTTAAAAGGCTTCCTCATCCAGTACAATTTATCTTGGAACTAAATACTGTAGCAATCCATCATGTTTTTTCTTACTGCTACTCTCCATCTTTCCAAAACATATTTACACATATTTAAAACCAGATATTCTTTCTTTTGCTCCCTTTTCTTTTTTCAGATGGAGTTTCGCTCTTCTTGCCCAGGCTGGAGGGCAATGGTGCAATCTCAGCTTACCTCAACCTCCGCCTCCCGGGTTCAAGTGATTCTCCTGCCTCACCCTCCCGAGTAGCTGAGATTACGGGCATGTGCCACCACATCTGGCTAATTTTGTACTTTTTGGTAGAGACAGGATTTCTCCATGTTGGCCAGTCTGGTCTTGAATTCCCAACCTCAGGTGATCCGCCCGCCTCGGCCTCCCAAAGTGGTGGGATTACAGGCGTGAGCCACCGTGCCCAGCCTCTTTTGCTCCCTTTTTAAAGTAAGATGCTTCAAGGTGGGAACTGCATCTTTTACATTATTTATAACTCACCATAGGGCTCATAAAATTCACTTCCCAAAGCTGCCTACCACAAATGTAAATTATGACCAAGATTTTTTGCAAAATGATAACAAGCAATCCAGCAATTATTATTAAATACTTAAGAAATCTGAGATCCTTACCCAGTTCAATGTAGACAGACTTCTTTTGAGGTTGTATCTGCTGCTTTGTCCTCAGAGTTCTCACAATTCCAAGGTTAGAGAGTGGGACACTGAGACTGGTTTCCTGCTAAACAGTATGGTAAAGAATGGTCAAGCAATTGTTGGCTGGTTCTGTGCTTTTCCTCCTGAAGAGAAACTTGACACCATGGACAAAATAAATTGACCATCATCAGTCAGCTAACATGTATGATGCCTGGAAAAAAATGCCTGGAAATTTACACACTAAAATCTCAGTGGTTGGGAGTGGTAGCTCATGCCCATAATCACAGCACTTTGGGAGGCTGGGGCAGCAGGACTGCTTAAGGCCAGGAGTTCAAGACCAGAGTAAGCAACAGAGTGAGACCCAGTCTCTACAAATAGTAGTAGTAGTAATAAAAAAAATGTCTGGGATACATGTGATTTGAATATTTTTTCTTTCTGTTGTCTTAAATTTTTCAAAACTGATTATTTGTGTGATTTTTTGAAGTATTAATATAGCATATTTTGAAGCTGATACTTGATATACATTCCAATCACACCTGATAACATTTCTCTGTGGAGGGGGGGACAGAGTCCTGCTCTGTCACCCAGGCTGGAGTGCAGTGGCGCAAACTCAGCTCACTGCAACCTCCGCCTCCTGAGTTCAAGAGATTCTCCTGCCTTAGCCTCCTGAGTAGCTGGGACTACAAGCACGTGCCACTATGCCTAGCTAATTTTTGCATACATATATATATTTTTGTTGTTGTTTTGAGAGAGTCTTGCTCTGTTGCCAGGCTGGAGTGCAGTGGCACGATCTTGGCACACTGCAACCTCCGCCTCCCGGGTTTAATTGATTCTCCTGCCTCAGCCTCCCGAGTAGCTGGGACTACAGGCGCGCACCACCATGCCTAGTTAATTTTTGTATTTTTAGTAGAGACGGGGCTTTGCAGTGTCAGCCAGGCTGGTCTCAAACTCCTGACCTCAAATGATCTGCCCGCCTCGGCCTCCCAAAGCGCTGGGATTACAGCCATGAGCCAACCGTGCCCAGCCAATAACATTTTTAAAAAGGATAAATCATGACAATAAAACCCCAGCACTCCTAAGAACATTCAGTATAGGAACTAAAAGCCCAACATTACTCTTTTTTTCTTCCTTTTTAGCCTTTCTGTAGCTTTTGAAAAATGAAGGCTGGTACTATAAGAACTACTTTTATTTTATTTGTATTTTTTTAGACAGAGTCTTGCTCTGTTGCCTAGGCTGGAGCGTGGTGGTGTGATCTCGGTTCACTGCAACCTCTGTCTCCTGGGTTCAAGAGATCCTCCCACCTCAGCCTCCCAAGGAGCTGGGACTACACACGCACGCCACCATGCCTGGCTAATTTTTGTATTTTTTGTCAAGATGGGGTTTCGCCACATTGCCCAGGCTGGTCTTTTTTTTTTTTTTTTGAGATGGAGTCTGGCTTTGTCACCCAGGCTGGAGTGCAGTGGCGTGATCTCGGCTCACTGCAAGCTCCGCCTCCCGGGTTTACGCCATTCTCCTGCCTCAGCCTCCCGAGTAGCTGGGACTACAGGCGCCCGCCATCACGCCCGGCTAGTTTTTTGCATTTTTAGTAGAGACGGGGTTTCACTGTGTGAGCTGGGATGGGATGGTCTCGATCTCCTGACCTCGTGATCCGCCGGCCTCGGCCTCCCAAAGTGCTGGGATTACAGGCATGAGCCACCCTGCCCAGCCAGAACACTTATATTTTTTTTCTTTTTTGAGACAGAGTCTCACTGTCGCCCAGGCTGGATTGCAGTAGCGTGATCTCGGCTCGCTGCAACCTCCGGGTCCTAGGTTCAAGCAATTCTTGTGCCTCAGCCTCCCGAGTAGCTGGGATTACAGGCACGTGCCACCACACCCAGCTAATTTTTGTATTTTTAGTAGAGACGGGGTTTCACCGTGTTGGCTAGGCTGGTCTCAAACTCCCGACCTCAAATGATCTGCCCGCCTCAGCCTCCCAAAGTGCTGGGATTAAAGGTGCAAGCTACTACGCCCAGCCCCAGAATGAATACTTTTTTTTTTTTTTTGATACGGAGTCTGGCTTTGTTGCCCAGGCTGGATGGAGTGCAGTGGTGCGATCTTGGCTCACTGCAAGCTCTGCCTCCCGGGTTCATGCCA
Organism: Macaca nemestrina; assembly: GCF_043159975.1. NCBI lineage: Eukaryota > Metazoa > Chordata > Mammalia > Primates > Cercopithecidae > Macaca > Macaca nemestrina. Next base: position 66,671,149 of record NC_092141.1, read on the forward strand.
TTCCCCTGCCTCAGCCTCCCGAGTAGCTGGTACTACAGGTGCCCGCCACCTCGTCCGGCTAGTTTTTGTTATTTTTTTTTTTAGTAGAGATGGGGTTTCACCGTGTTAGCCAGGATGGTCTTGATCTCCTGACCTCGTGATCCGCCCGTCTCGGCCTCCCAAAGTGCTGGGATTACAGGCTTGAGCCACCGTGCCCGGCCAATTTTTTGTATTTTTAGTAGAGATGGGGTTTCACTGTGTTAGCTAGGATGGTCTCAATTCCCTGACCTCGTGATCCGCCCGCCTCGGCCTCCCAAAGTGCTGGGATTACAGGCGTGAGCCACCACGCCCAGCCATGAATACTTTTAAGATCTCCATCATTCATGCACATATAAGTAACAACAGAGCAAATCACTACATTGTCTTTAACAGTTACACCTTTTAAGTTGAAGTAATTTTCTCTCTCTTTTTTTTTGAGATGGAGTCTCGATCTGGAGTCTCGATCTGTCACCCAGGCTGGAGTGCAGTGACGCAATCTTGGCTCACTGCAAGCTCCGCCTCCCAGGTTCACACCATTCTCTTGCCTTAGCCTCCAGAGCAGCTGGGACTACAGGCCCCCGCCAGCACGCCCGGCTAATTTTTTTGTATTTTTTTAGTACAGACGAGTTTCACCGTGTTAGCCCGGATGGTCTTGATCTCCTGACCTCGTGATCCGCCGGCCTTGGCCTCCCAAAGTGCTGGGATTACAGCACTGTGAGCCACTGTGCCCGGCCAGGTTTTTTTTTTTTTTTGCAACTAGGTCTTGCTTTGTCGCTGCGTGGTGGAGTGATCATAGCTCACAGTAGTCTACATCTCCTGAACTCAAGTGATCCTCCTATCTCAGCTTCCCAAGTAGCTGTGACTACAGGCACACACCACCATGCCCGGATAATTTAAATACACTTTTAAAATAGACAAGGACTTGCTATATTGCCCAAACTGATCTTGAACTCCTGAGCTCAGGCAATCCTCAAGCCTCCCAGTGCTGGGATTACAGGCGTGAGCCATGGCACCCGGCTTTTTTTTTTTTAAATTGTAGAGACAGTGTCTCACTGTGTTGCCTACACTGGGCTCAAAGGACTTCCTACCTCAGCCTCCCAAAGTGTTGGGATTACAATCATGAGCCATGACACCCAGCTGAAGTAATTTCCAAATGCTTAAAAATATCAGTGAACTTACAGCTATTTTAGATAAGCATCACAGAGCAGATAAAGCTCCAAAGCAAGGAAGGGCCTATAATAGCTCTCTTTTTTGGCTGGGCGTGGTGGCTCATGCCTGTAATCCCAGCACTTTGAGAGGCCAAGGTGGGTGGATCACCTGAGGTCAGGAATTCAAGACCAGCCTGACCAATATGGTGAAACCCCGTTTCTACTAAAATTACAAAAATTAGCCAGGTCTGGTGGCATGCCCCTGTAGTCCCAGCTACTCAGGAGGCTGAGGCAGGAGAATTGCTTGAACCTGGGAGGCAGAGGTTGCAGTGAACTGACATCGTGTCACTGCACTCCAGCCTGGGCACCTGGGTGACAGAGTGAGACTCTGTCTCAAAAAAATTAAAAAAAAAAAAAAAAATCTGTCTTTTTGGTGTATCTGATGGGGATTTTGCTATGTTGCCTGGGATGGTCTCAAACCTGGGCTCAAGTGATCCTCCCATTTCAGCTTCCCAAGTAGCTAGGATTATAGGTACATCCACCTCACCTGGCTGTAAGGTCTCTCTCTTGATCATACCAGGTACCCTGACCTTCTCTGAACTCTAACTGATTCGAACACTTGTCTAACCACTGAATATACCATCTTTCCTTCTTCATTAACTTTTTATATAAATCTATGAGCATCTAGCACATATACTAACATACTCACAATGCTCAATAAAGAGATGGTGCCAGAATAAATGAAAATGGGTTTACCGGCCAGGCACAGTGGCTCACACCTGTAATCCCAGCACTCTGGGTGGCCGAGGTGGGTGGATCACCTGAGGTCAGGAGTTTGAGACCAGCCTGGCCAACATGATGAAACCCCGTCTCTACTAAAAATACAAAAATTAGCTGGGCATGGTGGCGCATGCCTGTAATCCCAGCTACTAGAGGGGCTGAGGCAGGAGGACTGCTTCCAACCTGGGCCACAGAGCAAGACTCCGTCTCAAAAAAAAAAAAAAAAAAAAAGAAAAAAAGAAGAAGAAGAAGAAAACAAATGGTTTTACCAAGGAAGGATTTTCGGGTTCACTCTGTAGAAGTCTTTTGGCACGGTTTCTGTAGCCCATACTTTGGATGATAGAAACTTCATCTTTTAGATGTTCAGGAGAGTGATTTTCCTTTTTTGCAAAATTATAACTGTTTGCAACTGTAAATTACAAGGGAAAAACATTATGTTTGCAGTTAGAGAAAAATGTATGAATTATAATCAAAGAAACCAAGAGAAATCCTATGTATGCTCTTTGTTGTGTTAAGACAATGCATTAAGGTTACCTGTGATTTTTTGAAAAATCAAATTTTAAAAAATCAACTGGAAATTTTACTCCTAGGAAACAAAAACAAATACAAGACCATCAAACTTACTTAGAGTCCTTGTCTTCCACCTTAACACTAAGAAATCTGCCTATCAATACTGTATTTCACTAAAGTTAAGATACCAACAATGTAAGCTGCACTATTATTTTCTGTATCACTAAGAAAGCAAGCACTCAAATTAAACAAATGACACACCATCAATAGTAAAATGCTCCCAATTTCAGAGACGTTAAGATGTGAAAAATGTGCACCTTACAATTGATAAAATAAGGTGTGATTCCAGTGGGAGTAATTTTTTTAAAACAGATTACAGATACAGAACTAAAATTAACCTAGACTAAAAGGTCTTATCACGTCACAGAAAGTAATTGTGCAAACTTCCTGAGTTTTTATGGACAGCACTTGAGTGTCATTCGTGGGATATTCAACACTTACACTGCAAACCTGTGTCAAGCTGAAAAGCATGAATGATTTTCGATAGCTCTTCAACAAGTTGACTAAATCTTGTACTTTCTTGTAGGCTTCTGAAATTAAATTGTTTGAGAAACACACTCAGCAGTGATTATCAACCTTTTAAAGACACTAAAATAAGAAAAGACATGTAAACAAATAAAAATAAGATGCAGCAACAGTAGAAAACCTCTATAATCAATACATCACTGACATCTGTATAAACTGTGTGACAGTGATTTAGTAACTTTTTGTCATTCGTTTAAGTCTACCAAATGCCTAAAATTGTGATACAATACTGCTCTAAATCCACAGGAGATATAATCCATTGCATAGAAAACTAGAGTACTTTTTTTTTTTTTAATTTAGAGACAGGGTCTTGCTGTATTGCCCAGGCTAACATGCAATGCCACAGTCATAGCTCACTGCAGTCTCAAACTTCTGTACTCAAGCTATCCTCCCACTACAGCCTCCCAAGTAGCTAGGACTATGGGCATATGCCACCATGTATATTTACTTATTTTTGTTGGTAGTGATGAGGTCTCACTATGTTGCCCAGGCTGATCTCAAACTCTTGGCCTCAAGCAATCATCCCACCTCAGCCTCCTGGAGTGCTAGGGTTATAGGCATAAACAATCACATCCTGCTGAGCTTACTGTTCTTAACATCTGAACCCTGCCCAATCCCTCACTGTTAGTTCGGCCTCTCAAGGATTTCTGTCAAATTATGATTACATTTCTTTGAAAACACATAGATAACAATGTCCAAAGGGAGATCTGGGTTTAGGAAAGTGGAATTAAAACACCATTCATTCCTTTAAGCATCTGAGTGCCTACTATGCACCAAATTACGAAAAACAGTGTTGAGACAGACAAAGTTACTACTCTCATAGAATTTACATTGTAGCAGAAGAGATACACAATATAAAAATACATTGTGTTTATGTAAATAATTAGATAGAAATAAACACACACCTGTAACCCCATCACTTTGGGAGGCCAAGGTGGGCAGATCACCTGAGCTCTGAAGTTACCAGCCTGGGCAACATGGCGATACCTCATGTCTACAAAAAATACAAAAATTGGCCAGACATGGTAGCATGTGTCTGTAGTCCCAGCTACTTGGGAGGCTAAGGCAGGAGGAGGCTCAAGGCGGAGGCTCCAGTGAGCCAAGATCATGCCCCTACACTCCAGCCTCAGTGACAGAGCAAGACCCTGTCTTGAAAAAAAAAAAAAAAAAAAAAAAAAAAGGCTGGGTGTGGTGGCTCACGCCTGTAATCCCAGCACTCTGGGAGGGCGAGGCGGGCGGATCAAGAGGTCAGCAGATCGAGAACATCCTGGCTAACATGGTGAAACCCCGTCTCTACTAAAAATACAAAAAATTAGCCGGGCGTGGTGGCGGGTGCCTGTAGTCCCAGCTACTCGGGAGGCTGAGGCAGAATGGCGTGAACCCAGGAGGCACAGCTTGCAGTGAGCTGAGATCGTGCCACTGCACTCTAGCCTGGGCAATAGAGCGAGACTCCGTCTCAAAGAAAAAAGAAAAGGAAGCACAATGAAGAAATAAAAACAAGATTAGCAGACAATGGGGGCACAGCGATACAGCCCTACTTTACGTAAGTCTGTAAGTTTTTACGGTATTTAGAAGCATTAGAGAAAGGCAGTAAGTTTCTAATATCTGTATAAGACAGATGTCCTATAAAACTTTCAGGAAAATAACTTTGGAAATAATTTATTGTCTGCTAAAAACTCTTTTATAAATTTCTCTACTGATGAATGGTTTTATAGGAACGTTAGCTATGTTATTAAATAATTTCTACTTTTTCCTACTGTTGTTGCTCCCAACCTAGCATCATTACCAAATTATATACCTTTTGGTTATATCATTCTTACACAAAGGACACTGTGAAGGCCCTTTCTTCTGGTTGAGAAGTTTCAGCATGCAAAATCTATAAATTATAAAGAAAGAAAGAACAATTTAAGTTACTTCCTTTTATAGAGAGATTACTCAAAAGGCAAATAGCCATGAAAAGATAATCTCACAAGTGCCCTTAAGAGCCATTTAAGGCCGGGCGCGGTGGCTCAAGCCTGTAATCCCAGCACTTTGGGAGGCCGAGACAGGCAGATCACAAGGTCAGGAGATCGAGACCATCCTGGCTAACACGGCGAAACCCCGTCTCTACTAAAAACACAAAAAATTAGCCGGGCGAGGTGGCGGCGCCTGTAGTCCCAGCTACTCGGGAGGCTGAGGCAGGAGAATGGCAGGAACCCGGGAGACGGAGCTTGCAGTGAGCTGAGATCTGGCCACTGCACTCCAGCCTGGGCGACAGAGCAAGACTCCGTCCAAAAAAAAAAAAAAAAAAAAAAAAAAAAAGAGCCATTTAAAAAGTAATGGCAGGTGAATTACAAGCTATAGTTTCCTAATTGTTTTTAGATGCTGCTGCATAAGCAAAAGCCTAAACTACATAAGCAATGATCTATGAAAACTGAACTTACATGCATATGGCTTACTGTTATGATCACATAAAACTTAATATGACATATTTAATGATATATTCATTATTTCATGTTGCATAATCAAATATAAATGGTAAGTAGTTCATGTAAGATGCTTATAATTAGTTTAAAATCTCAACACCTCACCACAAAGCTACAGTAATCAAGACAGTGTGGTAATAGCATAAGAATAGACACATACGTCAATAAAATAGAATTGACAGTATAGAAATAAACTCATACATACATTTGTGATCAAGTAATTTTCAACAATAATAAATACCAGACGATTTTTATATTCTTAGTTTTTTTTTTGAGACAGGGTCTAGCTCTATCACCCAGGCTGAAGGGTAGTGACACAATCTCGGCTCACTGCAGGCTCAAGCAATTCTCGTACCTCAGCCTCCCGAGTAGCTGGGATTACAGACATGTACCACCACGCCAAGCTAATTTTTTATATTTTTAGTTATACCATGTTGGCCAGGCTAGTCTTGAACTCCTGGCCTCAAATTGATCCACCTGCCTTGGCCTCCCAGAGTGCTGGGATTACAGGCATGAGCCACCGTACCCAGTCCATAGATGATTAAATGGGAAAATAATACTTTTTGTTTTTTTAACAAATAGTGTTGGGACAAGAATATACCCACATGTAAAAGAATGAAGTTATACTCTTGGCCGGGCACAGTGGCTCACGCCTGTAATCCCAGCACTTTGGAAGACTGAGGCGGGCAGATCACCTGAGGTCAGGAGTTCGAGATCAGCCTGGGCAACACAGTGAAACACCCTCTCTACTAAAAATACAAAATTAGCTGGGCGTGGTGGCACATACCTGTAATCCCAGCTACTCGGGAGGCTGAGGCAGGAGAATCGCTTGAACCTGGGAGGCGGAGGATGCAATGAGCCAAAATCGCGCCATTGCACTCTAGCCTGGGCAATGAGAGTAAATCTCTGTGACACACACACACACACACACACACACACAAAAGAATGAAGTTATACTCCTATCTCACACCAAATAACCAAAGTTAACTCAAAGTGGATCATAGACCAGAAGTAGAGAGAGTAATGGTGATGATAATTAAAAGCAGCGATTCACTCATACAACCAATATTTACTATGTCTAGTACTATTATAGATGGAGGGGATTAATAGAAAAGCAAAATAAGATCCTGAAAAATAAAACATAAAGGACATAATATACTGGTGAAGGGGGTGACTAGGTAGGGAGTAAATAGCTGACACTGACAATGAAGAGACCCAGGAAAGAAAAGATTAAGGGGCTAAAAAAAATTACAAAAAACAGTGTTGAGACTAGGGCCGTGCACAGTGGTCCACACCTGTAATCCCAGCACTTTAGGAGGTGGGTGAATCACTTGAGGCCAGGAGTTCAAGACCAGCCTGGCCAATGTGGTGAAACCCTGTCTCTACTAAATATACAAAAATTAGCTGGCTGTGGTGGTGGTACACCTGTAGTCCTAGCTACTTGGGAGGCTGAGGCATGAGAATCATTTGAACCTGGGAGGTGGGGGTTACAGTGAGCCAATATTGCACCACTGCACCCCAGCCTGGGCGACAGAGTGAGACTCTGCCTCAAAAAAAAAAAAAAAAAAAAAAAAAAAAAAGGCATTGGGAATTGTGAGAGAAGACACTTAGAGAATATTTTTTACTAGTCAGGTAATTTAACATTTATTACCCTCTCTTGGCCGGGTGCAGTGGCTCATGTCTGCAATCCCAGGAGGCCGAGGCAGGCAGATCACTTGAGGCCGAGTTTGAGACCAGCCTGGCTAACGTGGTGAAACCCCATCTCTACTAGAAATACAAAAAAATTAGCCAGGCATGGTGAGCACACGCCTGAATCCCAGCTACTTGGGAGGCTGAGGCATGAGAATCACTGAAATCCAGGAAGGCAGAGGTTGCAGTGAGCTGGGAGAGTACCACTGTACTCCACCCTGGGCAACAGAGGAAGACTCTGTCTCAAAAAAAAAAAAAAAAGGCCAGGCATGGTGGCTCACCCCTGTAATCCCAACACTTTGGGAGAGACCAGCCTGACCAACACGGAGAAACCCCGTCTCTACTAAAAATACAAAAATTAGCCGGGCATGGTGCCATGTGCCTGTAATCCTGGCTACTCTGGAGGTTGAGGCAAGAGAATCTCTTGAACCCGGGAGGCAGAGATTGCGGTAAGCTGAGATCGCACCATTGCACTCCAGCCTGGGCAAAAAGAGCGAAACTCCATCTCAAAAACAAACAAACAAACAAACAAACAAACAAATAAAAAAACCCATCTCTCTTTCTTTCTGTCTTTCTATAGTCTTGAACTCCTGACCTCAAGTGATCCGCCTGCTTTAGCCTCCCAAAGTGCTGGGATTACAGGTGTGAGCCATTGCGCCGGGCTACATTTTATTTTTATTTTTGTACAGATGTGGTTTCGCTATATTGCCCAGTCTGTCTCGAATTCCTAGCCTCAAGTGATCCTCCCGCCTTGGCATCCCAAAGTGCTGGGATTACAGGCATGAGCCATCACGCCTGGCCTTATCTTCATTTTTATAGAGTAGAGGCTTGTCCCAGAACACACAGTAATTAAGCAGTGAAGGTTATATTGGATCCAGAATTGGATTGTAGCAAAGCCCACAATCTTCCTTTTTTCTTTTTTGACAGGGAAACTAAGTCTGGGGAGAGGCACCCACAATCTTCCTACTAGAGAAAGTGAATATAGTAGGTAAGGTCAAGGAGACTCGGGTCCTTCTTTGCCGATATAGATGCTTCAAGTACCATATTGCACTCAACAAAACAATGACTCTATAGTTTGGAAGATGAGGCTGTCAAAAAGCTACCTCCACTGTACATAAGTACCTTTAAAACTCAGAATAGAGGCTCCCGCTCCTTCAGAATCTACAAATACTACATATACTCTAGTATAATGGATCACAGAGGCATCGAGCATTACTCCAGCAAATAGTACAATTGAACAATTCAGAGCAGGGGAAGAGAGGAAATTCCCTTATGATTGTACTGCAGAATATAGTACAGTAGAGTGACAAGCTAAGCTGTCTTGTGCTGTAGTCTACACAATAATATAAATAATGCAACGGAACTAGGTATGCAGAAATCAACCAAGATAGGGATTCAAATCTTTCTTTGTGCTAGAAAAAGAACACGTGTATAAAGGTTGTTAACTAAACTCAAAAGAAAATGAACTTGTATATGACTTGAAAAGACTGAGCGAACTAAAATACTGGCTAGGCATGACTCACACCTGTAATCCTAGCACTTTGGGATGCCGAGGTGGGCAGATGGGTTAAGCCCAAAGTTCAAGACCAGCCTGGGCAACATGGCGAAACCCCGTCTGTACAGAAAACACAACATTTAGCTTGACATGGTGGTGTGCACTTATAGTCCCAGCTACTTGGGAGGCTGAGGTGATAAGATCACTTGAGCCTGGGAGGTCAAGGCTACAGTAAGCCTCATGATCATACCACTGCACTCCAGCTTGGACAACAGAGTGAGACCCTGTCTCAAAAAAAAAAAAAAAAAAAAGTAGCTGTTGAAAAATTTAAGTTACATTTATGGCTCACTTTCTATCTCTTTGAACAATGTGATTCTAGATCTTCAAAAAAGTATTACAGGCTGAGTGTGGTGGCTCATGCCTATAATCCCAGCATTTTTGGAGGTGGAGGTGGGCAGATCACTTGAGGTCAGTTCAAGACCAGCTTGGTCAACATGCTGAAACACAGTCTCTACTAAAAGTACAAGGCTGGGCGTGGTGGCTGCAATCCCAGCACTTTGGGAGGCTGAGGTGGTCAGGAGTTTGAGACCAGCCTGGTCAACATGGTGAAACCTTGTCTCTACTAAAAATACAAAAATTAGCCGTGCATGGTGGTTCACACCTGTAAGCCCAGCTACTTGGGAGTCTGAGGCAGGAGCATCGCTTGAACCAGGGAGGCGGAGGCTGCAGTAAGCTGAGATTGTGCCACTGCACTCCAGCCTGGGCAACAGAACAAGATCCTATCTCAAAAAAAGAAAAAGAAAAAGAAAAAGAAAAAAGTATTACACATTGCATCTTTTGCTTGGAAAGTTCAAACTAATGCATGAATGCCTTAAGAAATTTTTTCTAGATTGATATTATTATCTTTTTTTGTATGCTTCATAAAAGATTTTAGAACTGGCTGGGCAAGGTGGCTCATGCCTGTGAGCCACCTTGGGAGGCACTCTGGGAGGCCAAGGCAAGCAGATCACCTGAGGTCAGGAGTTCGGGACTAGCCTGGCCTACATAGTGAAACCCTGTCTCTACTAAAAATACAAATTAGCTGGGCATGGTGGGACATGCCTGTAGTCCCAGCTACTCAGGAGGCTGAGGCAGGAGACTCGCTTAAACCCAGGAGGTGGAGGTGGCAGTGAGCTGAGATCATGCCACTGCACTCTAGTCAGGGCGACACAGTGAGACTCCATCTCCAAAAAAACAAAAAACAAAACAAAACAGCCAGGCGCAGTGGCTCACGCTTGTAATCCCAGCACTTTAGTAGGCCGAGGCGGGCGGATCACAAGGTCAGGAGATCGAGACCATCCTGGCTAACACAGTGAAACTCTGTCTCTACCAAAAATACAAAAAAATTAGCTGGGCGTGGTGGCGGGCACCTGTAGTCCCAGCTACTCGGGAGGCTGAGGCAGGAGAATGAAAAGAACCCAGGAGGCAGATCTTGCAGTGAGCCAAGACTGCACCACTGCACTCCAGCCTGGGCGACAGAGCGAGACTGTCTCAAAACAAAACAAAACAAAACCCAAAAAACAAACAAACAAAAAAAGATTTCAGAACTTTAGGCTTGCTTGGGTCAAAAAAGTTGTTTTATTTTTAGCAGTTAGAGTTTATCCGTCGAAAATACAATTAATACAATCAAAGCATGGGGGTATCGCTCCCAGGCTCCCAGCTTTCTCATCATATAGATCAAAGTATTATTCAGATTATATTGACATTACAGAAGTAATATCATGAAAAAGTCAATCTAGCACGTGGGCATTATACTGGACTTTTTTTTTTTTTTGAGACTGAATCTTGCTCTGTTGCCCAGGCTAGAATGCAGTGGCAAGATCTCAACTCACTAAAGCCTCTGCCTCCCGGGTTCAAGCGATTCCTCTGCCTCAGCCTCCCAGGTAGCTGGGACGACAGGCGTGCGCCACCACGCCTGGCTAATTTTTGTATTGTTAGCAGAGATGGGGTTACCATATTGGCCAGGCTGGTCTCAAACTCCTGACCTCGTGATCCGCCTGCCTTGGCCTCCCAAAGTGCTGGGATTACAGGCATGAGCTACCACGCCCGGCTTTGGACTTTTAATATAACATTCAAAACACAATTTAAAATATGGCTGGCCCATGTCTGCAAGAAACTTAAAAAATTAGCTGGGCAAATGCCATGTACCTGTAGTCCTAGCTACTTGGGGGGCTAAGATGAGAGGATTGCTTGAGCCCAGGAGTGCAAGGTAAAAGTGAACTATGATCACACCACTGAACTCCAGCCTGGGTGTCAGAGGGAGACACTGTCTCAAACAAACAAACATATATATGTATCACACACGTATATATAACATATTTCTATAATATATATGTATACACACATATATATCTATATGATTGGTTCTTTACTGATTATCACAATCTTCATTATTAGGGGTTTCAAGCTTCTCACTCTTCTCCAGTTGCCAACTCTAACCCTCTCAATCTCAACAGTTGTCTTTACCTCCTACGTCACTGGGCTCAAAGCACCTCAGCATCTTCCTGTAGAATTACTTTCCTTTTCCTTCATTACTGTTTATGAGTAATAATTAACTCTTTCTTACATCCATTTTCTATTTCCAATCCCTTCTGTCTCCTCTTGGACCTTCTCTTTCTTGCAAACATCTTCCCCATTTTTGAGGGCTTCTTCCTTTTCTAACACAACTCCTATACACATATGCAAAGTTAGTTTCTTTTTCATGGATGTAATCTATTTTCTTTTTCTTTTTCTTGAGATGGAGTCTCACTCTGTCGTCAGGGTGGAGTGCGGTGTCATGATCTCGGCTCAGGGCAACCTCTGCCTCCCAGGTTCAAGTGATTCCCCTTCCTCAGCCTACCAAATAGCTGGGACTACAGGTGCGTGCACTATGCCAGGCTAGTTTTTTTTGTGTTTTACTAGAGACAGGGTTTCACCATTTTGGCCAGGATGGTCTTGATTACCTGACCTCGTGATCCGCCCACCTCGACCTCCCAAAGTGCTGGGATTACAAGTGTGAGTCACTGCGCCCGGCCTCTATTTTCGTTTCTTTGTACATTTCTATCAGCCTATAATTTCCTTCTTCTCAAGTTCTCAAAAGCAACTAATGTTCATAATTTAATCACTCTCTTTTTTTTTTTTAAGAGACAGGGTCAGCCTGGCGCAGTGGCTCACACCTGTAATCCCAACACTTTGGAAGGCCAAGGTGGCTGAGGTCAGGAGTAAGAGCAGCCTGGCCAACATGGTGAAACCCCATCTTGACTAAAAATACAAAAATTAGCCAGGTGTGGTGGCAGACACCTGTAATCCCAGCTACTTGAGAGGCTGAGGCAGGAGAATTGCTTGAACCCATAAGGCAGCGGTTGCAGTGAGCTGACATGGCACCACTGCACTCCAGCCAGGGCAATAGAGTGAAACACCGTCTCCAAAAAAAAAAAAGAGAAAAAAAAAGACAGGGTCTCACTCTGTCATCTAGGCTGGAGTGTAGTGGTGTGATCATAGCTCACTACAGCTTCGAACTCCTGGCCTCGAGTAATCCTCCTGCCTTGGCCTCCTAGAGTGCTGGGGTTATAGGCAGGAGCTACCACACTGGACCCTTAATCTTTTCTTAAGTCATTGTAATAATATAGTATGTTCAGCATTTGTTACTCAAGGTGACAAGAAAACATACAGTTCATTCCAGAAAGAGTCTCATCCAGAGAAATTGAAAGCCCCAGCACTTATAAGGTTAATCTTTAGCTATCTATAGTAAATACTAGGACTTTTTTTTTTTTTTTTTGGAGTTTCCCTCTTGTCACCCAGGCTGGAATGCAGTGGCATGATCTCAGCTCACTGCAACATCCACCCTCAGGGTTCAAGAGATTCTCCTGCCTCAGCCTCCTGAGTAGCTGCGATTACAGGCATGCGCCACCACGCCCAGCTACTTTTGTATTTTTAGTAAAGATGAGGTTTCACCAAGTTGACCAGGCTGGTCTCGAACTCCTGACCTCAGGTGATCCACCTGCCTCAGCCTCCAAAAGTGCTGGGATTATAGGCCTCAGCCATTGCACCTGGCCAATAATGGGACTTTTAAACTTCATTTTTCCCCCAGGCTGGAGTATAGTGGCATGATCTCAGCTCACTGCAACCTCCATCTCCCGGGTTGAAGTGATTCTCCTGCCTCAGCCTCCCGAGTAGCTGGGACTACAGGTGCGCACCACCATGCCCGGCTAATTTTTGTATTTTTAGTAGAGATGGGGTTTCACCATGTTCATGTTAGCCAGGTTGGTGTCGAACTCCTGACTTCAAGTGATCTGTCCACCTCAACCCCCCAAAGTGCTGGGATTACAGGCTGGAGCCACCACGCCTGGCCTTCTTTTTCGGAAGTACTGACCTGTGAAGAAATTGGTCCTACACCATAGGCAGTTTGAGAAGTACTGCTGTAGAGGCCACAAAATTATTAAACTAAAAATTATTTGCTTTTTTTTTTTTAGACGGAGTCTCATTCTGTTGCCCAGGCTGGAGTGCAGTGTGCATTGGTGCGATCTTGGCTCTCGGCTCACTGCAACCTCCGCGTCCCGGGTTCAAGCGATTCTCCTGCCTCGGCCTCCCAAGTAGCTAGGATTACAGGGCTGCACCACCATGCCCTGCTAATTTTTGTATTTGCAGTAGAGACAGGGTTTCACCATGTTGGTCAGGCTGGTCTTGAACTCCTGACGTCATAATCCACCTGCCTCGGCCTCCCAGAGTGCTGGGATTACAGTCGTGAGCCACCGCGCCAGGCTATACTAAAAATTCCTGAAGTAGAGAGATAAAGCTGTGTTGTCTTGGCACATGTCCAGGGACCAGGGACTGCGGAATCAGATGGAAACTGCTGGGAACAGATTTAGGCCAGTGGCATGACATGGCACAGGGAAAAGACAGTGAAAATGAGCTTCTGAATTCTTACTGGGACAGAAGAATGGGAAGAAAAAGACAGAATTCAGAGGAAGGCACCAGCCAGCTGGCAGACTTGTGTTCACAGGGTCTCTCTCCAAAGGGAACAGGTTTCCTTCAGCTTCAGCCAGCCCTCATTATCCTTAGAGAAGCAGCTGTTCCCTTTTTTAGCTTATGGAAACATCCTAATAATCTGATGAAAATTATGGACTACCTTCCCAGAAAAATGTACATGGCCATAGTTTTTAACACAATTTAAATATAATTCTAGGAAATTCATAAGGACTATTCATAAACCCCAAGTTAAGAACTCTGGAATTCAAAAATTCCTCAAAGGATACATAAGAAATTGATCATTGTGGTTGTCTGGGCAGGGAACAGGGAGGCAGGGATTGTAGGGTAAGAGGGAAATATACTTTGCATCATATACCTTTTTGTGCCAATAAACTTTTTACCAAGTACATAGTTTGTACCTGCTACCAGGTAATGTACCAGGTACATAAATACTTAAAAATAAATTAGTTGACATTTAAGGTAAGCTGTGAGCCATAGCTTAACATAAAGAAAAGGAGAAAGCCCACTTATTCTACTAAATTACCTACTCTACTTTTTCTGAAATTCTTTTATTAAGAAACAAACATTTTCATTTCAAAGGTCAAGATAATCAAATACGTAAATATAACTTGAATCACCACTATAAATGAATTTCGGCCTAAATAGATACTAGTCTCAGGTCCTTTACTGTCTTCGCAAGGATTATGAAGCAGGCAAACACTGACCCTTAAAAGGGGGAATGCATAAAGATATGCAGAATGAACAGAAAGGAGAAACTGAGAAGGCTCAAACACAATTTGCTTATTTCACAACTGCTTACAGTTTGCTTTCACTGGTGGACACAAAAAATACAAAACACTGTTCAAAATGATATTACATCCTAATAGATAATATATGTCAGTCGGGTGTCGTGGTTTACGCCTGTAATCCCAGAGCTTTGGGAGGCCGAGGAGGGTGGATCATAAGGTCAGGAGTTCGAGACCAGCCTGGCCAATATGGTGAAACCCCGTCTCTACTAAAAGTACAAAAATTAGCCAAGCGTGGTGGCAGGCACCTGTAGTCCCAGCTACTCGGGAGGCTGAGGTAGAACTGCTTGAACTTGGGGGCTAGAGGTTGCAGTGAGCCAAGATCGTGCCACTGCATTTCAGCCTGGGTGACAGAGTGAGACTTTGTCTCAAAAAAAAAAAAAAAAAAAAAAAAAGATAATCTATGTCAAAACTTTACCAGGAACTATGATTACAACCAACTTTTGATGACTGTATACTGAGAAAGAATGAAATAGAGTTGGATTTTTCATTCTCACTTAATTGAAGAAACTAAAGCTTCTATAAAGTTCGGTGTTCCCTGGGTTATGAAGGACAAAAACAAAAGCTAATAATGGAGCCACATAACACATTCAAACTTACCTGCAAAATATGTGGTCACACTTTGTGGAGACAGGTTCCTTGATCAACTCCAGACTAGTAGGGAAGGGAGGAAAAAAAAGAAAAAAAATGAGACTCAATAATTTATTTAAAAATAAAGATATTCTTCATGAATAAGTTCAACTCTGGGCTGTTATTACTGAGTCAACATAAGGCTTCAAGTTCATTCAATATTTATTAAATGTCTGCTGTGCCAGGAACTAAGAATACAGCAGAGAATACGATCCTTACCTTCAGTGAGCTTTCAGACATCAAAACAGAATTATATTGATCCCTTCAATACTCTATACTATCATCAGCATTTAAAAGATTACATGATAATAGTTGGTACAAATTCATTTTCAGTGATATATTTTTCTGCACTATCACTGTGGGTGCCCATCTCAAATCTTAACTCTAAGCTCCATAAAGACAAAATTTTCTGCTTATATTTCTTTTGAATTCCTTCCTAGCCCTTTTTTTAAAATTTTACTGTAAATGTCTTTTTTTTTTTTTTTTTTTTGAGATGGAGTCTGGCTCTGTCGCCCAGGCTGGAGTGCAGTGGCCGGATCTCAGCTCACTGCAAGCTCCGCCTCCCGGGTTTACGCCATTCTCCTGCCTCAGCCTCCGGAGTAGCTGGGACTACAGGCGCCCGCCACCTCGCCCGGCTAGTTTTTTTGTATTTTTTAGTAGAGACGGGGTTTCACCGTATTCGCCAGGATGGTCTCGATCTCCTGACCTCGTGATCCGCCCGTCTCGGCCTCCCAAAGTGCTGGGATTACAGGCTTGAGCCACCGCGCCCAGCCTTGTAAATGCATTTTTAAATCAATATGGAAAATTTTAAGTATTTCAAAATTTCAAGTAAATAAAATAATAAAATGGACTATATGGACCATC
The DNA here is from genome assembly GCF_043159975.1 of Macaca nemestrina. Taxonomy (NCBI): domain Eukaryota; kingdom Metazoa; phylum Chordata; class Mammalia; order Primates; family Cercopithecidae; genus Macaca; species Macaca nemestrina. The sequence continues at coordinate 66,687,125 of NC_092141.1, forward strand.
ACCCTGTTTCAACAATCTTCAACTCATGGCCAAGTTGTTTCATCCATATCCACCCCACCCCAGATTATTTTAATTATTATTACTTTTAAGATGAGGTCTCACTCTGTCACCTAGGCTGGAGTGCACTGGTGCAAATACAGCTCACTGCAGCCTTGAACTCCTGGGCTCAAGCAATCCTCCCAGCACTGGGTTTACAGGCAAGAGCCAACACACCCAATCCAAGTGTCTTCTTTGTTTTGCGATGGAGTTTCGCTTTTGTAGCCCAGACTGGAATGCAATGGTGCGATCTTGGCCCACTGCAACCTCTGCCTCCCGGGTTCAAGTGATTCTCCTGCCTCAGCCTCCCAAGTAGTTGGAACTACAGGCATGCGCCACAACACCAAGCTAATTTTTTGTATTTTTAGTAGAGATGGGGTTTCACCATGTTGGCCAGGCTGGTCTCGAACTCCTGACCTCAGGTGATCCACCTGCCTTGGCCTCCTAAAGTGCTGGGATTACAGGCGTGAGCCACCATGCCCAGTCCCGAGTGTCTTCTAATCTACAGGTGTCCCATACTTTTCCTCCCTTAACATTTATTTTTAAAATTAGGTCATTTGACTTGTGGAGTTTATCACATTCTGGATTTTGCTGATTGTATAACCCCATGGTGAGGTTTAACTTGTATCGCTAGCCTTATTTCCTGTAAACTAGACTTATACACTTAATCAAATTCAGGTTCAACTTTTTGGCAAGAAGACTTTACAGATGGTACTGTGTACTCTTATTAGATCACTTCAGAAGAGGCATGGTGTTTGGTTTGTGATTACTTTGTAAAAACAGTGTAAAAAGTACTCACCAAAGGAAATTTAGAAAATAATAAACTTAAGGCCAGGCCTGGTCTCATGCCTGTAATCCTAGCACTTTGGGAGGCTGAGGTGGGTGGATTACCTGAGCTCAAGAGTTCCAGATCATCCTGGGCAACATGGTGCAACCCCGTCTACACTAAAAATACAAAAATTAGGCATGGTGGGGCATGCCTGTGGTCCCAGCTACTTTGGAGGCTAAGGTAGAAGGATCACTTGAATCCCAGAGGTGGAGGTTGCAGAGTGAGCCAATATCGCGCCACTGCACTCCAACCTAGGTGACAGAGGAAGACTCTGTCTCAAAAAAAAAGAAAAAGAAAATAAGGCCAGATGCAGGGGCTCATTCTTGTAATCCCAGCACTTTGGGAGGCCGAGGAGGGCGGATCACAAGGTCAGGATTTCGAGACCAGCCTGGTCAACACAGTGAAACCCTGTCTCTACTAAAAATACAAAAACTAACTGGGCAGGGTGGCAGGCACCTGTAATCCTAGCTACTTGGGAGGCTGAGGCAGGAGAATCGCTTGAACCCGGGAGGTGCAGGTTACAGTGAGCCAAGATCGCACCACTGCACGCCAGCCTGGACAATAGAGCTAGACTCTGTCTCAAAATAATAATAAAATAATAATAATAAGCTTAAAAAATTAAAACTTTAGAAAATACATCACCCAAGTTCCCATCCCTACCTGTCTATCCACAAAACCAAGGCCTTCCTGAGATTAATTCATTTATTATACTAATACAACAAGTGTTTATTAAGTATCTACTACTATACTCAAGTACTATTTTAGGAGATAGAAATACAGCAGTTTACAAAATAAAGCCTGCTCTCATAGAGCTCACATTCTAGTGTGGTAGACAGTTGATGCAGAATTAAAGAATACATGGGAATAAGTATATTAAAGAGAAAAATTAAGCAGGGTAAGGGGAAACAGGTAGTTCAATATATATGTGGGGGTGAGATGTACATGGAGGGAGTCAGGAAAGTGTCACTGAGGTGAGACTAGAGAACAGCTTAATAATGTAAAGAAACACACTATGCAACAATTAGGGGGAGAGCGTTCCAGGAAAGAGGGAGCAGAGAAGGCAAACCCTAAGCAGGACCATGCCTATGTATGCAGGACATCAGATAGGTCAAGGTGCTAAAACATAATAATCCAGCGGGATATTGTAGGGAAAGACCATCAGAGAGGTAGTTGGTAACTCCTGGTAGGAACCTGCAGGCTATTTTAAATCTTCAGCTTTGGCCGGGCGCGGTGGCTCAAGACTGTAATCCCAGCACTTTGGGAGGCCGAGACGGGCGGATCACGAGGTCAGGAGATCGAGACCATCCTGGCTAACACAGTGAAACCCCGTCTCTACTAAAAAATACAAAAAACTCGCCGGGCGAGGTGGTGGGCGCCTGTAGTCCCAGCTACTCGGGAGGCTGAGCTTGCAGTGAGCTGAGATCCGGCCACTGCACTCCAGCCTGGGCGACAGAGTAAGACTCCGTCTCAAAAAAAAAAAAAAAATCTTCAGCTTTATTTTGGTCTTTTTCATTTTTTTTTTCTGACAGAGTCTCATTTTGTCTCCCAGGCTGGAGTGCAGTGGCTCGATCTCGGCTCTCTGTGACCTCCGTCTCATGGGTTCAAATGATTCTCCTGCCTCAGCCTCCCGAGTAGCTGGGACTGCAGGCACACACCACCATGCCTCGGCCTCCCAAAGTACTGGGATTACAGGAGTGAGCCACCATGCCCGGCCATTTTTAAAATCTTTAATGTTACGGGAGGCTGAGGCAGGAGAATGGCGTGAACCCAGGATGCGGAGCTTGCAGTGAGTGGAGATCACGCTACTGCACTCCAGCCTGGGTGACAGAGCAACACTCTGTCTCAAAAAAAAAAAAAAAAAAAAAAAAAAAATTTAATGTTAATTAATTTTTGTAGAGACAGGATCTCACTGTGTTGCCCATGCTGGTCTTGAATGCCTGGCCTCAAGCAATCTTCCTGCTTCGGCTTCCCAAAGTGCTGGGATTACAAGTGTGAGCTACTGTACCTGGTCTTTAGCTTTCTTCTGAATGTGAATCTTTTTTTTTGGGTGGGGTGGGGAGATGGAGTCTCACTCACTCTACGGCTCAAGCTGGAGTGCAGTGATGCGGTCTCGGCTCACTGCAACCTCTGCCTCTCCGATTGAAGTGATTCTTGTGCCTCAGTCTTCGGGACTACAGGCGCGTGCTGCTACGCTCAGCTAATTTTTTTGTATTTTTGGTAGGGAAAGGGTTTCACCATGTTGCCCAGGCTGGTCTTGAAGTCCTGACCTCAAGTGATCCACCTGCCTTGGCTGGGATTACAGGCATGAGCCACTACACTTAGCCCTAAATGTAAACTTTTTTTTTTTTTTTTTTTGAGACGGAGTCTCGCTCTGCCGCCCAGGCTGGAGTGCAGTGGCCGGATCTCAGCTCACTGCAGGCTCCGCCTCCCGGGTTCACGCCATTCTCCTGCCTCAGCCTCCCGAGTAGCTGGGACTACAGGCGCCCGCCACCGCGCCCGGCTCATTTTTTGTATTTTTAGTAGAGACGGGGTTTCACCATGGTCTCGATCTCCTGACCTTGTGATCCGCCCGCCTCGGCCTCCCAAAGTGCTGGGATTACAGGCGTGAGCCACCGCGCCCGGCCAAATGTAAACTTTTGAAACGAACTTTTTGGGTAAAGTCCAGGCAGGACATCAAAGAACAAGTAACCTGGTAGTGTGACAAGAATGTGGTTATTTTCATTAAATATTTAACTTTTTAGAAAAGGATCACAAGGGCCAGGTGCAGTGGCTCACGCTGTAATCCCAGCACTTTGGGAGGCTGAGGCGGGTCAGCCTGTGCGACAGAGACTCCATCTCAAAAAAATTTAAAAAAAAAAGAAAAGGATCACAAGAAAAGCTCGGGGACAGTAATCTTATTGTAAAGGGTTTGGTAATACAATTCTTGTAATCATGTAATTTCCGATGCAGCACAGGGCAGTGAAAACAAAAACACTGAACTAAGTCAGAAGGCTGGGTTTCTACTACCAGTTGTGTATATAAGCAGAGCCACCTTGAGCTAACCACTCTGCCTAAACCGCAGTTTCCTTCTCTGTCATTCACCCTGCCAGTCTCCTTGGGCTATTGCAAGAACAAAATAAAATGCCACTTGGGAAAATGCTTCAAAACCTGAGATGACTTGTACCAATGTTGGTGTTATTACTGGGACCAAATGTGACTTTAAAAAGAAAAACAACCTTGACAAAGAAAACTGATTTGTTACTAAATCCCTATTTCTTTTTTTTTTTTTTTGAGACGGAGTCTCGCTCTGTCGCCCAGGCTGGAGTGCAGTGGCCGCATCTCAGCTCACTGCAAGCTCCACCTCCCCGGTCTACGCCATTCTCCTGCCTCAGCCTCCCGAGTAGCTGGGACTACAGGCGCCCGCCACCTCACCCGGCTAGTTTTTTGTATTTTTTAGTAGAGACGGGGTTTCACTGTATTAGCCAGGCTGGTCTCGATCTCCTGACCTTGTGATCCGCCCGTCTTGGCCTCCCAAAGTGCTGGGATTACAGGCTTGAGCCACCGCGCCCGGCCCTAAATCCCTATTTCTGAGATAAGCTACATTTCAAAGAAATTCTCCGTAAAAGAAAAATTGGATTCAGTTATCATACCAGATGGCTTTCATTCTCACCACTGACTCAATTCTGAAATAATTATATTTCAGTATGGTAATTATAATCTAAACTATATAAACACACTGTAAACACAAACTTTGAACAGATGAAAACTCCAATATGTAAAAAGGTAATGAATGCTCAAGGAAGACTGTGAAAAGGGAATACGAAAAAAATTAAAATGTTCCTCTTCTAGGTCCTGATGAGAGTAAATGTTTACTATAAAAATGATTCAAATATTTTAAGCACTTTTCAAACTAGGCAATATTTTAGGCGTACTGTACATTTGCATTTTGAGCTTCCAATACGGATAAGTGACTGGAAAAAGCAGCTAGGTTTAGGTTGAAAAACAACAACCCACTGGTGTACACATTTTAGCAAATTCTTCTGAAAGTCAAAAATGTTATAGGTAAAAAGTTACAGAGAACTACCAATTGTCAGAAACAGCTGCCAAATAGCAACTTAGAAGTCAGCAGAAGGAATTTTAGTTCAAGAAACCTAAAAAAGGCTGAAAATCTTACCTACCCTATAGCTACCACAAATAACACTGTTTCCAGTCATGATCAAGAATCATATATTAAGACATAACTGCAAATTGTGCTATACTGTACTGTATTTAAAGGAAGTGAAATATGATCCCCATCCTAGAACTTTCTATAAAAATGAGTCTAAAAAATCATTAAAAATTTATCTTAACCCAGGCCCAGTGGCTCACGCCTGTAATCCCAGCACTTTGGGAGGCCAAGGCTGGCAGATCACGAGGTCAGGAGTTCAAAACTAGCCTGACCAACATGGTGAAACCATATCGCTACTAAAAATACAAAATTAGCCGGCCACGGTGGTGCACGCCTGTAATCCCAGGTACTCAAAAGGCTGAGGCAGAGGAAGCGCCTGGACCTGGGAGGCGGAGGTTGCAGTGAACCAAGATGGAGCCACTGCACTCCAGACTGGGTGACAGAGTGTGACTCCATCTCAAAAAAAAAAAAAAAAAAAAAAAGTCTGGGCGTGGTGGTCACGCCTGTAATCTCAGCACTTTGGTAGGCTGAGGCGGGCAGATCACCTGAGGACAGGAGTTCCAGACCAACTGCACCAACATGGAGAAACCCTGTCTCTACTATAAAATACAAAATTAGCTGGCGTGATGGCACATGCCTGCAATCCCAGCTACTCCGGAGGCTGAGGCAGGAGAATCGCTTGAACCGGGGAGGTAGAGGTTGTGGTGAGCTGAGATCCCACCATTGCACTCCAGTCTGGGCAACAAGAGCGAAACTTCGTCTCAAAAAAAAAAAAAAAAAAAAAAAAAAAAAAAAAAATTAGGCAGGGTGGTGGCTCATGCCTGTAATCCCACCATTTTGGGGGGCCAAGGCAGGCGGATCACGAGATCAGGAAACTGAGACCACCCTGGCTAACATCGTGAAACCCCGTATCCACTAAAAATACAAAAATTATCTGGGTGTGGTGGCGCCCGCCTGTAGTCGCAGCTACTTGGCAGGCTGAGGCAGGACAATCGCTGGTACCTGGGAGGTGGAGGCTGCAGTGAGCTGAGATCGCACCATTGCACGCACTCCAGCCTGGGCAACAGAACGAGACTCCACCTCAAAAAAAAACCAAAAAAAACTAATCTAACAGGAAACAGGAAAAAAGCAATGAAAAGCTAGAAAACATACAAGAGTTGACTGAAAATAAAAATTTAGCATTTTCATTCTTACATTTTTAATTTTTATGTATCTGAGTTTTTAATTGATGGTTTAATTTGCCAGAATGAGAAAGAACATCCTATTTTTATGACTCTGTTCCATGGAAATGTAAAGAGAAAGGGATCCAAATGCCACACTATTGAGGATTTTTTTGATCACTCTGATTGTCATGAGTAAGTTTTGTGCTTTTTCAAAAGCAGTTTTTTCCTACAATGTCATTTCCTGCTTCTCTGGCTCTGATTTTCAATAAATTGATAAATTGTAAATCTTGTTTTCCTCTTATTTTTGTTTAGCTAAAATGCTGAAGGGCAAGGGAGAGGATGGTTATTTATAAATCTTGTTATCTCTCTGAAAACACAACTTGCATTTTCCTTAATCTGATTAACTTGACTTCAAATATGAAAAACAACTTTCATAAAGCACAAAAGAAAATTTCCTTGAATTTACCCTTTTTTATTGTGGGTAAGAGGCAATAAGTACAAGTTTTCAACTTATTTTTTGAATGTTACTCACTACTAACCATCACCATATTTTAAAAAATTAAAGAACTAATTTAGTTTAGTTTATTATTTAATGTATTTGACAAATGTTTATTGAGTGGCAACTAGGTCCCAAGTACCGTTCTAACTACTGAATATACAGATGTACGAAAACAAAACAAAAATCTCTCCGTCCTGGAGTTTACATTCTATGGGACTAAAGGATGGATACATTACATAGAATGTCAGCTAATCATAAGTGTTATGGAGAAGCAGCAGGAATGGAGGATAAAGTGTGTGTTGGGGGAGTTGTAATTTTAAATAGCAGTGTCTGGAAATGAAAAGGTGGTATTTCAATCAAGATTTTCAGACCATGGCTGGGTGCAATGGCTCACGCCTGTAATCCCAACACTTTGAGAGGCCGAGGCCTCACTTGAGGTCAGGAGTTTGAGACCAGCATGGCCAACATGGCAAAACCCTATCTCTACAAAAAAAAAAAAAAAAAAAAATTAGCTGGGCATGGTAGTGTGCACCTATAGTCCCTGCTACTCTGGAAGCTGAGGCAGGAGGATTGCTTGAGCCTGACAAGGTTGAGGCTGCAGTGAGCTGTGATAGCACCACTGCACTCCAGCTTCTTGACACAAATCCTGTATAAAAAAAACCTCTGCATTTCATTGTATGTAAATGAGTATGTAATTTCATTGTATGTACAGAGCCAGTTTCAGACAAAGGTTCTTCCAAATACTTATCCCCTTAAGGACACCAATCATCCATGATCTCTTTTTTTTTTTAGATGGAGTTTAGCTCTGTCACTGGAGTTCAGTGGTGTGATACTGGCTCACTGCAACATCTGCCTCCCGGTTCAAGTGATTCTCCTGCCTCAGCCTCCTGAGTAGCTGGAATTACAGGCCCGCGCCGCTATGCCCAGCTAATTTTTGTATTTTTAGTGGAGAGGGGGTTTCACCATGTTGGCTAGGCCAGTGTCTATCTCCTGACCTTGTGATCTCCCACCCTGGCCTCCCAAAGTGCTGGGATTACAAGTGTTAAGCCACCGTCCCTGGCCTCATCCATGATTTTATTTCGCCATTTCAAGTGATGGAGCTGGTTTTAGAGCTGGAAGAAAAGCCAAAATGCCAGTTAATCTAAACTCGATTCCTGCCCCAGTGCAGAACCAATCAAGAGAGAGTCCCTGTCTTTCCCGGACCACAGGCTTTGTGTTGAACAGGAGAGGAGTGGGAGAGCCAGAGTGGATGGAGAACAAGGAATCATTTTCTATATTTTTAAAGTTCTTCAGTTAAGAAAATCAGCAATTACAATAGCCTAATCTTACTAGACATATGTTTTCCTCCCTACTATGTAAGGTCAATTCTGTTCATTTGCATAGCAGATAATCATACAGAAATCCCAAATTAATACCCTCTTGTGCTGACTTACCAGATTGGACACTCTAAGATTTTCTGCATAGCATTAATGACATTTTGTACTTCTTCAACGCGAACAGCAGATAAATCCATTTCTTTCTGTTCCAATGAACTTAAACACATTAGAAAAAATATATATATACATATATATAGTTTGAAAAAAGGTTTATAAAATGACAACTTCATTTTATCATTTTACAATAAGGTAAATTTAAGATTTTGAAGGTTTTAGAATACAAACCATAGAGCTAATGACAAAATCCTTTATTTTTTTAAAGGTTCTAGAAGTGGCTCTTTGTAATTAAACAACATACATTCTGTAATTCTTCACATATTGTTGCCAAGCCCTTGGGTCTTTTCCTTTCTCCAAGAAAGAGAAAGCTACAGAGGAGTGGCTGACCGGGTAAGTGGTGGTCACCTTAGGTTTCTCCAATGTTTCTGGCTGCTTTCTTTTTCTTGCATAAAACCAAAATCAACGACAAAACCAACACCAATCAGCACCTCCCCGCCCCTAACCCTTCCCAGTGACCTGCTCTCATCTCAGGATCCTCCTCAAGCACATTCCTGCCGGCAGCATCTGTTACTACTGACGCTCCTCTACTTCCCTCTTGCTTTTTCTCAATAGCGCAATTGGATCCAGTTCTTAAGTTCTCCCTCCCACAAAACCCTGTCTCCTCCCCTTCCCAGACGTATTCCTGGCATCTCTTCTTCCGCAAGGTCCCATCCACTCATACATACCAGCCGGTGTTTTTGTCTGTTTTTTTGAGACAGAGTCTCGCTCTGTCGCCCAGGCTGGAGGGCAATGGCGCGATCTCGGCTCACTGCTACCTCCGCCTCCCGGGTTCTAGCGATTCTCCTGCCTCAGCCTCCTGAGTAGCTGGAGCGCCACTACGCCCGGCTAATTTCTGTATTTTTAGTAGAGACGGAGTTCCACCATGTTGGTCAGGCTGGTCTGGAAGTCCTGACCTCGTGACCAGCCGATGTTTTTATAGACGTGGTGTCCCCCTCAAGGCATATTTCAGTTCCTATCACGATGATTCCCCCTCGGACACACCGTGCCCCCTTCCTGATCCTCAGAGCTTCCCTCGCGACCTACAAACTGCCCCTTCCCCAGGGTTCACAACTCCTTACGCCTCTCAGCTTCCGCCACCGCCCCCCCCGAAAAGAATACCCACTCTCTCTCCCACGCCAGTCCCCCAAAGCATCACTTGGACCCGGGACTCTACTACCTTTACCCAGAGCAGAGGGTGCAGGCCTCTGGGGCCCAGGGGCCCAGTTATCTGAGAAACCCCACGGCCTGTTCCCCGTCCAGAAAGTCTCAGCGAGCCCACGCCGCGCAGTCGCAGTTTTAATTTATCTGTAATTCCCGCGCTTTTCCGTTGCCACGGAAACCAGCCGGCTACCGCTAAGCAACAGCTGCTCAGAATACGAAATCAAGGCACAATCAGAGGAAGGGCGGGACAGAAGAAGCCAAGTCTCTCTCGGGCCTCTGGATTGGCCACCCAGTCTGCCCCCAGATAACGTAAAACGAAAGAGACGGGAGAGGAAGAATTCTACCCTAGTTTGCCCTAAAGTGCCGGCCCTCTGACCTCTACGCGTCCAGTTGCGGCTTATTACGTCACAGTAATTGCTGTACGAGAGTCAGAATCGCTACCTAGTGTCCAAAGCAGTCGTAAAAAAAGGTCCCATTCCCCCACTCTTTCCGCCCTAATGGAGGTCTCTAGTTTAGGTAAATACAAGGAATAAGGATTGTTGGGGGGGGGGGGGTGGACGGAAAGAACTATTTCCAGCATTCGCTGCGGAATGAAAGGTCGTTGCCACAGTGTTCCTTGTGGAAAGTGTAGTCTTATGGAGAGAAACATCCAATAGCGAAGCGGGCACAATTCTCACGGAAATCCAGCGGATAGATTGGAGACCTCCACGCGCTTATACACGTCAACAGTTATGGATTGGAGTGTTGTTATGTTTTCGTATCTTGAAAGGAAAAACTAGGCCTAAAAAAAATACCTACAACTCTTAGGAAGACTACAATTCCCATCCAGCCCCACGAGTCTCGGGCAAACAGTCCTCTAAGGTCAGCGACCTGTGGCGACCCAGTGGGCGCCGAATTTGTCTGGGGAAGGGGAAATCCGCTCTGGCTCACGTCTGCGCACTCGTAGTTCCGCCCCTCGGCCCCAATGTTTGTTATTGTTGTCCGGCTCCGGTTTCTTCTGCCCCGCCCCGTCGACGCAATCTCCACCAATCAATGGGGGTGGTCGTTTTGAGGGACAAGTGGTAAGAGCCAATCATCTTGGCGAAAACTGGGAGTAACGGGACTAGTTAGTCTTTATGCGCCTTGTTAGATTCACCCCACAGGGATAGTGGCAGAGCTGGCAGCGGACGGTTCTGGCTTTGGCCTCCGCCGGGCGCCTCACTGGAGCGGGAAGCGGGTAAGGAAGCAGCCTCGGTTACCTAGGGGTGGGGTCACGTCACCGTAAGAGGGTTTGGAGAAGTTCAAGGGAGGAATCCTGCAAAGAAGAGGGGCGACTTTTCCCGTGTCTCGGGACAGCTAATCTTTTTAGTGACAGGATGAGAGAGCCCTTCGTGTTCAGAGGGACCGAGTGGGCGAAAAGCGCCGGAGAGTTGTAGAGTATGTGGTTGAGAACATCGGCTTCTGCTGATGGAAGGCCACGACTCCCCAGTGGAAAGAGGGCCCAGGCAAAGAAAATGAGAGAGAGTCCTCGGGGTGGTGACACTGTCTTGGGAACATTAAGTGCTAGGAAACGATAACTGGAAGACTAGGATGAACTCTGCAAGTAAAAAAAATGACACTACCTACACATCTTTCTCATCCCATCCTCCTTTTTTCGAGACCCTGTTAAAGAGCTCTCCTTGGTTAGGGACCTTCGGTGTTGGAAAGGCACTCTTTTTCCTTTTTGTCAAACATCCAGCTTTCAGGCCACACTTTTTTTTTTTTTTTTGAGACAGAGTCTTACTGTCTCAAACACCAGCCCAGGCTGGTCTTGAACTCCTGAGCTCAAGCGATCTTCCTGCCTCGGCCTCCCAAAGTGCTGGGATTACAGGCATGAGCCACTGCTCCCGGCCTCGGGTCGCACATTTTAAAGTTTGAATAACTTGTCTTGTACAGGCCTCTGGTGGAGACAGTAATCAAAGCTCAGGTTGCCAGGTCTGTTTCATTAAAGGGATTTTGTTAAGGCTGAGGAAAAAAAAAAAAAAAAAAGACGTAGAGGAAAAGTTAACTTGTGCCAAGCCAAGGTGCGTCAGTGGCATGGACTTAAAGTCATGCCAGTTATGAAAGCTGAAGGCCAGGCCGGGCGCGGTGGCTCATGCCAGTAATCCCAGCACTTTGGGAGGCTGAGGCGGGCGGATCACCTGAGGTCGGGAGTTCCAGAGCAGCCTGACCAACATGGAGAAACTCCGTCTCTACTGAAAATACAAAATTAGCCGGGCGTGGTGGCACACGCCTGTAATCCCAGCTACTAGGGAGGCTGAGGCAGGAGAATCGCTTGAACCTGGGAGGCAGAGGTTGCGGTGAGCCGAGATCGCGCCATTGCACTACAGCCTGGGCAGCAAGAGCAAAACTCCGTCTCAAAAAAAAAAAAAAAAGAAAAGAAAAGAAAAGAAAAAGAAAAAAACACACCTCCGTCTCAAAAAAAAAAAAAAAAAAAAAAAAAAAAGCAAGCAAGCTGAAGGCCTAGGTCCCAGCTATCTGACTATACTGGCCGTAGACCTAAGGGGCAGATAGGATTAACCATAACTTTGGTGTTTACACACGTTCAAGATTAATGCTTTTGCTGAAAGAATTTTTTTTGTCAGCCAAAGCTATAATCTCCCACTTCCTGTTTTCTCTTAGTTGGCCCACCAGCTGGAGGAGCTCCAGAGTATTTAAATTAATTTCCAATTGTGTAATTTGAGAAAAAGATGCGAAGATTAATTTCCTTCACAAGTAGGGAAGTGTGTTTTTTTTTTTTCTTTTCTTTTTTTTTTTTTTTTTTTTTGAGACGGAGTCTCCCTCTGTCCCCTAGGCTGGAGTGCAGTGACGCGATATCGGCTCACTGCAAGATCCGCCTCCCGGGTTCACGCCGTTCTCCTGCCTCCTCAGCCTCCTGAGTAGCTGGGACTATAGGCGCCCGCCACCCCGCCCAGCTAATTTTTTTGTGGTTTTAGTAGAGACGGGGGTTTCACCGTGTTAGCTAGGATGGCCTCTATCTTCTGACCTCATGATCTACCCGCCTCGGCCTCCCAAAATTCTGGCATTATAGGCGTGAGCCACCGCGCCTGGCAGGAAGTGTGTTTCTTGAAGTTGGAAAGTGGTATTTCTGAACATCTGCTTTTGGCAGACTAAGTCAGTCACTTCATTTCCCTGATTTTTTGCCTGAGGTCCTGGGGAATTGACAAAGATTCTGCCCAAATTTTAAGGACCCCAATAATTACATTTCATATGAATGAATAGTAGATGTCAGCAGGATTGTTATTAAGAGAGTAGTAGTATTTTTGTGGTGCACTTGGTTCTAGGTAGAAACAAAGAATGGAGAAAATTGGGGGATAATTGTCTTAGGGTTTCAAAAAAGTGCGTGATCTTCACAGAGTTCAGGATCCTTAAAATAACAGTCTTAATTGGAGTGTTTGACAGGGCAGTGCATTATATTGTCGAAAACAGTACAGGTTTATGGTTCTAAAGACTGGTTTATTATTTTAAAAAATGTTTAATTTAACTTAATTTTTTTAAGGAGATGGGGTTGCTGGTCTTGAACTCCTAGGCTCATGATCCTTCCGCCTCAGCCTCCCAAAGTGCTAGGATTACAGTCATGAGCCACCATACCGGGCCAATTTTTTATTTTATTTTTGAGACAGAGTCTCGCTATATCACCCAGGCGGGAGTGCACAGGCATGATCTTGGCTCACTGCAACCTTGCCTCCGAGGTTCAAGCAATTCTCCTGCCTCAGCCTCCTGAGTAGCTGAGATTACAGGCCTGTACCACTACATGCAGCTAATTTTTGTATTTTTGGTACAGACGAAGTTTCACCATGTTGGTTCGGCTGGTATGGAACTCCTGGACTCAAGCTATCTGCCAGCCTCTGCTTCCCAAAGTGCTGGGATTACAGACATGAGCCACTGTGCCTGGCCTTTATTATATTTTTTATATTTGAGTGACATTTTGAAAGAACTTGCATATACATTTTTAATTTGATCCTTATGGTAACACTGTGAGACAGGCAGAGCAGACATATTAGACCTTTTTTATAGATTAAAGATTAAAAACTGAATCTTAAAGGTGAACTGACCTGCTCACAGTTTTATGTCTAGTAATGGGCCAGAGCTGTGTCTGGAACCCAAGTCTTCCCATTTTTTGTGCTCCCACACGCGCACACACACACAAAATTTGCTGTTCAGATGAGATGGCATCTCATTGCTTCAGTTTGCATTGTTCTGACCACCAGAAAGTTTGAAAATCTTCTGATGTGCTTGTTAGGTGTTTTGATTTCCTCTTCTCTGAATTTTATGTATATTTTTACCTGAGTTGTTAATTGTATCATTAGCAGTTTTGCTGATGCTCTGGGTGTGTCGCAGATACTAACCCTTTGTTATGGGTTGTTACGGTTGTTTGTTGTTTGTCTTTTGATTTTGTGGATTTTTTTAACTGTATAAAATATTTAATATGTAATGAAATGTGCACAGCTCATCTTTTGACTTCTGCATACATTATAACCTGCCTTTAAATGTGTATTTCTTTTGTAGGTAAAAGTTTCATTTGATCTGGATACTATTCAAATAAAATACCTGGATGAGGAAAATGAAGAGGTAAAGTATATTATGGTACCTATTGCTAGGTGTTCAGAATAGCAATCTTATTTCTCCAGTGATATGGGCTTTAATAATTCAAAATAGTGTTTAGCTCATTTGTGTGGTGGTTTAAATATATTTGATAATTGAATATTCTAAGAAGACTTGCAGCATCTGAGATAGAGTTGAGAAACGGAGAAGCAACATTGAAGAATAGCTCAGAGATAACTTTCACTTTAAAAAAAAAAAAAAAGGAAATGGGGTCTCACTATGTTGCTGAGGCCAGTCTAGAACTCCTGGGCCTAAGCAGTCCTCCCACCTCAGCCTCCCAAGGTGCTGGGTAATATTACAGGTGTGAGACACCATGCCTGGCCTGAGATAACTTTTTTTTTTTTTTTTTTTTTTTGAGACGGAGCCTCACTCCGTCGCCTAGGCTGGAGTGCAGTGGTGCAGTCTCTGCTCACTACAATCTCCAGTTCCTGGGTTCAAGTGATTCTTCTGTCTCAGCCTCCCGAGTAGCTGGGATTACAAGTTTATACCACCATGCCTGGCTAATTTTTGTATTTTTAGTAGAGATGGGATTTCACCATGTTGGCCAAGCTGGTCTCAAACTCCTGGGCCCAAGCAGTCGGCCCGCCTCGACCTCCCAAAGTGCTGGGATTACAGGCGTGAGCTACCACACCTGGCCAAGATAACTTTTAAAATTATGTAGTGGCCAGGCGTGGTGGCTCATGCCTGTAATCCCAGCACTTTGGGAGGCCGAGGCGGGCGGATCATGAGGTCAGGAGATCGAGACCATCCTGGCTAACACGGTGAAACCCCGTCTCTACTAAAAATACAAAATATTAGCCGGGTGTGGTGGTGAGCGCCTGTAGTCCCAGCTACTGGGGAGGCTGAGGCAGGAGAATGGCATGAACCCGGGAGGCAGAGCTTGCAGTGAGCCGAGATTGCGCCACTGCACTCCAGCCTGGGCGACGAAGCGAGACTCCGTCTCAGAAAAAAAAAAAAAAAAAAAAATTATGTAGTGACCTTAAATTCACATATAGTGCAAGCCATTCAGTTTATAATAATACAAATATAATAGCTAAGGCTTTTTTTTTTTTTTTTTTTTTAAAGAGACACGGTCTTACTCTGTCACCCAGACTGGAGTGCATTGGAATGATCATAGCTCACTGCAACCTAGAGCTCCTGGGTTCAAGGAATCCTCCCATCTCAGCCTTATGGGTAGCTAGGACATGCCTCTGCATCTGGCAAAATTTTTTAATTCTTTGGAGAGATGGGGTCTCACTTTGTTGCCCAGGTTAATGACTAAGCTTTATTGAGTGGTTACAGTGTGGCAGACTAGCAACAATGCCATTTATTGAGTACATTATTATCATCACTATTTTACTCATGAGGAAACTGAGGCACAGAGAGGTGAAATAACTTGCCTAAACGCACAAAAACTTGGAAGTAGTAAAGTCAGGGTTCAGTCTATACCCTCTAGCTATAGAACTCAAGCTCCTAACCGTTATATTGCACTGCCTCTTAATGTATCTGAAATAAAGGAGGGCACAGTAGATAAGCAATAACATTTCTTAAGTATTATTCATGACTAGCAAGTGATACAGAAAAGCTGAAGGCTTGGCCTGAGTTTTTGTCTGTCCTATGGGGCTGGTCCTAGTAACAGAAATGCTCAATTGATGAGACACATATAATTCACTGTTGTTTTTTTTCCTTTTATAGGTATCCATCAACAGTCAAGGTGAGTCCCTGAGAGAGTCTGTTCAGCCTTATTTAAAAGCCTTAATCTGCTCATTGAGGCATTTCTATTTGTACTCAAACCTTATTGCAGTATTAATTTTAGAGTTTGGAATTTGGTATACTACAAATTAACATTGCACTGATGGACATTAGTTACATAGGGGATTTTATTGTATAGCAGTTTTTTGTGTATAGGATGATGCCTTTGAATGGACCCTAAGGACAGCTTTATTGGGAGGTTTTCATATTTAACATGCCAGTCCTCTGAGATTAACATGCCTCCCAGTTCAAGACATAAAAGTATTCCCACAGTGTTGCATTTGTACAGTAGGTACAGTAAAAATGGACATTATAATCTTACGGGATCACCATCATACACGTGGTTGACCACAATGTTACGTGGCAGTGGTTACTATAGTGAAGCAAATTAACATATCCATCATCTCATTATAGTGGCCCTGTGGTGCCCTGAGCCCTCCCCAGAAACCAGCCATAATCTACTCATTTAGCAAAAATCATAAATATATGATTAACTATAATACATTCCTCATGTTATACAGTCCATCTTTAGAATTGGCTACACTTAATCTTATAGATTCTTGAATGAATGAATGGATGTGTACAAAATAAAAATAATTTTAAAATAATAGAATCTTTTGGGGTGTGTGAAGAACTATCATGGTGTATATTTTTTGTCCTTTTAGGAGAATATGAAGAAGCACTTAAGGTAATGATTATTTAATCTCATTTTCAAATAATTTAATATTATGGGTTTTTTTTTTTTTTAAACAGGGTTATGCTCTGTCATCCAGGCTGGCGTGCAGTGGCACAATCTGGGATTGCTGCAACCTCCACCTCCCAGGCTTAAGTGATCGAGACCATCCTGGCAAACACGGTGAAACCCCATCTATATTAAAAATACAAAAAATGGCCGGGCGCGGTGGCTCACGCCTGTAATCCCAGCACTTTGGGAGGCCGAGGCGGGTGGATCACGAGGTCAGGAGATTGAGACCATCCTGGCTAACACGGTGAAACCCTGTATCTACTAAAAAAAATACAAAAAATTAGCCGGGTGTGGTGGCGGGAACCTGTAGTCCCAGCTACTCGGGAGGCTGAGGCAGGAGAATGGCGTGAACCCGGCAGGCAGAGCTTGCAGTGAGCCAAGCCGAGATCGTGCCACTGCACTCCAGCCCAGGCGACAGAGCGAGACTCCGTCTCAAAAAAAAAAATACAAAAAATTAGCTGGGCGTGGCGGGCACCTGTAGTCCCAGCTACCTGGGAAGCTGAGGCAGGAGAATGGTGTGAACCCGGGAGGCGGAGCTTGCAGTGAGCCGAGATCACGCCACTGCACTCTAGCCTGGGTGACAGAGCAAGACTCCGTCTCAAAAAAAAAAAAAAAAAAGAGAAACAACCTTGACAAAGAAAACTGATTTGTTACTAAATCCCTATTTCTGAGATAAGCTACATTTCAAAGAAATTCTCCGTAAAAGAAAAATTGGATTCAGTTATCATACCAGATGGCTTTCATTCTCACCACTGACTCAATTCTGAAATAATTATATTTCAGTATGGTAATTATAATCTAAACTATATAAACACACTGTAAACACAAACTTTGAACAGATGAAAACTCCAATATGTAAAAAGGTAATGAATGCTCAAGGAAGACTGTGAAAAGGGAATACGAAAAAAATTAAAATGTTCCTCTTCTAGGTCCTGATGAGAGTAAATGTTTACTATAAAAATGATTCAAATATTTTAAGCACTTTTCAAACCAGGCAATATTTTAGGCCTACTGTATATTTGCATTTTGAGCTTCCAATACGGATAAGTGACTGGAAAAAGCAGCTAGGTTTAGGTTGAAAAACAACAACCCACTGGTGTACACATTTTAGCAAATTCTTCTGAAAGTCAAAAATGTTATAGTCATAGGTAAAAAGTTACAGAGAACTACCAATTATCGGAAACAACTGCCAATGCTGACTTAGAGGCCAGCAGAAGGAATTTTAGTTCAAGAAACCTAAAGGAGGATGAAATCCTTACTTACCCTATAGCTACCACAAATAACACTGTTTCCAGTCATGATCAGGAATCACATATTAAGACATAACTGCAAATTGTGCTATACTGGGTACTGTATTAAAAGGAAGTGAAATATGATCCCCATCCTAGAGCTTTCCATACATATGAGTCTAAAAAACCATTAAAAATTAATCTAGACCAGGTGTGGTGGCTCACATCTGTAATCCCAGCACTTTGGGAGGCCGAGGCGGGCGAATCATGAGGTCAGGAGTTCGAGACCAGCCTGACCAACATGGTGAAACCGTATCTCTACTAAGAATACAAAATTAAGGCCGGGCGTGGTGGCTCACGCCTGTAATCCCAGCACTTTGGGAGGCCGAGGTGGGCGGATCACAAGGTCAGGAGATCGAGACCATGGTGAAACCCCGTCTCTACTAAAAATAGAAAAAATTAGCCGGGCGCAGGGGTGGGCGCCTGTAGTCCCAGCTACTCGGGAGGCTGAGGCAGGAGAATGGCGTGAACCCGGGAGGCGGAGCTTGCAGTGAGCCGAGATTGCGCCACTGCACTCCAGCCTGGGCGACAGAGCGAGACTCCGTCTCAAAAAAAAAAAAAAAAAAAAGAATACAAAATTAGGCAGGCATGGTAGCATGCGCCGGTAATCCCAGCTACTCAGGAGGCTGAGGTAGGAGAAGCACTAGAATCTGGGAAGCAAAGGTTGCAGTGAACCAAGATGGCGCCACTGTACTCCAGACTGGGCAACAAGAGCTAAACTCCGTCTAAAAAAAAAAAAAAGTAATCTAACAGAAAACAGGAAAAAAGCAATGAAAAACTAGAAAACATACAATAGCTGACTGAAAATAAAAATTTAGCATTAACTTTCATTCTTACATCTTTAATTTTTATGTATCTGAGTTTTTAATTGATGGTTTAATTTGCCAGAATGAGAAAGAACATCCTATTTTTATGACTCTGTTCCATGGAAATGTAAAGAGAAAGGGATCCAAATGCCACACTATTGAGGATTTTTTTGATCACTCTGATTGTCATGAGTAAGTTTTGTGCTTTTTCTTTTTTTTTTTTTTTTTGAGACGGAGTCTTGCTCTGCCGCCCAGGCTGGAGTGCAGTGGCCGGATCTCAGCTCACTGCAAGCTCCGCCTCCTGGGTTCACGCCATTCTCCTGCCTCAGCCTCCCGAGTAGTTGGGACTACAGGCGCCCGCCACTGCGCCCGGCTAGTTTTTTGTATTTTTTAGTAGAGACGGGGTTTCACCGTGTTAGCCAGGATGGTCTCGATTTCCTGACCTCGTGATCCGCCCGTCTCAGCCTCCCAAAGTGCTGGGATTACAGGCTTGAGCCACCGCGCCCGGCAGTTTTGTGCTTTTTCAAAAGCAGTTTTTTCCTACAATGTCATTTCCTGCTTCTCTGGCTCTGATTTTCAATAAATTGATAAATTATAAATCTTGTTTTCCTCTTATTTTTGTTTAGCTAAAATGTTGAAGGGCAAGGGAGAGGATGGTTATTTATAAATCTTGTTATCTCTCTGAAAACAAAACTTGCATTTTCCTTAATCT
This sequence comes from Macaca nemestrina, assembly GCF_043159975.1. Classification (NCBI taxonomy): domain Eukaryota; kingdom Metazoa; phylum Chordata; class Mammalia; order Primates; family Cercopithecidae; genus Macaca; species Macaca nemestrina. The sequence goes on from NC_092141.1 coordinate 66,706,338, forward strand.
GATTGACATGGCTCCAAATATGAAAAACAATTTTCATAAAGCACAAAAGAAAATTTCCTTGAATTTACCCTTTTTTATTGTGGGTAACAGGCAATAAGTACACATTTTCAAGTTATTTTTTGAATGTTACTCACTACTAATGACCATATTTTAAAAAATTAATCGAAGAACTAATGTAGTTTAGTTTATTATTTAATGTATTCAACAAATGTTTATTGAGTGGCAACTAGGTCCCAAGTACTGTTCTAACTACTGAAGATACAGATGTACATAAACAAAACAAAAATCTCTGCTGCCATCCTGGAGTTTACGTTCTGTGGTACTCGAAATAAAGGATGGATACATTACATAGAATGTCAGCTAGTCATATAAAGGATGGATACATTACATAGAATGTCAGCTAGTCATAAATGTTATGGAGAAGCAGCAGGAATGGAGGATCAAGTGTGTCTTGAGGGTGTTGTAATTTTAAATAGCGCTGTCTGGAAGTGAAAAGGTGGTATTTCAATCAAGATTTTCAGACCATGGCTGGGTGCAGAGGCTCACACCTGTAATCCCAGCACTTTGAGAGGCCAAGGTGGGTAGATCATTTGAGGTCAGGAGTTTGAGACCAGCGTGACCAACATGGCAAAACCCTATCTCTACAAAAAAAAAAATACAAAAATTAGTTGGGCATGGTGGTGCACACCTGTAGTCCCTGCTACTCTGGAGGGCTGGGGTGGGAGAATCGCTTGAGCCTGGCGATGTTGAGGCTGCAGTGAGCTGTGATAGCACCAGAGATCCTGTATAAAAAAACCTCTGCATTTCATTGTATGTAAATTATACCTCAATTCAAAAGCAAAATGTGAATAGTATAGTCCCCTTTTCCTTTTATAGACCAAGAAAAACAAAAGCTCACTCCAAGAGTCAGACTTGCTAAAGGCTTTGATGACTTGCAGTATTCTTATTTAAATGTACAGAGCCAGTTTCAGAGGAAGGTTCTTTCAAAGACTTATCCCCTAAACGACACCAATCATCCATGGTTTTTTGTTTGTTTTGTTTTTTTTTGTTTTTGTTTTTGTTTTTGAGACGGAGTCCTGCTCTGTTGCTCAGGCTGGAGTGCAGTGGCCGGATCTTGGCTCACTGCAAGCTCCGCCTCCCGGGTTTACGCCATTCTCCTGCCTCAGCCTCCCGAGTAACTAGGACTACAGGCGCCCGCCACCACGCCTGGCTAGTTTTTTTGTATTTTTTAGTAGAGACGGGGTTTCACCGGGTTAGCCAGGATGCTCTCGATCTCCTGACCTCGTGATCCGCCCGTCTCCGCCTCCCAAAGTGCTGGGATTACAGGCTTGAGCCACCGCGCCCGGCCTTTTTTTTTTTTTTTTTTTTTTGAGACAGAGTCTCACTCTGTCGCTCAGGCTGGAGTGGCAGGCTGGAGTGCAGTTCTGAGATCTTGGCTCACTGCAAGCTCCACCTCCAGGTTTATGCCATTCTCCTGCCTCAGCCTCCCGAGTAGCTGGGACTACAGGCGCCCGCCACGATGCCCGGCTAATTTTTTGTATTTTTAGTAGAGACGGGGTTTCACCACGTTAGCCAGGATGGTCTCCATCTCCTGACCTTGTGATCTGCCCACCTTGGCCTCCCAAAGTCCTGGGATTACAGGCATGGGCCACCGCACCCGGCCGATTATTTATTATTTATTTTTACTTTTGAGATGGAGTTTGGCTCTGTCGCCAGGCTAGAGTTCAGTGGTATGATATTGGCTCACTGCAACATCTGCCACCCGGTTCAAGTGATTCTCCTGCCTCAGCCTCATGAGTAGCTGGGATTACAGGCATGCGCGGCTACACCCAGCTGATTTTTCTATTTTTAGCAGAGAAGGGGTTTCACCATGTTGGCTAGGATGGTCTCGATCTCCCAACTTCATGATTCTCCCACCTCGGCCTCCCAAAGTGCTGGGATTACAGGCATGAGCCACTGCCTACGGCCTCATTCATGATTTATTTTGCCACTTCAAGTGATGAAGCTGGTTTTAGAGCTAGAAGAAAACCAAAATGCCAGTTAATCTAAACTAGATTTCTGCCCCAGTGCAGAACCAATCAAGACAGGGTCCCTGTCTTTCCCAGACCACAGGATTTGTTTTGAAGAGAAGAGGAGTGGGAGAGGAAGAGTGGATGGAGAACAAGGAGTCATTTTCTACATTTTTAAAGTTCTTCAGTTAAGAAAATCAGCAATTACAATAGCCTAATCTTACTAGACATGACTTTTCCTCCCTACTATGTAAGGTCAATTCTGTTCATTTGCATAGGAGATAATCTATAGGAATCTCAAATTAATACCCTCTTGTGGTGACTTACCAGATTGGACACTCTAAGATTTTCTGCATTAAGGACATTTTGTACTTCTTAAACGCGAACAGCAGGTAAATCTATTTCTTTCTGTTCCAATGAACTTTAACACATTAGAAAAACATGTATCTTTTTAAAAGGTTTATAAAATGACAACTTCATTTTATCATTTTAAAATAAGGTAAATAGGGCTGGGCGTGGTGGCTCACGCCTGTAATCACAGCACTTTGGGAGGCCGAGACGGGCGGATGACCTGAGGTCGGGAGTTCAAGACCAGCCTGACCAACATGGAGAACCCTCGTTTCTACTAAAAATACAAAAACACGAGCCAGGCATGGTGGTGCATGCCTGCAATCCCAGCTACTTGGGAGGCTAAGGCAGGAGAATCGCTTGAACCCACGAGTCAGAGGTTGCGGCGAGCCCAAATCACGCCATTACACTCCAGCCTGGGCAACAAGTGAGAAACTCCATCTCAAAAATAAATAAAATAAAATAAATTTAAGATTTGGAAGGTTTCGAATACAAAATCCTTTATTTTTAAAGGTTCTAGAAGTTGCTTTTTGTAATTAGACAACATAAACTCTGTATTTTTTCACATATCGCTTCCAACTCTTTGGGTCTTTTCCTTTCTCCAAGAAAGAGAAAGCTACAGGGGAGTGACTGGGTAAGTGGTGGTTTGCCTTAGCTTTCTCCAATGCTTCTGGCTGTTTTCTTTCTCATGCATAAAACTGAAACCAACACCAATCAACACCGCCCCGCCCCTAACCCTTCCCAGTGACCTGCTCTCATCTCAGGATCCTCCTCAAGCACATCCCTGCCGGCAGCATCTGTTACTACTGAGGCTCCTCTACTTCCCTGTTGGCTATTCCCTCAATAGTGCAAATGGATCCAGTTCTTAAGTTCTCCCTCCCACAAAATCCTGTCTCCTCCCCGTCCCAGACATATTCCTAGCACCTCTTCTTCCGCAAGGGCCCATCCTCTCATAAATACTAGCCGGTGTTTGTTTGTTTGTTTTTGAGACAGAGTGTTGTTCTGTCGCCGAGGCTGGAGTGCAATGGCGCGATCTCGGCTCACCGCAACCTCCGCTTCCCGGGTTCAAGCGATTCTCCTGCCTCAGCCTCCTGAGTAGCTGGCGCGCACCACCACGCCCGGGTAATTTTTGTATTTTTAGTAGAGACGGGGTTTCACCATGTTGGTCAGGCTGGTCTCGAACTCCTGACCTCGTGATCCGTCCGCCTTGGCCTCTCAAAGTGCTGGGATTACAGGCATGAGGCACCGTCCCCGGCAACCAGCTGATGTTCTTATACACATGGTGTCCCCCTCAAGGCACATTTCAGTTCCTATCCCGAGGATTCCCCCTCGGACACACGGTGCCCCCTACCTGATCCTTAGTGCTTCCCTCGCGACCTACAAATTGCCCCCTTCCCCAGGGGGTTCACAACTCCTTACGCCTCTCAGGTTCCGCGCCCCCCACCCCGCCTAAAGAATACCCATCTGCCTGCTTCGGAAGTTCACTCTCCCCCGCCTGTCCCCCGGAGCATCTCTTGGGCCCCTGTCCCTTTTCCGGGGCTCTTCTACCTATACCCAGAGCAGAGGGTGCAGGCCTCCTGAGCCCAGGGGCCCAGTTATCTGAGAAACCCCACGGCCTGTCCCCCGTCCAGAAAGTCTCAGCGAGCTCACGCCGCTCAGTCACGTTTTTGTTTTTCCTACATTGCAGATGAGGCTCCCAGTGTTGACGTTGGCCAGGGGCTTTGCAAACAAGCCAGGCCAAAAATGTTCAACATTTACACCGGCTGCTTAAATGAGGGCATTGATCTTACTCTCCGTGACGGTCACCTCATCGTCGGGCAGAATGAAGGCAGAGTAGATGCAAGCGAGCTCGGAGACGTAGGCCATGGCGCGGGCGAGTGTGGGGCTGGGGCCGCCAGACGGGGTGCTAGTTGCCGGAAGAGGTGAGGGCCTCACCCCAACGCGGCCTTAACTTCCTCGGAAGGACCGAGCACCTTGGCGGCAGCGAGGAAAGGGGTTCCACAGTTTTAATTTACCTGTAATTCCCACGCTTTACCGTTGCCACGGAAACCGCTGAGCAACAGCCTCTCAGAATAGGAAATCAAGACACAGAGGAAGGGCGGGACAGAAAGAGCCTATCGTCTCTCGGGGCTCTGGATTGGCCACCCAGTCTGCCCCGGGTGACGTAAAAAGAAAGAGACGGAAGAGGAAGAATTCTACCTGAGTTTGCCATAAAGCGCCCGCCCTCTCGCCTTTACGCTGCCAGTTGCGACTTATTACGTCACAGTAATCGCTGTACAAAGATCAGAATCGCTACCCGAGGCCTGAATATGAGTGTAAGATAGTGTTCAAAGCAGTCGTAGGAAGAGGTCCCATTCCCCCACTCTTTCCGCCCTAATGGAGGTCTCCAGTTTAGGTAAATAAAAGGATTGTTGGGGGTGGAGGGAAAGAACTACTATTTCCAGCATGCGTTGCGGAATGAAAGGCCTTCGCCACGCTGTTCCTTGGAAACTGTAGTCTTATGGAGAGGAACATCCAATACCGAAGCGGGCACAATTCTCACGGAAATCCAGTGGATAGATTGGAGACCTCCGCGCGCTTATACATGTCAACAGTTGTGGATTGGAGTGTTGTTATGTTTTCGTATCTTGAGAGCAGAGACTAGGCCAAAGAGATACCGACAACTCCTAGAAAGACTACAATTCCCATCCAGCCCCACGAGTCTTGGGCAAGTCGTCCCGTAAGGTCAGTGACCTGCGGGGGACGCAGTAGGCGCCGAATTTGCCTAGGGAAGGGGAAATCCGCTCTGGCTCACGTCTGCGCACTCGTAGTTCCGCCCCTCGGCCCCAATGTTTGTTATTGTTGTTCGGCTTCAGGTTTCTTCTGCCCCGCCCCGTCGACGCAATCTCCACCAATCGATGGGGTGGTCGTTTTGAGGGACAAGTGGTAAGAGCCAATCATCTTGGCGAAAACTCGGCGAAACAGGGGACTAGTTACTGTCTTTATCCGCCATGTTAGATTCACCCCACAGGGATAGCGGCAGAGCTGGCAGCGGACGGTCCTTGCCTTGGCCTACGGCAGGCGCCCCCCGGGGGCGGGAAGCTGGTAAGGAAGCGGCTGAGGTTACTTAGGGGTGGGGTCACGTCACACTGAGAGGGTTTGGGGAAGTTCAAGGGAGGAATCCTGCAAAGAAGAGGGGCGACTTTTTCCGTGTCTCGGGACAGTTAATGTTTTTAGTGACAGGATGAGAGAGCCCTTCGTGTTCAGAGGGACCGAGTGGGCGAAAAGCGCCGGAGAGTTGGAGAGTCCGTGGTTCAGAACATCGGCTTCTACCGATGGAAGGCCGCGACTCCCCAGTGGAATGAGGGCCTGGGCAAAGAAAACGAGAGAAAGTCGGGGTGGTGACACTGTCTTGGGAACATTGAGTGCTATGAAACGATAGCTGGAAGACTAGGATGAACTCTGCAAGTTAAAAAATGACACTACTTACACATCCTTTTCATTCCATCCTCCTTTTTTCGAGACCTGAAAGAGATCTCCTTGGTTAGGGACCTTCGGTTTTGGAAAGGCACTGTTTTTCCTTTTTGTCAAACACCCAGCTTTTAGAGCACACTTTTTTTTTTTTTTTTTTTTTTTTTTTTGAGACAGAGTCTTGCTTTCTCAGAGAAAGACCAGCCCAGGCTGGTCGTGAACTCCTGAGCTCAAGCGATCCTCCTGCCTCGGCCTTCCAAAGTGCTGGTATTACAGGCATGAGCCACCACTCCCAGCCTCAAATCACACATTTTAAAGCTTGGATAACTTGGCTTGTACAGACCTCTGGTGGAGACAGAAATCAAAGCTCAGGTTGCCAGGTCTGTTTCATTAAAGGGATTTTGTTGAGGGTGAAAAAAAAATCGACGTGGAGGAAAAGTTAACTCGTGCCAAGCAAAGGTGAGTCAGTGGCGTGGACTTACAATAATGCCAGTTATGAAAGCTGAAGGCCTAGGACCCAGCTCTCTGACTATACTGGCTTTAGACCTAAGGGTGAGATAGGGTTAACCATAGCTTTGGTGTTTACACACGTTCAAGATTAACGCTCTTGCTGAAAGAATTTTTTTACATGTCAGCGGAAGAGAGTTCCTTATGAAGACCTGGATATGATCCAGCTAAGCTAGAATCTCTGACTTCCTGTTTTCTCTTAGTTGGCCCACTAGCTGGAGGAGCTCCAGAGTATCTAAATTGATTTCCAATTGTGTAATTTGAGAAAAAGAGAGGAAGATTCATTTCCTTCACAAGCAGGGAAGTGTGTTTCTTGAAGCTGGAAAGTGATGTTTCAGAATATCCACTTCTGGCAGACAGAGTTACTTCGTTTCCCTGATTTTTTGCCTAAGGTCTTGGGGAATTGACAAAGGTTCTGTTCAAATTTTAAAGACCCCAATAATTACATGTCGTATGAATGAATACTAGATGTCAGCAGGATTGTTGTTAAGAGACTAGTATTATTTTGCTGGTGAACTTGGTTCTTGGTAGAAACAAAGAATGGAGAAAATTGGGGGATAATTGTCTTAGGGTTTCAAAAAAGTGCCTGATCTTGACAGAGTTCAGGGTCCTTTAAATGACAGTCTTAATTGGAGTGTTTTACCGGGCAGTGCGTTACATTGTGGAAAACACTACAGGTTTATGGTTCTAAAGACTGGTTTATTATCTTTTAGAATGTTTAATTGAACTTAATTTTTTTAAGGAGATGGAGTCTGGCTTTGTTGCCCAGGCTGGTCTTGGAACTCCTAGGCTCATGATCCTTCTGCCTCAGCCTCCCTAAGTGCTAGGATCACCAGCATCAGCCACCACACCTAGCCAGTTTTTTATTTTATTTTATTTTTGAGACAGAGTCTAGCTCTATCACCCAGGCGGAAGTGCAGTGACATGAGCTTGGCTCACTGCAATCTTGCCTCCCAGGTTCAAGCAATTCTCCTGCCTCAGCCTCCTGAGTAGCTGGGATTACAGACCTGCGCCACTACACACAGCTAATTTTTGTATTTTTGTAGAGATGAGGTTTCACTATGTTGGCTAGGTTGGTCTCAAACTGCTGGACTCAAACGATCTGCCTGCCTCTGCTTCCCAAAGTGCTGGGATTACAGACATGAGCCACTGTGCCTGACCTTTATTATAATATTTTTTATATTTGAATGACATTTTGAAAGAACTTGTGTATACATTTTTAATTTGATCCTTATGGTAACACTGTGAGATAGGCAGAGCAGACATATTAGACCTGTTATAGATTAAAGAATGAAGCTCAAAGGTAAATTGACCTGCTCACAGTTTTATGTCTAGTAATGGGCCAGAACTATGTCTGCAAACTAAGTCTTCCCAGTTTGTATGCTCCTCCGCCTCCCTCCCAGCCTCTGGCCCTGGCCCCACAGACCACACTGTAAATCCCTGGGACTTAATCTTGTTTCTCTCAACCTAAGCTATTTTTTCATAAAGTCATAAAAACCAATTAAACGTAACCATTCATCAGTAAACAAAATCCTTAATTAAAAACATAATGATCAGAATAGAAATTCGATTAAGGAATTGTTAACTTGTTAGACATTATAATGATATCTACACTGTTTTTTAAAAACTTTTTATCTTTTAGAGGTACATACTCAATTATTAATGGGTAAAAGGATGAATGTCTGTCAAAATAATCTAGTAGGGAAACAGTATTGCTGTAAACCTTTGGTTACAGCAAATTGGTCCTGAGTTGATAATTGTGGAAGAAGCTAGTTCATAGGTCCATAGGGATTCATTATATTCTCTCTACTTTTGTATAGATTTAAATTTTCCCATAAAAATACTTTAAAAAATAGTCTGGGTGCGGTGGCTCACGCCTGTAATCCCAGCACTTTGGGAGGCTGAGGTGGGCCGGGAGTTCGAGACCAGCCTGGCCAACATGGTGAAACCCCTTCTCTACTAAAAGTACAAAAATTAGCTGGGCGTGGTGGCACGCGCCTGTAACAGTCCCAGCTACTCCAGAGGCTGAGGCAGGAGAATCGCTTGAACAAAGGGAAGCAGAGGTTGCAGTGAGGCGAGATCATGCCACTGTATTCCAGCCTGGGTAACAGAATGAGACTCTGTCTCAAAAATATGTCTATATATTAAAAATAATAGGCCAAGCATGGTGGCTCACGCCTGTAATCACAGCACTTTGGGAGGCCAAGGCAGGCGGATCATGAGGTCAGGAGATTGAGACCATCCTGGCTAACATGGTGAAACCCCATCTCTACTAAAAATACAAAAAAATTAGCCAGGCGTGGTGGCAGGCACCTGTAGTCCTAGCTACTCGGAAGGCTGAGATGAGAGAATCGCTTGAACCCAGAAGGCAGAGGTTGCAGTGAGCCAAGATCGTGCCACTGCACTTGAGCCTGGGCGACAGAGCGAGACTCCATCTCAAAATAGATAAATACAATAATATAAAATAATTAGATTATTATAGTTTGGTTAAAACATTAGTTGACTACTGTCAGTTACTTGTTGGGGCAGAAGTGGGGAATGCAGGGGTATATGTCAAATGAGGATAGCCTTGAGTTGATTATTGGTTTAACTAAGTGTTTATTACTCTCCACTTTTATATATGTTTGAAATCCCCCACTTAAAAAATCAGTACAAGGCCAGGCACGGTGGCTCATGCCTGTAATCCTAGCACTTTGGAAGGCCGAGGCGGGTGGATCATGAGGTCAAGAGATCGAGACCATCCTGCCTAACACAGTGAAACCCCGTCTCTACTAAGAAGACAAAAAAAAAAAAAAAAAAATCAGACGTGGTGGCAGGCACCTGTAGTCCCAGCTACTTGGGAGGCTGAGGCAGGAGAATGGCGTGAACCCAGGAGGTGGAGGTTGCAGTGAGCTGAGATCTCGCCACTGCACTCCAGCCTGGGCAACAGAGCAAGACTCTGTCTCAGAAATAAATAATTAATTAATTTAAAAAATCAGTAGATTGTAAAAACATAGTAACTTGGATGGAGGGCGTTGAATGCTACCTCTGTGTAGTTTCTTGGCTAGTGTTTTGGCCTGTAAGTTCCTTTTTTTTTTTTTTTTTTTTTTTTTGAGACAGGGTCTCGCTCTGTCGCCCAGGCTGGAGTGCAGTGGCCGGATCTCAGCTCACTGCAATCTCCGCCTCCTGGGTTTATGCCATTCTCCTGCCTCAGCCTCCCAAGTAGCTGGGACTACAGGCGCCCGCCACCTCGCCCAGCTAGTTTTTTTGTATTTTTTTTTAGTAGAGACGGGGTTTCACCGTGTTAGCCAGGATGGTCTCGATCTCCTGACCTTGTGATCCGCCCGTCTCGGCCTCCCAAAGTGCTGGGATTACAGGCTTGAGCCACCGCGCCCGACCGGCCTGTAAGTTCTTAAAACTGAAAGAAAACCTAGGTTCTCAAGTTATGACAACCCTCCTTCTGCAAGAAAAATGTAGAATGTCACTCTCAAGTCATACAAGAATACAAGTTCCCTGAGGACAGAGACCTTATCTCTTATCCATGTTGGTATGTCCTGCTACTAGTAAGGATTTGTTTAATTAACCAGTCATCATAAAGTACCATAAAATATTTAAGGATTTTACAAATGCTAGAGGATTTCTGGGAATTTGGTCAAAATTTAAATACTTTCAGCATACTTCTGTTTCTAATGTGGAAGTTCCTGATAGCTTCAAGAATAATTTTTGTGACTTAAGTACAAGTCTTTATGGCATGGTTTTAGCCTATCTCTCTTTCCTGAAACAATTCCTATTTAACAGTGATGGTAAGTTCGGTAAGAGCAGGGACAGTGTTTCTTTTGTCCTATGTCTCCTAAGCCCAGCCCATATTGGGTCCTCACAAGTTTTGCTGAGTGAACTTTTAATGCAACTTATAGAACCTTTTCTAATGTGTTTTTCTCTCTTTCCTACCAACCTTCTCAACCCTAGCCCCACAGCATGGAACCACAGGTTACTCTAAATGTGACTTTTAAAAATGAAATTCAAAGCTTTCTGGTTTCTGATCCAGAAAATACAACTTGGGCTGATATTGAGGCTATGGTGAGTGTTACTTTATTTTGTTTCTCCTTGGTTTAAGCGTGGTTATTTTTTCCAAAGGTAGCTATTTTTAGTAGTGTTGTTTCATAGCTGTAAAGTCTGTCATAGTTACCATTTCTGGGCCTTTTGGAAAATTGCTTTTGATAGGAGTTCAGTATTCATATATGAGATGTGCCCCAATAAAGGGAACCAACAAATAAGTTTCCTTTTGAACATTTTAGAAAGGGAAGGTAAAATTGTTTTTAGTGAGATAGGATTTAGAAAACCTTTTAATTTTAGAAACAGTATGAGGAATGAATTGCTGTGGGCTCCACCCCAACCAGGTCCCAAGGAAATGTTCTCTTGCGTGAGTGAGGATATAACTTGTGTTTTGCAAGAACCTATCGATTGTTTTTATTGCTGGGTCAGAGGATGAGTATCTCAAAGTTGAGCAGGAAAAACTTTCATACCTGCTTAGACAGCAGTTCATCTGTTCTGTTTTTTTGCTAAGGCTTTTCCTCCTGTTGGTTTGCCCTTTGTACTCTTCTGTTTTTGTTCAGTTTGCAGTGGTGAATGTTTTACTTCCTGTGTTGATGTGTTTCTCTACTGAAAGAGTTTTTCCCTTTGGTAAAACTCTACGTTTACCTGGTTATATATCTGATGGTAACTAAAAAGGGAAAGAAATGGTAGATCTTGAAAGATGATCTAAAGTAGTTGTCTGCCTTCCAGCAAATACCTGAATCCTAACAGTGACAGTGAGACCCATCTCAAAAAAAAAAAAATATTGGATTCAGAAAGAAGTTAGATCTTGTTTGTGAAAAGATGTGAAAATCACAGTTATCTTTCTTTTCCTAGTAGTTAAATGAGCTGAGAGCTTGCCTTTTTTCTTTATTGTAAATTTTAAGTGTAAAAGTATAATACATGCCCATTTTAAGAAGAGAAACCATCTCAAGCAGTTAATAGCCCTCCACTCTCCCTCCCCTCATCTGTTACTCCCACCTCTTTTGGGTAACCAATATTAACAGCCCTGTATGTACTTTACATTTTCCATGTTCATGCAGATAACATACTAGGATCATATTATAAACATTATTTGGCCGGGCACAGTGGCTCATGCCTGGAATCCCAGCACTTTGGGAGGCCCTGGCGGGTGGACCACTTGAGCTCAAGAGTTTGAGACCAGACTGGGCGACATGGTAAAACCCCATCTCTATTTAAAAAATACAAAAATTAGCTGGGCGTGGTAGCAGGCCCCTGTGGTCCCAGCTACTCTGGAGGCTGAGGTGGACGAATTGCTTGAGTGCTGGAGGTTGAGGCTGCGGTGAGCCAAGATCGAGCCACTGCACTCCAGTCTGAGCCACAGAGTGAGACCCGTCTCAAAAAAAAAAAAAAAACCAAAAGATGCTTTTTGTTTTTTTTCCTCTTATCATGAAACTTCAGGAGGTATCCATCTATACACATAACTTATACACTGTTCTACAGGATAAACTCTGTCCTGTTACAAATGTGAGATTAATGGGTCACAAAGCCTTTTATTTGGAATTTTAATAGATTCTGCCAAATGCTTTGCAGAACAATCGTAGCAGCACACAGAAATACATGACAATGTCCTGAATTTTTGACAACACTGGATGTTATGACTTTAAAAAACGTTTGCTCTTCCCTACCCCACTCCCCCCTCAAAACACACACACACACAGACACACAAACAGACACACACACAAACACACACACACACAATTTGCTATTCTGATGAGATGTCATCTCATTGCTTCAATTTGCATTGTTCTGACCACCAGAAAGTTTGAAAGTCTTCTGATGTGCTTGTTAGGTGTTCTGATCTCCTCTTCTCTGAATTTTATGTATATTTTTACCTGGGTTGTTAATTGTATCATTAGCAGTTTTGCTGATGCTCTGGGTGTGTCGCAGATACTAACCCTTTGTTATGGGTTGTTATGGTTGTTTGTTGTTTGTCTTTTGATTTTGTGGATTTTTTTAACTGTATAAAATATTTAATATGTAATGAAATATGCCCAGCTCATCCTTTGACTTCTGCATACATTATAACCTGCCTTTAAATGTGTATTTCTTTTGTAGGTAAAAGTTTCATTTGATCTGAATACTATTCAAATAAAATACCTGGATGAGGAAAATGAAGAGGTAAAGTATATTATGGTACTTATTGCTAGGTGTTCAGAATAGCAATCTTATTTCTCCAGTGATATGGGCTTTAATAATTCAAAATAGTGTTTAGCTCATTTGTGTGGTGGTTTAAATATATTTGATAATTGAATATTCTAAGAAGACTTGCAGCATCTGAGATGGAATTGAGAAATGGAGAAGTAACATTGAAGAATATCTGAGATAACTTTCACTTTAAAAAAAAAAAAAAAAGGAAATGGGGTCTCACTATGTTGCTGAGGCCAGTCTTGAACTCCTGGACTCAAGCAGTCCTTCCACCTCAGCCTCCCAAAGTGCTGGGATTATAGGTGTGAGACACCATGCCTGGCCTGAGATAACTTTTTTTTTTTTTTTCCCCTGAGACAGAGCCTCACTCCGTCGCCTAGGCTGGAGTGCAGTGGTGCGATCTTAGCTCTCTGCAACCTCCAGTTCCTGGGTTCAAGTGATTCTTCTGTCTCAGCCTCCTGAGTAGCTGGGATTACAGGTTTATACCACCACGCCTGGCTAATTTTTGTATTTTTAGTAGAGACGGGATTTCACCATGTTGGCCAAGCTGGTCTTGATCTCCTGGGCTCAAGCCATTGGCCCGTCTTGGCCTCCCAAAGTGCTGGCATTACAGTCGTGAGTTACCACACCTGGCCAAGATAACTTTTAAAATTATATAGTGACCTTAAGTTAACATATAGCATAAGCTACCACTTAGTTTATAATAATACAAATATAATGACTAAGCTTTTTTTTTTTTTTTAAAGAGACAGAGTCTCACTCTGTTGCCCAGGCTGGAGTGCATTGGCATGATCATAGCTCATTGCAACCTAGAGCTCCTGGGTTCAAGGAATCCTCCCATCTCAGCCTTCTGGGTACCTAGGACATGCCTCTGCATCCGGCAAAATTTTTTAATTCTTTGGAGAGATGGGGTCTCACTTCATTGCCCAGGCTAATGGCTAAGCTTTATTGAGTGGTTACAGTGTGGCAGACTAGCAACAATACCATGTATTGAGTACATTATTATCATCACTGTTTTACCCATGAGGAAACTGAGGCACAGAGGTGAAAATAACTTGTCCAAACGCACAAAAACTTGGAAGTAGTAAAGTAGTGGTTCAGTCCATACCCTCTGGCTGTAGAACTCAAGCTCCTAACCGTTATATTGCACTGCCTCTTAATGTATCTGAAATAAAGGAGGGCACAGGTAGATAAGCAATAACATTTCTTTATTTTTTTTTGAGACGGAGTCTCGCTCTGTCGCCCACGCTGGAGTGCAGTGGTGTTATCTTGGCTCACTGCAAGCTCCAACTCTTGGGTTCACGCCATTCTCCTGCCTCAGCCTACCAAGTAGCTGGTACTACAGGTGCCCACCACCACGCCCAGCTAATTTTTTGTATTTTTAGTAGAGACGGGGTTTCACCGTGTTAGCCAGCATGGTCTCGATCTCCTGACCTCATGATCCGCCCACCTCGGCCTCCCAAAGTGCTAGGATCACAGGCGTGAGCCACCGTGCCCAGCCTTAAAATTTCTTAAGTATTATTCATGACTAGCAAGTGATACGGAAAAGCTGAAGGCTTGGCCTGAGTTTTTGTCTGTCCTATGGGGCTGGTCCTAGTAACAGAAATGCTCAATTGATGAGACACTTATAATTCGCTGTTGTTTTTTTTCCTTTTGTAGGTATCCATCAACAGTCAAGGTGAGTCCCTGAGAGAGTCTGTTCAGCCTTATTTAAAAGCCTTAATCTGCTCATTGAGGCATTTCTATTTGTACTCAAACCTTATTGCAGTATTAATTTTAGAGTTTGGAATTTGGTATACTATAAATTGACATTGCACTGATGGACATTAGTTACATAGGGGATTTTATTGTATAGCAGTTTTTTGTGTATAGGATGATGCCTTTGAATGGACCCTAAGGACAGCTTTAACGGGAGGTTCTCATATTTAAGATGCCAGTCCTCTGAAATTAATATGCCTCCCAGTTCAATACATATAAGTATTCCCATGGTATTGCATTTGTTTCTGACTTTGTATATATGTTAATATGAACTTACAAACAAGTGGTATTCCAAAAGTTTATTTATCAGATGTTCAGAGCTTGGAGTGCATTTTCCCATAGGAACCATGTTATAGTTGAAAATTAGTTTCCCAGGATAGCCCCTAAAATCTTACTTTAATCAGGTGAAATGATAGTATTAACACTGAACTCTCTTGAGTCCTGAGCATCACAGTGCCTAAACGTGAGGGACCTGGCTTGAGATTTTGTAACTGGAAGACTCCCAGTAGTGATGAGAGAGGGATTTAAGGGGAAGAACTGATCTACAGTAGATTCTGTTTGCAAGAAGAAGAGAGTTTGTCAGCAAAAGATAGTTGCTGTTCATAAACAATAAGCTAAGAATTCTTTAATGTCAGGATTGGCTCTATGTTTAAAAAAATTTTATTGTATATATTGAAGGTGTGCAACATGATGTTATGAAATACATATACAGTAATGCATCACTTAATGACAGGGATATATACTGAGAAATGCATCAATTAGGTGATTTTGTCATTATATGGACATCACAGAGTATACTTACACAAACCTAGATGGTATAGCCTACTACACACCTAGGAGATACGGTGTAACCTATTGCTCCTAGGCTGCAAACCTGCAGAGCATGTTATTGTACTGAATACTATAAACAGTTAGAACACAATGGTATTTGCATATCTAAACATAGAAAAGGTACAGTAAAAATGTGTCATTATAGTCTTATGGGATCACCATCATACATGTGGTTGACCACAATGTTACGTGGCAGTGGTTACTATAGTGAAGCAAATTAACATATCCATCATCTCATTATAGTGGCCCTGTGGTGCCCTGAGCCCTCCCCAGAAACCAGCCATAATCTACTTATTTAGCAAAAATCATGAATATACGATTATTTAACTATAATATGTTCCTCATGTTGTACAGTTCATCTTTAGGATTGGCTATACTTACTCTTATAGAATTTTTGGTTCTTGAATGAATGAATGGATGTGTACGAAGTAAAAATAATTTAAAAATAATAGAATCTTTTGGGGTGTGTGAAGAAATATCATGTTGTATATTTTTTGTCCTTTTAGGAGAATATGAAGAAGCGCTTAAGGTAATGAGTATTTAGTCTCATATTCAAATAATGTAAAAAATATTATTATGGGTTTGTTTTTTTGTTTTTTTGTTTTTGAGACGAGGTTATGCTGTGTCATCCAGGCTGGTGTGCAGTGGCACAATCTGGGGTTGCTGCAACCTCCACCTCCCAGGCTTAAGTGACCCTTCCTCCTCAGCCTCCTGAATAGCTGGAACTGCAGACACATGTCACCACGCCCGGCTAACTTTTTATATTTTTTGTAGAGACAGGGTTTTGCCATGTTTCCCAGGCTGATCTAGAACTCTTGGGCTAAAGCAATCTGCCAGCCTTGGCCTCCCAAGTGCTGGGATTATAGGTATGAGCCACTGCGCCTGGCCTAAAATATTTATTGACTGAAACTCAAACCTGAATTCCATTAGTTATGGGCAGAGACTAATAAGTATAAACACCATGAAACCTATTTTTAGGGAGACTGATGAGGGAGACACTCAGCAAAAGGCAATTCATAATAAAAAGGTCCTTCTCAGTTATAGTCCCATCTCTTTACTGGTCTTTGTGCTACTGTTCTAGTGTTTAAAAATACAAATATCTTGGCCGGGCGCGGTGGCTCACACCTGCACTCCCAGCGCTTTGGGAGACTGAGGCGGGCAGATCACCCGAGGTCAGCAGTTCAAGACCAGCCTGACCATCATGGTGAAACCCCATCTCTACTAAATACAAAAAATTAGCCAAGTGTGGTGGCGCATGCCTATAATCCCAGCTACTTGTGAGGCCAAGTCAGGAGAATCATTTGAACCTGGGAGGCGGAGGTTGCAATGAGCTGAGGTCACGCCATTGCACTCTAGCCTGGGCAACAAGAGGGAAACTCCATCTCAAACAAAACAAAAACTCTCTAGAACTGTGCCTTGATGCCATTTTTTTTTTTTTTTTTTTTTTTTTTTCCTAAAGAGACTGGGTCTTGCTATGTTACCCAGGCCAGCCTTGAACTCCTGCGCTCAAGTGATCCTGCTGCCTCAGCCTCCCAAGTAACTGGGACTATGGGTGTGCACCACCATGCCTGGTCTAGAACTATGTTTTCTGGTTCACATTTTTCACCTCTTTCCCTCACTCTGTTCTCTCCTTTTTTTTTCCTTTGAGACAGAGTCTCTGTTGCTTAGGCTGGAGTGCAGTGGTGCAATCTTGGCTCACTACAACCTCCACCTCTGGGGTTCAAGTGATTCTCATACCTCAACTTCCCAAGTAGCTGGGATTACAGGTGTGTGCCACCATACCCAGCTAATTTATTTTGTAGTTTTTAGTAGAGACAGAGTTTCGCCATGTTTGGCAGGCTGGTCTTAAACTCCTTACCTCAAGTGATCCGCCTGCCTCGGCCTCCCAAAGTGCTGGGATCACAGGCGTGAGCCACTGTACCCAGCCTACCTCACTCTGTTCTTTACAGCCCATACAATCTTATGTTTAAGGCAGAGGTGATAGCCACTTTTTGGACATGGAATGCTTTTTTTTTGTTTTTAGTTTCTGATTTTTAAAAATTTGTATGTGTTTAAGGTATAAAATGTGATGTTTCGAAATATGTATATGTTTTGAAATGATTACCACAATCAAGCTAATTAATATATCCATCACCTCAGATGTAGTTACACATTGAATCCTTTTTTCTTTTTTTTTTTTTTGAGACGGTGTCTCGCCCTGTTGCTCAGGCTGGAGTGCCGTGGTGCGATCTTGGCTGAAAGCAGTCTCCGCCTCCCAGGTTCAAGTGTTCCTGCTTCAGCCTTCCTAATAGCTGGGATTACAGGTGTGCGCGCTACCGTGCCCGGCTAATTTTTGTATTTTTAGTAGAGATGGCATTTCACCATGTTGGCCAGGTTCATCTCGAACTCTTGACCTCAGGTGATCCTCTTGCCTTGGCCTCCCAAAGTGCTGGGATTATAGGCATGAACCACCTCTCACTGCCCCAAAATACTATTCTTTTTTTTTTTTTGAGACAAAGTCTCACTTTGTTGCCCAGGCTAGAGTGCAGTGGTGCCATCTCAGCTCATTGCAACCTCTGCCTCCTGGGTTCAAGCAATTCTCCTGTCTCAGCCTCCCTAGTAGCTGGGATTACAGGTGCACGCCACCATGCCCGGCCAATTTTCGTATTTTTAGTAGAGATGAGGTTTCACCATGTTGGACGGACTGGTCTTGAACTCCGGACCTCAGGTGATCTGCTCGGCTCAGACTCCCAAAGTGCTGGGATTACAGGCATGAGCCACCACGCCTGGCCCCAAAATACTATTTTTATTGGAAAAGTAAATGCTTAATTATAGGACATATCTTTAAGTTTTTTGAGTTTTGTTAGTCTAGAATTAACTTTTTTGGAAACCTGGGTTAAGATTCTGTAAGTGATGTCTTATTTAAAAACCAATTAGACCGGGCGCAGTGGCTCACTCCTGTAATCCCAGCACTTTGGGAGGCTGAGGCAGGCAGATGATGAGGTCAAGCGGTCGAGACCATCTTGGCTAACATAGTGAAACCCCGTCTCTACTAAAACTACAAAAATTAGCTGGGTGTGGTGGCGCATGCCTATAGTCCCAGCTACTCAGGAGGCTGAGGTAGGACAATCGCTTGAACCCGGGAGAGTTTGCAGTGAGCCGAGATCACACCACCGCATTCCAGCCTGGTGACAGAGCAAGACTGTATCTCAAAAAAAAAAAAAAAAGAAAAAGAAACAAACAGAAAAATAGTAACCCAGTCAAGGAAAATCTTACCTAATTTGCCATCTTAAAACCTAGTTTTACGGGGTTTTTTGTTTGTTTTTGTGGAATAAAGCAACACAGTACTTTTGTGGTTTTAATAACAAAAGTTCATGACCGGCCTGGATAACATATGACAAAAAATTTTTTAAATTAGCCAACAGGCATAGTGACCCAAACCTGTAACCTGAGCACTTTGGGAAGCCGAGGTGGGTGGATTGCTTGAGCCCGGGAGTTCGAGACTAGCCTGGGCAACATCATGAAATTCCACCTCTAGAAAAGTACAAAAATTAGCCAGGTGTGGTTGTACGCACCTGTAGTCCCAGTTACTCAGGAGGCTGAGGTGGGAGGATAGTTTGAACTCAGGTGTCCAAGATCAGTCTGGGCAACACAGTGAGACTCCTGTCTCCAACAAAAACAAAAACCTTAGCCAGGTGTGGTAACATGTGCCTGTAATCCCAGCTACTCGGGAGGCTGAGGTGGGGAAGATCGCTTGAGCCCAGGAGACAGGCTGGAGTGAGCCACGCACTGCATTCCAACATGGGCGACAGAGCAAATTGCCATCTCAAAAAAATAAAAATAAATTTCTAGGCCAGGCACAGTGGCTCACACCTGTAATCTCAGCACTTTGGGAAGCTGAGGTGGGTGGATCACCTGAGGTCAGTATTTCGAGACCAGCCTAGCCAACATAGTGAAACCCCATCTCTACTAAAAGTACAAAAATTAGCCGGGTATGGTGGTTGGCACCTGTATGTAATCCCAGCTACTTGGGAAGCTTAGGCAGGAGAATTGTTTGAACCCAGGAGGCGAAGGTTGCAGTGAGCCAAGACCATGCCATTACACTCCAGCCTGGGCAACAAGAGCAAAACTCTGTCTCAAAAATAAATAAATAAATAAATAAATTTCTAGTTAACATTCTTAGCAAAGAAATAGCAAATTGAGTGTAAACATTATATTTGTTGTTGGATTTAATAAAGCAAACACAAATCCCAGTATTTTCTTTTTTTTTTTTTTTTTTTTTGAGACGGAGTCTCATGCTGTTGCCCAGGCTGGAGTGCAGTGGCGCGATCTCGGCTCACTGCAAGCTCCGCCTCCTGGGTTCACGCCATTCTCCTGCCTCAGCCTCCTGAGTAGCTAGGACTACAGGCGCCCGCCACCGCGCCTGGCTAATTTTTTGTATTTTTAGTAGAGACGGGGTTTCACTGTGGTCTCGATCTCCTGACCTTGTGATCCGCCCGTCTCGGCCTCCCAAAGTGCTGGGATTACAGGCTTGAGCCACCGCGCCCGGCAATCCCAGTATTTTCTAGCATAATTTACCACATTCTTCTGTTTTGATGTCTTTGAAATGTTATTTAGGAGAGGAGAATCACGTCGTATGTTTTTGTTTCATAATGTATGCTCTTAGATGGCAGTTAAACAGGGAAACCAACTGCAGATGCAAGTCCACGAAGGGCACCATGTTGTTGATGAAGCCCCGCCCCCAGTTGTAGGAGCAAAACGACTAGCTGCCAGGGCAGGGAAGAAGCCACTTGCACATTACTCTTCACTGGTGAGAGTCTTGGGATCAGACATGAAGAAGACCCCAGAGGATCCTGCAGTGCAGGTATGAAGGGTATGGCCCAGTCTATCCAATATCTTTTCTTTTTTTTTTAAATAAAGCTGAATAGGTTTCTTTATTTTATCTTTTTATTTTTTTTTGAGACGGAGTCTCGCTGTCTCGCCCAGGCTGAAGTGCAGTGGCGCGATCTTGGCTCACTACAAGCTCCGCTGCCTCTCGGGTTCATGCCATTCTCCTGCCTCAGCCTCCCGAGAATCTGGGACTACAGGCGCCCGCCACCATGCCCGGCTAATTTTTTTGTATTTTTAGTAGAGACAGGGTTTCACCATGTTCGCCAGGAAGGTCTCGATCTCCTGACCTCGTGATCCGCCGGCCTCGGCCTCCCAAAGTGCTGAGATTACAGGTGTGAGCCACCGTGCCCAGCCCTTTTTATTATACTTTAAGTTCTGAGATACGTGTGCAGAATGTGCAGGTTTGTTACATAGGTATACACGAGCCATGATGGTTTGCTGCACCCATCAACCCATCATCTACCTTAGGTATTTCTCCTAATGCTATCCCTCCCCTACCATCCCACCCTCCGACAGGCCCCATGTGATGTTCCTCTCCCTGTGTCCATGTGTTCTCATTGTTCAACTCCCACTTATGAGTGAGAACATGCTGTGTTTGGTTTTCTGTTCCTGAGTTAGTTTGCTGAGAATGATGGTTTCCAGCTTCATCTGTGTCCCTGCAAAAGACATGAACTTATCCTTTTTTATGGCTGCATAGTATCCCACAGTGTATGTGTGCCTCATTGTCTTTATCCAATCTATTATTAATAGGCATTTGGGGCCGGGCGCGGTGGCTCAAGCCTGTAATCCCAGCACTTTGGGAGGCCGAGGCAGGCGGATCACGAGGTCAGGAGATCAAGACCATCCTGGCTAACACAGTGAAACCCCGTCTCTACTAAAAAAATACAAAAACCTAGCCGGGCGAGGTGGTGGGCGCCTGTAGTCCCAGCTACTCGGGAGGCTGAGGCAGGGGGATGGCATAAACCCGGGAGGCGGAGCTTGCAGTGAGCTGAGATCCGGCCACTGCACTCCAGCCTGGGCGGCAGAGCGAGACTCCGTCTCAAAACAAACAAACAAACAAACAAAAAATAGGCATTTGGGTTGGTTCCAAGTCTTTGCTATTGTGAATAGTGCTGCAGTAAACATATGTTTGCATGTGTCTTTATAGCAGAATGATTTTTAACGCTTTGGGTATATACCCAGTAATGGGATTGCTGGGTCAAATGGTATTTCTGGTTCTGGATCCTTGAGGAATCGCCACACTGTCTTCAACAATGGTTGAAATAATTTACACCCCCACCAACAGTGTAAAAGCGTTCAGTTTCTCCACATCCTCTCCAGCATCTATTGTTTCCTGACTTTTTTTTTTTCTTTTTTTTTGAGTCAGAGTCTTGCACTGTCACCCTGGCTGGAGTGCAATGGCACGATCTCAGCTCACTGCACCCTCCACCTCCCAGATTCACGCGATTCTCCTGCCTCAGGCTCCGGAGTTGCTGGGATTACAGGCGCACACCACCACACCTGGCGAATTTTTTGTATTTTTAGTAGTGACAGGGTTTCAGTATGTTGGTCAGACTGGTCTCGAACTCCTGACTTTGTGATCCACCCTCCTCAGCCTCCCAAAGTGCTGGGATGACAGGCGTGAGCCACCAAGCCCAGCCCTGTTTCCTGACTTTTTAATGATTGCCATTCTAACTGGCTTGAGATGGTATCTCATTGCATTTCTCTAATGACCAGTGATGATGAGCTTTTTTTCATAGGTTTGTTGGCCTCATAAACGTCTTCTTTTGAGAAGTGTCTGTTCAAAAAAAATGGTCCTTTACCCACTTTTTGATGGGGTCGTTTTTTTCTTGTAAATTTGTTTAAGTTCCTTATAGATGCTGGATATTAGCCCTTTGTCAGATGGATAGATTATAAAAATTTTCTCCCATTCTGTAGGTTGCCTGTTCACTCTGATGGTAGTTTCTTTTGCTGTGCAGAAGCTCTTGAGTTTAATTAGATCCCATTTGTCAATTTTGGCTTTTGTTGTCATTGCTTTTGGTGTTTTAGTCATGAAGTCTTTGCCCCTGCCTATGTCCTGAATGATATTGCCTAGGTTTTCTTCTAGGGTTTTTATGGTTTTAGATCTTATGTTTAAGTTTTTAATCCATCTTGAGTTAATTTTTGTATAAGGTGTAAGGAAGGGGTCCAGTTTCATTTTTCTGCATATGGCTAGCCAGTTTTCCCAACACCATTTATTAAATAGGGAATCCTTTCCCCATTGCCTGTTTCAGTCTATCCACTTTCTAGATTTATTTCTCATTGTCTTTGTTGTAAGATTTGCATATTTATCAGAGATTTGGGAATTATTGTGTTCCTCTCTATCTCTGACTTTTGAAACTGGTAATCCTTTACTTCTGTAGAAGGAGAGCAGGCTGGAGACTTTGTTTACCTTTAGTACGCCTTCATACTGTGACTTTTTAAAAAATTATATACTTGTATGATTTCACAAAAGAAACCTCAAAATAATACACTCAGGGAAAAGTATTTTAAATAGAAAAAGTAACCTCTAACATCTCGGCTTGTGTTTTCTCCCAGTCGTTGCCACTTGCTCCATGTGACACAGACCAGCCTCAGGACAAGCCCCCAGACTGGTTCACAAGCTACCTGGAGACAGTGAGTGTTCTCTCTCGCTTGGGTTTTAACTGCGGTGTTGGCACAGGTGGAATGTGGAAGAAATAGAAAACTGAACCCAGATGGCTGCTGCCTCTGGTACACGTGAAGAGTGGTAGCTTATAATTTCCAAACTTAGAACCGTTCCAGTCAAGAAAGCTCTAACCTTTGCAGTGAAGTGCCAGAAAAAGAGGGAGTCTAATTCTAAGCATGTAAGGGAGAGGGACAAATCTCTGCTTGAGAAAAAGTTAGAAATTTACTTATCAAAAGGATTTTTTGGTATTTTCTTCGAACCAGTTTGGCTCTAGAAGGAAAAGACCTTTTGCTATGTTTCTGTCTATTCAGTAGCAGTTGGTTGTTGTGTTTTTGTGTTATACCAGAGACAGTTAGGTTTCAGATCTATTGATATCTTCACACTTTTTTCCAGTATTGGAACTGAGTTTTTTCCCCACCTTCTGCTCCATATTCTAGTTCAGAGAACAAGTGGTTAAAGAAACGGTTGAGAAGCTTGAACAGAAATTACATGAAAAGCTTGTCCTCCAGAACCCATCTTTGGGTTCTTATCCCTCAGAAGTCTCAATGCCTACTTCAGAGGAAACATTGTTTTTGCCAGAAAACCAGTTCAGCTGGCATATTGCTTGCAACAACTGCCAAAGAAGGATTGTTGGTGTCCGCTACCAGTGTAGGTAAGCAGTTGCTTGGGAGTAGCTAGCTAGTGATAGACCTTACAGCATTTATCTCCCTGGCTTTCTGTGTAGGTGAAGGGAAATTGATTGTGCCCTGTTTCTGAGCATTAGATGTCATAGCTGTGAGTTGGAAGCACAAGCTACTCTTCACCCACATGCTTTGTGGGTTGTGCTATTCAGATTGTTTTGTTCAAATGTGCATTTGGATTAGCAAAGCCAGGCAAAATTATGTTCCCCTGAACACACAAAATTAGATCACTAAGGGTAGTTCCTCGGTTATTCCAAATGCCTTTTTGTTTTCTTTTTTCTTTTTCTTTTTCTTTTTTTTTTTTCTGGTGACAGCGTCTCTGTCACCCAGGCTGGAGTACAGGGTGCAATCACGGTTCACTGCAACCTCACCCTCGCACGCTCAGACAGTCCTCCCACTGCAGCCTGCTAAGTAGCTGGGGCTGCAGACATGGGCCACCATTCCTGCCTCATATTTTTTAAAATTTTTTTTAGAGACGGGGTCTCCCTATATTGCCTAGGCTGGTCTCAAACTCCTGGACTCAAATGATCCTCCTCTCCATGGCCTCCCAAAGTGCTGGGATTATAGACATGAGCCACTGTGCCTGGCCCCATATACTTTCACATCTTACCTTCCTCCCATAGATTTTCCTTTAAAATGGATATGGGTTAAGTGTTATTATCCTCATTTTATTTATTTATTTATTTATTTATTTATTTATTGAGACGGAGTCTCGCTCTGTCTCCCAGGCTGGAGTGCAGTGGCGCGATCTTGGCTCACTGCAAGCTCCGCCTCCCGGGTTCACGCCATTCTCCTGCCTCAGCCTCCCGAGTAGCTGGGACTACAGGCGCCCGCCACCGCGCCCGGCTAATTTTTTGTATTTTTAGTAGAGACGGGGTTTCACTGTGGTCTCGATCTCCTGACCTTGTGATACGCCCACCTCAGCCTCCCAAAGTGCTGGGATTACAGGCGTGAGCCACCGCGCCTGGCAATCTTCATTTTATTAATGAAGAAAATTGAGGCATGGCATAGTCAGATGACATGCTCAGGTTACCAGCTAGTTGGTACTGGAGCAAACATAGAAGTATGGTTTTATATCTCCCTACCCCAGGTACTTCCTATTCTGCCCTTGTGTATTGTGCCATTCTTTACCCACAGCCTATGCCCATCCTACAATATCTGTGAAGATTGTGAAGCTGGGCCATATAGCCACGACACTAACCATGTCCTGCTGAAGTTGCGGAGACCTGTTGTGGGCTCCTCTGAACCATTCTCTCACTCAAAATACTCTACTCCTCGTCTTCCTGCTGCTCTGGAACAAGTCAGGTAAAACCCTCTACATGGAGATGCTTATTCTCTGATTGACTTCTTGGTTCTGGTGACAAGGTGTGAATCACAAAACTGCAGATAGTCTCCTTAGTTCTGCTCATTTTCAGTTGATGTGCAATAATGAAGACAGTTATCCAAAGTTAATGAAATAGAAATAATAACTATAAAAAGAAATTAAGAAACTAAAGTAGGCTGGGCACAATGGCCCATAACTGTTTTATCGGCAACTTGAGGGGCCAAGGTGGGTGGATCGCTTGAAGCCAAATATATGAGACCAGCCTGGGCAACATAGCAAGATCCCGCCTCTACAAAAAAAATCATTTACATTAGCCAGGCATGGTGGTACATACCTATAGTTTCAGCTACTTGGGAGTCTGAGGTGAGCAGATTGCTTGAGCCCAGGAATATGAGGTGGAAGGGAGCCATGATTATACCACTGTACTCCAGCCTACATGACAGAGTGAGACCCTGATTCTGAAACAAAAAAAGAAATTCAACTAGAAGCTGACACTGATGGAGATTGCAATTGGCTCCACGTAACTTCAGAATTTATTTGTGACTTTCTTTTAAGACTTGCTTTTATTATCTCACAGGCTCCAGAAACAGGTTGATAAGAACTTTCTTAAAGCAGAAAAGCAAAGATTGCGAGCTGAGAAGAAACAACGTAAAGCAGAGGTCAAGGAACTTAAAAAGCAACTTAAACTCCATAGGAAAATTCACCTGTGGAATTCAATCCATGGACTCCAGAGCCCCAAGTCTCCTTTAGGCCGACCTGAGAGCTTGCTCCAGTCTAATACCCTGATGTAAGCCCAGGGCTGGGGTGGGAGCCAAAACTTTAGGCCCAGCTCTCTGAAACTGGAACTTCAACCAACTTCCGTCTTATTTATTGGTAACCCTTAACACCCAAATCCTTAAAAATTCCGATTATCTGGTCTTAGTTTTTTTGTTATTGGCTTTTTTGTTTGTTTTTGTTTTTTGAGACGGAGTCTCTCTCTGTTGCCCAGGCTGGAGTGCAGTGGCATGATCTTGGCTCACTGCAAGCTCTGCCTTCTGGATTCACGCCATTCTCCTGCCTCAGCCTCCCGAGTAGCTGGGACTACAAGCACCCGCCACCACGGGCCTGGCTAATTTTTTGTATTTTTAGTAGAGACAGGCTTTCACTGTGTTGGCCAGGATGGTCTTGATCTCCTGACCTTGTGATCCACCCGCCTTGGCCTCTCAAGGTGCTGGGATTACAGGAGTGAGCCACTGCGCCCAGCTTTTTTTTTTTTTTTTTTTTTTTTTTTTTTTTTTTTTTGAGACGGAGTCTCGCTCTGTCACCCAGGGTGGAGTGCAGTGGTGTGATCTCGGCTCACTGCAACCTCCGCCTCCCGGGTTCAAGTGATTCTCCTGCCTCAGCCTCCTGAGTAGCTAGGGTTACAGGCGCATGCCACCATGCCTGGCTAAGTTTTGTATTTTTTTCAATAGAGACGGGGTTTCACCATGTTGGTCAGACTGTCCTCGAATTCCTGACCTCAGGATCCGCCCGCCTTGGCCTCCCAAAGTGCTGAGATTACAGGCGTGAGCCACTGTGCCTGGTCTGGTGTTAGTATTATTAAAGGGTAGTTTGGTAGTTTTTTTTTTTTTTTTTTTTGAGACAGAGTCTCGGAGTCTCACACTGTCGCCCAGACTGGAGGGCAGTGGCACGATCTCAGCTCACTGCAAGCTCCGCCTCCTGTGTTCACACCATTCTCCTGCCTCAGCCTCCCAAGTAGCTGGGACTACAGGTGCCCGCCACCATGCCCAGCTAATTTTTTTGTATTTTTTAGTAGAGACAGGGTTTCACCATGTTAGCCAGGATGGTCTCGATCTCCTGATACCGTGATCCGCCCGCCTTGACCTCCCAAAGTGCTGGGATTACAGGCGTGAGCCACTGTGCCCGGCCACATTTGGTAGTTATTTTTGACACTTGTTTTGTTTCCTTCTTCAGAAAGATAGAAACCACTAAAGTTCAGAATGGTGGGGTCCCTCTCTTCATTGGAGGCAGTCTGGAATTGAAGCAAAAGGAACAAATATTTTAAAAGCCTGACTCTCTAGGTGTTGTATTTATGGGCCCTTTTAATTACTCTTACCATGACTTTTTTAGCTCAGGAGTGAGACCTATCCTCTGTTTTGTTTTATTGTTTTAAGTTTGTCAGAAAATTTATTGTTTATGATATGTGGTCCTATACTAGTAATATTAGTATTATTTTTAAGGCAAATGGGTTAGTACATTTTCAAGAGTCACAGCCAGACTCTCAAGCCAGTGCGAGATATTCTGAAGACTTCACACCCAACAGCAAGTGACTAAGCATCTGAATTTCTGTTCAGGCTCCCTTTGCAACCCTATACCCCCGTTATGCCAATGCTCAGTGCAGCATTTGTGGATGAGAATTTGCCTGATGGGACTCACCTTCAGCCAGGAACCAAGTTTATCAAACACTGGAGGATGAAGAATACAGGAAATGTGAAGTGGAGTGCAGACACAAAGGTAATTTTTCCCACAAAATATGAAGATGAGGTGATTTGAAGTGGCAGAGTGCTCAGCTGACAAGCTTGCTTTCTCTTCTTACTGTTTTTTTCAGCTCAAGTTCATGTGGGGAAACCTGACTTTGGCTTCCACAGAAAAGAAGGATGTTTTGGTTCCTTGCCTCAAGGCCGGCCATGTGGGAGTTGTATCTGTGGAGTTCATTGCCCCAGCCTTGGAGGGAACGTATACTTCCCATTGGCGTCTTTCTCACAAAGGCCAGCAATTTGGGCCTCGAGTCTGGTGCAGTATCATAGTGGATCCTTTCCCCTCCGAAGAGAGCCCTGATAACATTGAAAAGGGCATGATCAGCTCAAGCAAAACTGATGATCTCACCTGCCAGCAAGAGGTGAGCATTGACTGACAGGCTTTGGCCCAGTATCCAAATCATAGTTAGAAAGGACATGGCTAAAACTAAAAGAACCCACTCATAGCTAGTTGTTTTCCAGAAACCTTGAAAGGTTAGCATCTCCCCCCGCCCCCAACACATTTCTGTGCTGATATTTGGCCTCTTCCTTAGGGTGTTTGTTTTAGTGTCTTTGTTTTAGTATCTTTAGGGTCTTGCCGCAGGCGGTCCCTGAATACTTCTTTGTAATGTTGCATGGTCAGCCTGTTGGCTGCACAAGGGAAAAAGGGGCGCCTGGCCTGGCCTGGCCTAGCCTATGGAACTGCTGAACTGATAGCTTTTCTCCTTAATATCCATCTCTCCTGAAATACTGTGTGTATGTTTCCTAAATACTAATGAAGTCTTGCCCTGGTTGCTACTTAGTGCACAGTTTTTTAATGCAATTTCTTTGTATTAGTCGGGCAGAGTGTTTACTGCTTAAAGTTACCCAATGTTAATTTTCTGGTTTTGACTATTATAGTTAATGTAAGTTGTCATTAGGGGAAGCTGGGTGAATGTGAATTCTCTCTGCTGTTTTTACAGCTTTTCTATAACTGTAAAAATATATCAAAAACATTTCTTAAGTTTTTTAAGATACAGAGGTACAGCAGAGTTTTTATTTTTGGGGGCATTGTCAGCCTGCCTCTTCAGTTCTGTTGAAGGCCTAAAATTTGTCTCAATGGTTTGTCTCTATAGGAAGCTTTTCTTCTGGCTAAAGAAGAAAGACAACTTGGTGAAGTGACTGAGCAGACAGAAGGGACAGCAGCCTGCATCCCACAGAAGGCAAAAAATGTTGCCAGTGAGAGGGAGCTCTACATCCCATCTGTGGATCTTCTGACTGCCCAGGTGGAAGATTCAGCACTTTGTAGGGCAAGGGACAGAGGGAGAGAGCACAGGAGAGAAGGTGGTAGAGCCATAGGCGGTAATCAGGAAATCAGAGATATGCCCACTTTGATCTAGTGCGGTATATTTAATGGGAAGGAGATCACCCATGGAAGCAAATTTGTAAACTAGATGTTTCCTCTTTGAATTGGGAACTCAATCCTGTACTTCCCCACAAACTCCCTTTAGTGGCCTCTTCACTTTGGCCTAGCTGATTCTCCTTTTTACCTGCTGCATTTTCTCTTTCCTGCCATTTGGTTATTTCAACACCTAATTCCTATTTAACTCTTCCTTTTTTCACTTGTCTGCAGACAGGCATGAATTTGAACAGAGTTGAATACAAGACGATGTGGAAATGGTCTACAGATCCCATCAAGACGTGGCTCCAGCATGCACTCCAAACAGCCTAACATTGTCTGTCTTTTTTTATAGGACCTGCTGTCGTTTGAGCTGTTGGATATAAACATTGTTCAAGAGTTGGAGAGAGTGCCCCATAACACCCCTGTGGGTAAGAATGTCACTCATTTCATCTTGTTCATCTTACTAATAGGCACACAATACCACAGCCTAGACGCTGGTAGTGTTTTATTCTGAGGAAATGGCAAGGAATTCTCCCTCAGTAGGACAGTAAAGCAGCAATCATGGATCCGTTTTCCTTCTTTCCTGTCCTTTCTCAAAAGCAACAATATGCTGGGCATGGTGGCTGGTGTCTATAATCCCAGCTCTTTGGGAGGCCAAGGCAGGAGGATCACTTGAGGCCAGGGTTTGAGACCAGCCTGGGCAACATGGTGAAACCCCCATCTCTACAAAAATTACTTTAAAAAATTGGCCAGGCGCGGTGGCTCACGCCTGTAATCCCAGCACTTTGGGAGGCCGAGGCAGGCGGATCACGAGGTCAGGAGATCGAGACCATCCTGGCTAACACGGTGAAACCCCGTCTCTACTAAAAATGCAAAAAATGGCCGGGCGCGGTGGCTCAAGCCTGTAATCCCAGCACTTTGGGAGGCCGAGACGGGTGGATCACGAGGTCAGGAGATCGAGACCATCCTGGCAAACACGGTGAAACCCCGTCTCTACTAAAAAAAATACAAAAAACTAGCCGGGTGAGTTGGCGGGCGCCTGTAATCCCAGTTACTCGGGAGGCTGAGGCAGGAGAATGGCGTAAACCCGGGAGGCGGAGCTTGCAGTGAGCTGAGATCCGGCCACTGCACTCCAGCCCGGGCAACAGCGCGAGACTCCGTCTCAAAAAAACAAATAAATAAATAAATAAATAAAAGCAAAAAATTAGCCGGGCGAGGCGGCGGGCGCCTGTAGTCCCAGCTACTCGGGAGGCTGAGGCAGGAGAATGGCATGAACCCGGGAGGCGGAGCTTGCAGTGAGCCGAGATCGCGCCATTGCACTCCAGCCTGGGCGACTAAGCGAGACTCTGTCTCAAAAAAAAAAAAAAAAAAAAAAAAATTAGTTGGGCATAGCCAGGCATGGTGGCTCACGCCTATAATCCCAGCACTTTGGGAGGCCAAGGCGGGTGGATCACAAGGTCAGAAGTTCAAGACCAGCCTGGCCAAGATAGTGAAACCCCATCTCTACTAAAAATACAAAAATTAGCCGGGCATGGTGGCAGGTGCCTGTAATCCCAGCTACTCGGGAGGCTGAGGCAGAGAGTTGCGTGAACCCAGGAGGCAGAGGTTGCAGTGAGCCGAGATCTTGCCACTGCATTCTAGCCTGGGTGACAGAGCAAGACTCCATTTCAAAAAAAAAAAAAAAAAAAAGAAGCAATGATACAAGTTTGTGCAAGGCTTTTCCACTGTAAAGGAATCCTCTTCTCTTTTTTTCTCTAGACATTTTGTCCTTTTGTTCCTTTATATTCTTCTCTTTTTTTCTCTAGACATTTTGTCCTTTTGTTCCTTTATATTCATGGTTTTGTATCTTGGCCACAGCTTTCCAGGCTAAATAACTGTGATTCTTTCTGCATTGATTGATCTGAGATATTTTGCATACTTATTGGTCTGGAGAAATTTTCTGTAAGAGACCTCAAAGCATATCTTGGTTTATTTTAGTTCTGCAGGAGGCAAGAAGCCTGCTAAGTGCTACTTCTGGACACTGACTATTGATGATATGATGCTTTCTCTTGATTGATGGTTCTCCTCTCTTCATTCTCCAGATATGACTCCCTGCATGTCTCCTCTGCCACATGACAGTCCTTTAATAGAGAAGCCAGGCTTGGGGCAGATAGAGGAAGAGAGTGAAGGGACAGGATTTAAAGCACTTCCTGGTAAGGGATTAAATATTTGTAAAGTATTTACATCCTTCCTTTCCATACCATACTCTATTTTACAGCTATCCCCTACTGACCTTACTTAGCATGTAAATGGGCTTTCTTTCTATAGCATCTCATGTTTTGCCTCACCTTCACGTGGCACAGATAGCAGCTATTCCTTGGTTTAGTTTTAGCATGAGTAATGACTGGTGAACATTCCTCAGCACTTTAAACACTAAGTGCAGACAAGGTTCATATGTCTTTCAGATTCTACAGTGTCAGTAAAGAGAAAGACTCAGAACATTGCTTCTGTGGAGGAAGCAGAAGAAGACCTGAGTGGGACCCAGTTTGTGTGTGAGACAGTAATCCGATCCCTTACCTTGGATGCTGCCCCAGACCACAACCCTCCTTGCAGACAGAAAACCTTGCAGAGTGAGTGTCCTTGCATTTCCCCCACCTAGCAGGGTGACACCTGAATCGTGACTGCCAGACTTGATGAGTTAGATGTGCTCTTCTTCACTGAGAGTGAAAGGAGAGTGAATCTTTGTTAGAAATTCTGATCTTGTTTGTGTCTTTAGACTCTACATATGCTACCTGACTGTTCTAATTAGAGCATCAGGAGCAAAGAAGCCACCATACTCCTTTTTCCGTCTTCTCGGGCAGAATTACAGCTGCACTCCACAGTGGAATAGCAGCCAGTTGTGCTGCCTGGATTCTGCAGTAAGGAATCTTCCTGTAATTTGACAGAGCTCCTTAGCAAAGACCCCTCTGGGTAGCTGAGTTGTCTGCTTTCTCCAAGGGCAGCAGTCCCAGAAACAGTGGATAGAAACAGGAGTACCAAACAAAGTTTCTCAAGGTTAAATTCTGCTGTAATAAATGCCTTTATAGGCCGGGCACAGTGGCTCACGCTTCTAATCCCAGCACTTTTAGGAGGCTGAGGTGGGTGGATCACCTAAGGTCGGGAGTTCGAGACCAGCCTGACCAACATGGAGAAACCCCATCTCTACTAAAAATACAAAAAATTAGCCGGGCGTGGTGGCTACATGCCAGGGATTACATGCCTGTAATCCCAGGTACTCGGGAGGCTGAGGCAGGAGAATCACTTTAACCCGGGAGGCAAAGGCTGTGGTTAGCTGAGATTGCGCAGTTGTACTCCAGCCTGGGCAACAAGAGTGAAACTCCATCTCAAAAAAAAAGAAAAAGGAATAAATACCTTTATAACAGAAACTTCTAGGTATCAAATAGAACCAATAGCATATATTTTAAGAAGTATCCAAAAATTCAAATAATACTGTGTCAAAATAATATTGGAGAATCTCTTTATCTGTTATAATGAAATTTGACCTATATCTTTAAATATTATTTATCTTACTTTTGTTTAAAATACACATGTAAGGCCAGGCGCAGTGGCTCACACCTGTAATCCCAGCACTTTGGGAGGCTGAGTTGGGCAGATCACGAGCTCAGGAGTTCAAGACCAGCCTGACCAACAGGGTGAAACCCCATCTCTACTAAAAGTACAAAAATTAGCTGGGCGTGGTGGCGTGTACCTGTGATCCAGCTACTCAAGAGGCTGAGGCAGGAGAATTGTTTGAACCTGGGAAGCAGAGGTTGCAGTGAACCGAGATTGCGCCACTGCACTCCAGCCTGGGTGACAGAGCGAGACTCCATCTAAAAAAATTATAATAAGACAGTGGCTCATGCCTGTAATCCCAGCACTTTGGGAGGCTGAGGTGGGTGGATCACAAGGTCCGGAGATCGAGACCATCCTAGCACAGTGAAACCCCGTCTCTACTAAAAATACAAAAAATAAGCCAGGCATGGTGGCAGGTGCCTGTAGTCCCACCTAATCAGGAGGCTGAGGCAGGAGAATGGCGTGAACGCGGGAGGCGCAGCTTACATTGAACCAAGATCAAGCCATTGCACTTCAGCCTGGGCAACAGAGTGAGACTGTCTCAAATTAATCAGTCAATCAAGCAATCAATCAATTGTGCATATCTTTATATGTTTTTCCACATGTGTGTACAAATACATAACAAAATGGTCTGGAAACACAATACCAAAATATTCACAGCTGTTATTCTGATAGGATTTATGGGTAATTTTTTTTTTTTTTTTGAGATAAAGTCTCACTCTCACCCAGGCTGAAGTGCGGGTAGCAAGTTTATGGCTCATTACAGCCACAACGTTCTGGGCTCCCCCCACCTCAGTTTCCCAAGCAACTGGGACCACAGCCACATGCCACCACACTGAGCTAAATTTTTTTTTTTTTAAAGATGGGATTTCGCCACATTGCCCAGGCTGGTCCCGAACTCCTGAGCTCAAGCAGTCTGCCCACCTTGGCCTCCCCAGGTGCTGGAATTTTAGGCGTAAGCCACCACACCTGGCCTGGATAGCTTTTTTTTTTTTTTTTTTTTTTTTGAGACAGAGTCTCTCTGTCACCCAGGCTAGAGTGCAGTGTCGCAATCTCGGCTGACTACAACCTCCACTTCCCAGGTTCATGCCATCCCCCTGCCTCAGCCAGCCGAGTAGCTGGGACTACAGGTGCCTGCCACCACACCCGGCTAATTTTTTTGTATTTTTAGTAGAGATGGGATTTCAACATGTTAGCCAGGATGGCCTTGATCTTCCAACCTCGTGATCCGCCCACCTCGGCGTCCCAAAGTGCTGGGATTACAAGCATGAGCCACCACGCCTGGCCCTGGGTAGCTTTTTTATACCCTTTCTTACCCCCTCAAACATGATTGGCCAGTTTTCTCCCATGATTGCATCATCTTTGTAAAGAAGAGGAGGAGAATAGGCATGTAATCCTGCAATACTAGTCTCCTAACTTTTTCTCTTTTTATAGCATTGTTAGTTAGTGTATCCATTTTGGTTTAAACTCTACCTCAGTGTATTAACCATCACATGAAAAGGAAAAGGGAAGGGATGGAGCTGCCTCCTTTTGTGATTCATAGAACTTTTTGGAAGCCTGGGTGTTTCTGCCTACCTTGTTTCTGTGAGCTTTGATTCTATTTTGTTTTGCATAGTCTTCAACCTTAGAATGTGGTCATAGTTCCAGAACCAGCCCTTCTCGCTAGTTCTTCCCTCTCCTCTGGCTTTCATAATTCTATCTCATGATCCACAAGGCTTTACCAAGTAAGGATAGTACTTAGGCCTGCTTTTAGCTTCCACCTTAAAATTGGTTGCTTTCATCCTTTAGTGAAATTTGCCTTGCCTGAGGAAGGACCACTTGGAGATGAGAGGGAGGAGATTGTCCATATCACTGAGGAAGAAGCTGTCATGGAGGAGGAGGAGGAAGAGGAGGAGGAGGAGGAGCTCAAAGATGAAGTTCAGAGTCAGTCCTCTGCTTCCTCAGAGGATTACATCATCATCCTGCCTGAGTGCTTTGATACCAGCCGCCCCCTGGGGGATTCCATGTACAGCTCTGCACTCTCACAGCCAGGCCTGGAGCGAGGTGCTGAAGGCGAGCCTGGGGTTGAGGCTGGGCAGGAACCAGCTGAGGCTGGGGAGAGACTTCCTGGAGGGGAGAACCAGCCACAGGAGCACAGCATAAGTGACATCCTCATGTCCTCACAGACTCTGGAAACAGTGCCCCTAATCCCAGAGGTAGTGGAGCTTCCACCACCACTGCCCAGGTACCACTCACAGCCCCCTCAGCTGGGGTGTTCTTCAGAGGTGAAATAAAGAGTGAGAGGAACCGACCTGATCTCAAAAACCTGTTTTTTCCTCAGTATGGGAAGAGACTATTTTCCATAGTAAAGTCTGAATTTAGATGAATAAAGGTTGTATTTCCCAGTATTTGTGGATTCTGGATTTAAAGAAATATTTGTTTTAGTTGGCCTTAAATTATCTGAGTATAGTCTGTCTGCTTATATTTTGATTACTGAGAGCTGGTTTTTTTTTTTTTTTTTTTTTTTTTTTTTTTTTTTTTGTTGTTGTTGTTGTTGTTGTTGTTTTTGAGACAGGGTCTCACTGTTGCCCAGACTGGAGTT
Organism: Macaca nemestrina; assembly: GCF_043159975.1. NCBI lineage: Eukaryota > Metazoa > Chordata > Mammalia > Primates > Cercopithecidae > Macaca > Macaca nemestrina. Next base: position 66,741,046 of record NC_092141.1, read on the forward strand.
CTGTGGCACAATCTTGGCTCACTGCCACCTCTGCCTCTGAGGCTCAAGCAATCCTCCCACCTCAGCCCCCTGAGTAGCTGGGACTATAGGCATGGGCCATGATACCCAGCTGATTTTTGTATTTATTGTAGAAGTGGGGTTTTGCCATGTGCCCAGGCTGGTCGTGAACTCCAGCCTCAAGCAATCCACCCGCCTGGGTCTCCCAAAATGCTGGGATTACAGATGTGAGCCACTATGCCTGGCTGAGAGCCAGTTTGTAAACACAAACATCCCTGGACCTTCCCTCCTTGTTTTATTGACTCTTCAGTAAAGGCAGCAAAAACTCTACCCAAACAGCCATAATTAGGAAGTTAAATCCATTATGGGAAAAAACACTAAAAAACCAAACAAATTGTTTTCAATTCCCTGGTGAATCTATCTGAATCATTCTTATCCTAATAGTAGGGAAAATGCTGGAGCCTTGCCTATAATGTAAACCATTCTCCCCAAAAGCTAGACATTTCCATTTATTTACACCACTTGATGTAGGTAGGGACATGAACAGACTGAAGCCAACATTTCTAGCTTGGCTGTGGCTAAAGAGGGAAACGGGGTACAATGTAGCCCTTATGACGGAACGCTAAATCCAGACGTGATTTAGATCAGAAATGTGAAGCCTCTGTAGAGAATTTGGCACTGCTGTGCTGTGTTTACTATTTCTCCACTAATGCCGTAAGTGTCTTTTCAATTTACTTTCCATATTGTGTCTTTCTGAAAGGAGCCCTCCTTGTGTACATCATCATGGTTCCCCAGGAGTGGATTTACCAGTTACCGTATCAGAAGTTTCTTCAGTCCCTGATCAGATCAGAGGAGGTAATGATCAGCCTAAGCTTTTTCTCTTTTTCTCTGTTCCTGTCTAATGGAAACCAGGTATAAATAGCCTCTCTGTCTTCGTGATTCTTGGCGGTTTTTAGAAACTTGCCCTTCACAGGCTGAGCATGGTGGCTCACACCTGTAATCCCAACACTTTGGGAGACCAAGGCAGGCAGATCACAAGGTCAGGAGTTTGAGACCAGCCTGGCCAACATAGTGAAACCCTGTCTCTACTAAAAAATAGCAAAAATTAGCCGGGCATGGTTGTGGGTGCCTGTAATCCCTGCTACTTGGAGGCGGAGGTTGGAGTGAGCCGAGATCGCACCATTGCTCTAGCCCAGGCAACAATGCGAGATTCCATCAAAAAACAAAAAGAAAAAACAACTTGCCCTTCACTCTCCATGATCCTCCTGCATACTCGATAATTTCTATTCTCTGGTTGAATATATTGTTAGACCTCACAGAGGCAGTGGAAAGAACACAGGCTTTGTGCCAAACTAATCTAAGTTCCAGCTCTATCTCCACCTTTCCTGACTAGCAGTTCAGCAGGTTTCTAATGGCTGTGAGTCTGTTTTCTTACTACAAAATATATCAGTGCATTGGGATTATAGAGTTGATTTTTCTGATTCAATAAACAGTCATCTTGCATTGCATTTCTGGACAGTTTCTCCTTATCACTTAAACTACCCTTAAAACTTCCCAAATACTTAAAAAAAAAAAAAAAAAAAAAAAAGACTTCAAACACTGATCTGATTGCCACCTGCCTCAGTAATAGCCTTGCTTGAGTTAGGAAACACTAGGTGCTTATGGATGCTACATCTAACCAATAGCTCTTTTGCTTTTAGAGCCCAGAGGCTCATCAGGACTTGTAAACAGCAGACAGAAGAGCTATGACCACTCAAGGTAACAACCTTGTACAGTCTCTTTCAGAAGCAGGTGGATATCCTAGTATTCCTTCTGCTTAAAATAGCCCTTCACAGCATATACCCATCTTCAGAGGGCAGAGAAGGGGAACCCTCGTTCCTTCTTGTTCTTATTTCTTCTTAAGCCTTTGAGCAACACTAAACAAAGGGCTAAGGCTGATGTTTAAGAGTGTTCTATTTGAGAGGCCGAGGCAGGTGGATCATGAGGTCAGGAGTTCGAGATCAGCCTGGCCAACATAGCGAAACCCCGTCTCTACTAAAAATACAAAAATTAGCTAGGCATGGTGGCGGGTGCCTGTAATCCCAGCTACTCAGGAAGCTGAGACGGGAGAATTGCTTGAACCCAGGAGGCGGCGGTTGCACTGAGCTTAGATCGCGCCATTGCACTCCAGCCTGGCTGACAAGTGAAATGACGTCTGAAAAAAAAAAAAAAAGAGTGTTTTATGTTCCAGACAAGAAAGTAATGTCCCCAAATTATCTCACCCTTAGCACAGGGGAAAAGGTAGAAAGGTTAAGCCCAGTATACATCTAAATAATTTTTTCTTGGACCTACCTGGTTCTCTGTTCCCACTCATATTAGGCCAGTGTCCAGAAAATCACATTTCCTATGCAAGGTGTTTTCTCTGAGAGAATAACTGAGCAGACAAACTGTTGATATCCTGGTGTGTCCTCAATCACATTAATTTTCAGCTAGGAGTGAGAGCCGTCATGGTTACCAGAGTCGTGCGTTTCCTGCAGTGCCCATATCTTGCACCAGTAGAGCTGGGCCCTCCATCAAACCATGATCTGTAGCTATAAAGCTGATATGAAAGCAATCGTGTTCTCTTTTTACATCTGATTTTTCTCTCTTAAGGAAATCTTATTTTCTTTCAAGGATTAGAGCCCAGATTATCTTGTAAAAAGGTAATGATTTGTGTCTCTTTGGGGAGATAATTTGGTTTTCTTCTACAGGCACCATCATGGGAGTAGCATTGCTGGAGGACTGGTGAAGGGGGCTTTGTCTGTTGCTGCCTCTGCATACAAGGCCCTGTTTGCTGGGCCACCCGTCACTGCACAGGTCAGTGTGTGTGTCTGTTTTATTTTCCTGAATCTCAACTCCATGTCACCAGTGAAAGTGGTGGCATCTGGGTTGAAGAATAACATGGCATTGTGGAAAGGGCATAGGCTTTAGATTTAGTCTTTGGTTAACACACAACTCTGCCACTTTCTTTTTTTTTTTTTTTTTTGAGACGCGGTCTTGCTCTGTCGCCCAGGCTAGAGTGCAGTGGCACAATCTCAGCTTACTGTAAGCTCCGCCTCCTGGTTCACGCCATTCTCCTGCCTCAGCCTCCCAAGTAGTCGAGACTACAGGCGCCTGCCACCCGGCTAATTTTTTGTATTTTTTTAGTAGAGACGGTGTTTCACCGTGTTAGCCAGGATGGTCTCAATCTCCTGACCTCATGATCTGCCCGCCTCGGCCTCCCAAAGTGCTGGGATTACAGGCGTGAGCCACCACACCCGGCCAACTCTGCCACTTTCTAACTATATGACTTTAGCCAAGTTACTTACGGGAAAGAAAGAGAAGAATCTATTGTTGATGATCTATTAATATTTTCTATAGAGAGAAGCTGTTCCAGGTGTTGGCACTATGGCATGAATAAAACACCAGTTCTTGGCCAGGTATGGTGGCTCTTACCTGTAATCCTAGCACTTTGGGAGACCAAGGTGGAAGGATTGCTTGAGCCCAGGAGTTTGAGACCAGCCTGGCCAACATAGTGAGACCCCCATCTCTACAAAAAATTCAAAAATTAGATAAGTATGGCCAGGTGCGGTGGCTCATGCCTGTAATCCCAGCACTTTGGGAAGCCGAGGCGGGCAGATCACGAGGTCAGGAGATTGAGACCATCTTGGCCAACATGGTGAAACCCTGTCTGCACTAAAAATACAAAAATTAGCTGGGCATGGTGGCGCGTGCCTGTAATCCCAGCTACTCAGGAGGCTGAGGCAGGAGAATTGCTTGATCCAGGGAGTCAGAGCTTGCAGTGAGTCGAGATGGCGCCACAGCACTCCAGCCTGGTGACAGAGTGAGACTCCATCTCAAAAAAAGAAAAAGATAAGTATGATGGCATGCACCTGTAGTCCCAGTTACTTGGGAAACTAAGGTGGGAGGATCACTTGAGCCCAAGAGGTTGAGGCTGCCATGGTGAGCCACAGTGGAGCCACTGCACTCCAGCTTGGGTGACAGAGGGAGACCCTGTCTCAAAAAACAACAACAGGCCGGGAGCGGTGACTCAAGCCTGTAATCCCAGCACTTTGGGAGGCCGAGGCGGGCAGATCATCTGAGGTCAGGAGTTTGAGACCAGCCTGACCAACATGGTGAAACCCTGTCTCTACTAAAAATACAAAAATTAGCCACGCGTGGTGGCAGGCGCCTGTAATCCCAGCTACTCAGGAGGCTAAGGCAGGAGAATCACTTGAACCCAGGAGGCGGAGGTTGCGGTGAGCCAAGATTGTGCCATTGCACTCCAGCCTGGGGGACCAGAGTGAGACTCCGTCTCAAAAAAAAAAAAAAAGACTCTGAGTCTTGCCTAAAAACTATGGGAAACAAGTGAGGTGCATGGATACTTAAAGTACATGAAGTACATAAAGATACTATGTTGGCTGGGCGCGGTGGCTCACGCCTGTAATCCCAGCACTTTGGAAGGCTGAGGCGGGCGGATCACAAGGTCAGGAGATCGAGACCATCCCGGCCAACATGATGAAACCCCATCTCTACTAAAAATACAAAAATTAGCTGGGCACGGTGATATGTGCCTGTAATCTCAGCTACTTGGGAGGCTGAGGCGGGAGAATCACTTGAACCCGGGAGGTGGAGGTTGCAGTGAGATCGTGCCACTGCACTCCAGCCTGGGCAACAGAGCGAGACTCCATCTCAAAAAAAAAAAAAAGATACTATGCCTGTGCTATCAGACAGATGAAACACTTCAGCCTGGTGTGCCCAACTAAGGCTTTCTGGTAAATGATGCCTGAACTGAGTCCTAAATGACAGAGTAAATGTTCATCAGGAAAGAGGGAGAGAAAGATCATTATAGACAGTGTAGCCAGTAAAAACGACTTGGAAATGTGAGCATGGAGTGTGAATCTGGTCTGAGAAGAAGAGTAAGACGAAAAAAGACCAGCTGGGCTTGGTGGCTCACACCTGTAATCCCAGCAGGTTGGGAGGCCGAAGCGGGTACATTATTTGCGTCCAAGAGTTCAAGACCAGTTTGGGCAACAGGGCAAAACCCTGTCTCTACTAAAACTATAAAAAATTAGCTGGGCATGGTGGTATACGCCTGTGGTCCCACATACTCAAGAGGCCGAGGTGGGAGGATCACTCCAGCCCGGGAGGCAGAGGTTGCAGTGAGCTGAGATCGCACCACTGAACTCCAGTATGGGCGACAGAGTGAGACCCTGTCTCCAAATAAAAGGCCGGGCGTGGTGGCTCACACTTGTAATCCTAACACTTTGGGAGGCTGAGACAGGTGGATCATGAGGTCAGGAGTTCGAGACCAGCCTGACCCACATAGTGAAACCCTATCTATACTAAAAATACAAAAATTAGCTGGGCGTGGTGACTTGCCTGTAATCCCAGCTACTCAGGAGGCTGAGACAGGAGAATCGCTTGAACCTGGGAGGCGGAGGTTGCAGTGAGCCGAGATTGCGCCACTGCACTCCAGTCTGGATGACAGAGCGAGACTCCGTCTCAAAAAAAACAAAAAAAAAAGGAAATCCCTAAGAGAATCCACATGTTGGTGGAAAGGAAGGGTAGAAAAGATAATTAAGAGATGAAAATGGCATAACTTTGAGATGATGATTAAGTGGCTAAAAAGAAGTCAAGGATAGGCTAGGCACAGTGGCTCACATCTGTAATTTCAGCACTTTGGGAGGCCAAGGTGGGCAGATCACTTGAGCTCAGGAGTTCAAGACCAGCCTGGGCAACATAGTGAAACTCTATCTCTACAAAAAATACAAAAAAATTAGCCAGACTTGGTGGTGCACACCTGTAGTCCCAGCTACTCGGGGGACTTAGGTGGGTGAATAGCTTGAGCCCCAGAGGCAGAGGTTGCAATGAGCTGAGATCATGCCATTGCACTCCAGCCTGGGCAACAAAGCCAGACACTATCTTGGGGTGGGGTAGGGGAAGTCAAGGATAAATCCCAAATTTCTGGTTTAGTACCATTTATTAAGATAAGACATGCTGGGAAGGATGTATTTGAGCAGAAGAGAACTAGGTCAGTTTTGCTGGACAGTGTTGAGTTTGTGGCATATCCAGGTAAAGGTAAAGATATCCAGAGTGCAGCTGGATGTATAGTTGTCCCTCAGTATCTATGGGGGTTGACTCCAGGACCCCCCATGGGATACTGAAATCCATAGATGCTTAAGTCCCTTATATAAAATAGTGTAGTATTTATATATAACCTAGGCATATCTTCTTGCTTACTTGTTTAGTTTTAGTTTTTTAGAGACAGGGTCTTGCTCTGTTGTCCAGGCTGGAGTGCAGCCTAGAACTCTTGGGTTCAAGCAATCCTCTCACCTCAGCCTCTTGAGTAGTAGGGACTACAGGTGGGCACCACCATTCCTGGCTAGTTTTTTAAAAATATTTTTGAAGAGATGGGGTTTCACTATGTTGCCCAGGGCAACTAACTCCTGGCCTCAAAACAATCCTCCCACTTCAGCCTCCCAAAGTACTGGGATGACAGGCTTGAGCCACTGCATCCAGCCCATCTCATATACTTCATCTCTGCATTACTTACAATACCCAATACAATGTAAATGCTATATAAATAGTTGTTATACTGTATTGTTTAGGGAATAATGACAAAAAAGTCTGTACGTGTTCCTTTTTTTCTCCCCAAGTATTTTCAGTTCTTAGTTGATTGATCCATAGATGAGGAACCCACAGATATGGCAGGCCAGCTGTATCCATCGAGATCACAGGGGAGGGATTTGGCCTGGTGATACAGGCTTGAGAGTCACTTGCCTACAGATTATAGCAGGAGCCATCTGATGGGATGAGGTGTTGCAGGAATAATGGGGAAAGCAAGAAGCAACCTTTAAGGATCAGGGAAAGGAATACTCTGAAAGAAAACTGGGAACTAGGGGGAAAATGAAGAGAGAGTTCTATACTGGAACTTAGGGAAGGTTGTTTTAACGAGGAGGACATGGTCAACAGCGTTAGATGCTACAGAGAGATGTGAACCGGTGGTGAGTGGAAGTATGCCACACTTTCAAATAGCTAGGCTACAGCAGGCAGAAGCTAGGATACATAAGACAAGAGGAAACATTTTTAAAGTTGGGTGAGACTTTAGAGATGGGCAAGCCAGTAGTGAAAGAGGTTAACAATAAAGATGAGAGACAGATTGGAGATGGAGAAAGATTTTTGAAGTGGTGAGAGGTAATGAGATACAATGCAAGGTACATTCCATTAATCTGCAAAGGAGGATGGATAATCTATTCTGAAATAAGAAGGTAGAAGGGAACAGTGGAATCAGATGTGGAGGGAAATGCTTAACATGTTTGCATACTGTTCTCATCTTTACATACTTTCTCAACAACCCTGCAAAGTAGGAGGTATGAGATATCTTCAGTTCATAAAGTAATCAGTAGCACAGTTGGTTAGTAAATGGAAGATTAGGGTTTGAGTCTAAGCCTGTCTGTCTCCAAAGTTAATAATCTTTCTGCTATACAGCTTCAGTATCCCCAGACTGTGAAATTATGATAACAGAACCAGAGGCCAGGCGAGGTGGCTCACATCTATAATCCCAGCTTTTGGGAGACCAGAGTTCAAGGATCACTTGCGCCCAGAAGTTCAAGACCAGCCTGGGCAACATAGGGCAGACCTCATCTCTAGTAAAAAATTTAAAAATTTGCCAGGTGTGGTAGCGCGGACCAGTGGTCCCAGCTACTTGGAAGGCTGAGGCAGGAGGTTCATTTGAGCCCAGGAGGTTGAGGCTGTAATAAACTGTGTTCACACCACTGCACACCAGCCTGGGGAACAGAGTGACACCCTGTCTCAAAAACAAAAAAACAAGCGTTTAAGGATTTAGAAAGGTAATGCTTCCACCATAGGGCTTGAATGAATGAATGTTAACTTCCTCTTACCTATTCTTTTTTTTTTTTTTTTTTTTTGAGACAGAGTCTCACTCTGTTGCCCAGGCTGGAGTGCAGTGGCGCAATCTCAGCTCACTGCAAGCCCCACTTCCCGGGTTCACGCCATTCTCCTGCCTCAGCCTTCCGAGTAGCTGGGAATACAGGCGCCTACCACCATGCCTGGCTAATTTTTTGTATTTTTAGTAGAGACAGGGTTTCACCATGTTAGCCAGGATGGTCTCGATCTCCTGACCTCGTGATCTGCCTGCCTCGGCCTCCCAAAGTGCTAGGATTACAGGCGTGAGCCACTGCGCCCAGCCCTTCTTACCTATTCTTTTGGAGGAGAAAAAATCAAGAAGCCTTCCCAGGTTGTAATTTCCCAAGCGGTTTTTTTTTTGTACAGCTCCTCTGCATATCTGACAAAATTTCCCATAGCATCTTTCAGTAACACTTTTATCTTGCTCATACTTGCCCCATCATCACAATGACATTTATGTTCACAGGGTCTCCGGGGCTTGCTGTCATTCCTTCATCTGGCCGAAACATGCTTCTTCCTGAAAGTTCCCCATGAAGCATTCTCCTAGTTCTAAGTAGTTCATTAGCTCCCCGGTTTCCCTTTTCTCCTCCTTCAAGTACACACATAACTAATCTAAAACAGGGTCTTCCCAGTCGGAACCGTTGGTATCAAGTACACAGGAGTGCCATAGCCTTGAATCTAATTACCTAGTACTTTGAATAAATCTGGAAAGTCTGGTATGCTTACAAGATGATACAAATGTATAAAATAAACATTTAAATTATACAGTTTTTTTTTTTTTTTTGCTTTGCTTGTCTCTACACAGCCAATAGTTTCTGAAGATCAGACAGCAGCCCTGATGGCCCATCTCTTTGAAATGGGATTCTGTGACAGGCAGCTGAACCTACGGCTGCTGAAGAAACACAATTACAATATCCTGCAGGTTGTAACGGAACTTCTTCAGATAAACAACAATGACTGGTACAGCGAACGCTATTGAGGAGTGACCTTGTATTAAATAACTGCCTGCTGCTCAGAGATGATCTTTATTCTGTCATTGGGGTATGGGGTAGAAGCCCTTGCTTATTTTTAATCTGATGAATCTGTGTAGAGCCCATTGTTGAGTTACCAAGACAATACCTATTATAGTGTTTTGGGGAGCAAGTTAAAGACCAGAACTTAAATTTTCACTTTAGACATTGGATGAATAGTATGAAGACAGTTTTTCAGTTGATTTGGATAAAACTATTTTAGTGCATTGACAAGTATAACTTCAACTTCATATAGAACCATTTTTCTTTTATTGAAGTTGAGTGTTTTTCTTTGATTAATGTGGATTTTTTATGGGGATATCTGTTAATTTTCAGGTTTTGAAAGACATTAACCTCGTAAGTTGTTTTTAAGAATTATTCTCAGCCAGGCGCGGTGGCTCAAGCCTGTAATCCTAGCACTTTGGGAGGCCGAGACGGGCGGATCACGAGGTCAGGAGATCGAGACCATCCTGGCTGACACGGTGAAACCCCGTCTCTACTTTAAAAAAAAATACAAAAAACTAGCCGGGCGAGGTGGCGGGCGCCTGTAGTCCCAGCTACTCGGGAGGCTGAGGCAGGAGAATGGCGTGAACCCGGGAGGCGGAGCTTGCAGTGAGCTGAGATCCGGCCACTGCACTCCAGCCTGGGCGGCAGAGCGAGACTCCATCTCAAAAAAAAAAAAAAAAAAAAAAAAAGAATTATTCTCATAATTTCTGTAACCCAGCTCAAGCTTCATAGCTATTTGGCATTAAAATAACACCCAGAGCATGATAGAAATGTTGTTACTCTTCCTCTCTCAAGGAGAAAGTAATTTTCCTGCAAGACTTAATAGTTGGCACCGTTGCTTTCTAAAGACTCCGTGGTGCATTCAAGAGTACCCAACTTCAAGGGAATCTCTGCATTTCAATGAAAGGAGGAAGAGTGTGCTGATAAACCCACCAGCACCTATTGAGCAATGTCTATTATAGTAATTTTGCATACATTTTTATTTAAGGGAAAAAATTTAGGTAGTGTGAAATATTTTGCTAATCTCGTAGAAAAGGAAAAAATCCTTCTGTTATTTAAAGGGAAAAGTAAATTTAACAGTTACCTTTTTTCTTAATGTCAGGGCAGATCTTATTTTACAGTACAGTGGGGGAAATAGAAACATGTGAAAGGCAAAAGGCAGGCTCCTAAATTAATGTCAGTAAAGTTCAGGGTGGGCAAATGAGTGTGTGTGAGGTATAGGAAATGCTGATGACTTCTTTAATGCTTGAAGTCCGTTCAGAGGTATCCAGCCCTAGAAAGCCTAGAACAGGAAGAGGCAGCTGGTATTGTGCAAAACTTGGATGGGGGCAAAGTTGCTGAAAAAGTTTTGGTTTAACCCCAAGATAAGTGGGAAGGAGCTTGTCCATGGACCCAGGTTCTCACTCTGTTTACAGAAGGGAGTTGAGTACAGTTGGTGAAGGAAGAGGTAACAAAAAATGCTAAATATTTTATCCATGAAAATGACTTCCAGGAAAGGAAGAATATGAATTCCAGACCGAAGGGGAAAAGATAGTTAAAATAGTATTATCTAACCTGGTTGGTATTTGTAATGAATGGTGATTTTAATTAGTCATTAGCCATAATGATGTTTATTTACAGTATAACTCCTGAATGCTACTTAAATAAACCAGGATTCAAACTGCAAGCCAACCAGGCCGTTCATTATTTAAAACATTTTAATCGGGGCTTCCGGGCAGAAGGTGGAGCGGCAGGGTGTGTGTAACTGGATTGATGGGCGGGACCTGTCTTGACCATCGGAGCTTTATAGTCGAGGGCCAGGAGGGCCCGGGTTGTCCTCTCCGTTGCACTTGTACATAACCACCTAAAGAATGGTGAAATAAATGTTCTTCGAAATTCCTATCCGGACTGGCCAGTCCTTGCGGAAGCAGCGTCCGGGCCCTCGGGTAACGTTTGAAGAGCTGGGAGCGTCTCTGGCTGCTGCGTGGCGAAGGGGCAGTCCGGGGGACGAGGGGGTGGGCCCTTAGGGGCTGGGGCGGGACTTCCCTGGGCACTGAGTCAAAGCTTGAGGGGAGTGTCCGCTCCCGCACTTTCGATTCTGCTTGCTGCCGTTTCTGTCGCTGCAGTCGTCCGCGGGTAAGACCCTCCCTAGACACTCTATTTACTTACTTTATCTTTCGGAGGTCAAGACACCTCCTGTTGCCGCCGCCTCGCCCAACACACAGGCGCCCCCTGCACGCGTAGTAAGCTTGACTAACGGCCTCTCGGTGTGTGTGGTGGGACTTGAAATCCTCCCTTAATGAAGTCACACCTTCTCCGTCCGCGCCCACCGGGTCGGCCTGTGGCAGAGCCCCCATGTAGCCCAGGAATCGGCTTGGCCCTTCGGGGAGGTCAGCGTCTTCGCTATCCCCACTCTCCAGTGCGGCACATTCGCTCCCCTAGGACTCCGGCCGGTTGCCGGCCCCACGCCGTGTTTCTCCTCCCCACCACCGCCCAGCTCAGCCCAGTCCAGTCCACTCTGCCGTTAGAGGCCCTTCTCCCCAAAGACGCACGTCAAAAGTCTCGCCCTTGTGCAGCTGAGGAGCCTGGGGTCCCAGACCTGAACCAGGTGAGCCTCGCAATATTTTAGCCCAGAAAGATCTGTGTGGCTCACTTGCCGGCCTCCTTCTGCCACACACAGTCCAGATTTAGCCTTGACTTTTCCTAGTGAAAGACAGACTCTGGTATCACTATGACCTCCTCAGGCTTTCTTACCCCGCCTCAGAAAGCAGTGAGGTGTCTGCTTTCTCCCAGGGCTTCTTTAGATAGGGGTCTTAACCACACCTGTGACCAGTCTGGCCTCTTCTCTGCTTGTTTCAAAGAATCTCTTTTCTGCCCTATCCAACTTCCTTCCCTTGAACTGAATGACAGCTCAGCAACTTTTTTTTTTTTTTTTTTTTTTTTTTTTTTTTTTTTTTTTTTGAGACTGAGTCTGGCTTTGTCGCCCAGGCTGGAGTGCAGTGGCCAGATCTCAGCTCACTGCAAGCTCCGCCTCCTGGGTTTACGCCATTCTCCTGCCTCAGCCTCCGGAGTACCTGGGACCACAGGCGCCCGCCACCTCGCCCGGCTAGTTTTTTGTATTTTTTAGTAGAGATGGGGTTTCACCGTGTTAGCCAGGATGGTCTCGATCTCCTGACCTTGTGATCCGCCCGTCTCAGCCTCCCAAAGTGCTGGGATTACAGGCTTGAGCCACCGCGCCCGGCGACAGCTCAGCAACTTTTCCAGAGAAAAATTAAATGCTCTGCCAATCATTTATGGAAGTTCCTTAAAGTGAAATAACTTCTGCTTTTCTTTTGTTTTCTCTTTTGTAGGCAGATTGGTCTCTTTTAAAATAATGAAAGGAGTTGAAATGCGTTGAGACTTCTGAAAGTCCCGTGTAACCACCCAATTTTTCACACCCTATCTTCCTTAGACTTGAGCTTGCTTAAACTGTGGTGGGGCTCCTTGTCAGTCTTGAGAACCTCAAACCAAAATTACATTTGGCGTCAGTGCTTAGCACTGAACTTTGGTCTTTTCTCATTAGTGAAACCCCTGCCTCCGAAGAATGGGTAAGACGTTTTCACAGTTGGGCTCTTGGCGGGAGGACGAGAACAAGTCAATCCTGCCCTCCAATCCAGCCATTGGCAGCCAGGCTGTCAGCTACTTCAGCACCGGTAGCAGCAAGTCTCTTTGTTCCTGTGTGCCTTGTGAAAGAACTGCTGGTGCCAGCTTTGTGACTTGTCCCACCTGCCAGGGCAGTGGCAAGATTCCCCAAGGTGAGTGGCCCACGGCTCTGGAAATACCCTGGAGTCCAGGGAAAGTTCTTAGCCTATTGGCCTGGGGCAGCCCCTCTGAATCTCCTTGGATGGGGTTAGATCTGCTCCCAGCTCTTGACCTCCCAGTCTCAGGCTGGCCAGGGAGATACTTAACTATCTTTGGGTTCCCTGCAAAAACCTGCCCTCCTTCCCTGGTTGTATTCCCCAGCCCCTTGTGGGAAAGAGGGGTTCTAGCCACTGTGCTCCTAAGCAACACTGTATGTCTTAGGATTCATTCAGTTCAGGAAGTTAGAAATTACCTTTCCAAAGATCCTGGGCATCTCTGATTTGCTGGTGACTTTCAGAGATTCTTCATACCTATTAGTGGAAATCTCACTTCCATTCTAGAGATGGCAAAGCTGACCTGCCAACTTTGGTAGCAGAGTCCAGTGCTTCCAGTTCTGCTCTGGGGCAGAGGCGGCATGCTTCTAACATTGCTCCGGCCGGGCGCGGTGGCTCAAGCCTGTAATCCCAGCGCTTTGGGAGGCCGAGACGGGCGGATCACGAGATCAGGAGATGGAGACCATCCTGGCTAACATGGTGAAACCCCGTCTCTACTTAAAAATACAAAAAACTAGCTGGGCGAGGTGGCGGGCGCCTGTAGTCCCAGCTACTCGGGAGGCTGAGGCAGGAGAATGGTGTAAACCTGGGAAGCAGAGCTTGCAGTGAGCTGAAATCCGGCCACTGCACTCCAGCCTGGGCAACAGAGCGAGACTCCGTCTCAAAAAAAAAACAAAAAAACAACAAAAAAACATTGCTCTATGGTGTGGGTGGAGGCATGCTTCTGGGAGGCTGGCACAGGAAATATTTGTCACAGTTGCATCTTTGCCCTCCCTCTCACCTTCTCTCTCTCTAGAGCTGGAGAAGCAGTTGGTGGCTCTCATCCCCTATGGGGACCAGAGGCTGAAGCCCAAGCACACGTAAGCCCCTCTTCCTCCCTCAGCTCCACAAGCCATTGCCCATGGGGGCTGCTCCCTTTGTCTCCCCTGTTTTGATCCCCCCTAATATATTCCTATTAGTTCTTCCATAGAAAGCCTGAGCCTCAGAGATACCACCTCCTTATGTCCAAGAATTTTTTCCTGATTTAGAAGCTCCTGGACCGGGTGTGGTGGCTCATACCTGTAATCCCAGCACTTTGGGAGACCAAGGCAGGCAGATCACTTGAGCTCAGGAGTTCAAGACCAGCCTGGGCAACATGGTGAAACCCCATCTCTACCAAAAAAAAAAAAAAAAAGAAAAAAGTAGCAGCAGCAGCAGCAGATGTCACTTGAGGACACCAGGTGGCCTTCCTTAAGCATCACTGCTCCCAGGAAACATGGCACCCTCTCCAAGACAGGAAGGATCTGGTAGCTCTGCAAGTCCTCCCAGGAAGGAGGGAACAAGCATGTGGCCCTGGCTGCAATTGATTTGGAAACATTATTTTTCTTAAGCAGCTCCCTTGCTGAGGCAGTTCAGACTTGCTTGTTCTTCTCCCAGTAGAGGTGAAAAACCTATTTTCTGCTGTTCTGGGATACTTCAGAACCTCAGGCAGCCCTGGGGCCTACTGTGTTTGTGATCTGAGTCTATCTGACATGGAACTCCCTCAACCTCCTCCTAAGGTCCTGGTGTCAACCTGGGAGTCACCACCAAGCCGAACCCTCTCCGCCACCCCACTATACCAGAATTAGAAATCAGGCTGGGCATGGCCGGGCACGGTGGCTCACACCTGTAATTCCAGCACTTTGGGAGGCCGAGGTGGGCGGATCACGAGGTCAGGAGATCGAGACCATCCTGGCCAACATGGGGAAACCCCGTCTCTACTAAAAATACAAGAAAATTAACTGGGCATGGTGGCGGACGACTGTGGTCCCAGTTACTCGGGAGGCTGAGGCAGGAGAATGGTGTGAATCCGGGAGGCGGAGCTTGCAGTGAGCTGAGATCACGCCACTGCACTCTAGCCTGGGTGACAGAACAAGACTCCATCTCAAAAAAAAAAAAAAGAAATCAGGCTGGGTGTGGTGGTTCATGCCTATAATTCCAGCAGTTTGGGGAGGCCAAGACAGGAGGATTACCTGAGGTTAGGAGTTTGAGACCAGCCTGACCAACATGGCAAAACCCCATCTCTACTAAAAAATACAAAAATTAGCTGAGCACAGTGGCAGGTGCCTGTAATCCCAGCTACTTGGGAGGCTGAGGCAGGAGAATCCCTTCAACCCAGGATGTTGATCGCGCCACTGCACTCTAGCCTGGGTGACGGAGCAAGACTCCATCTCAAAAAAAAAAAAAGAAAAAAAAGAA
Organism: Macaca nemestrina; assembly: GCF_043159975.1. Lineage (NCBI taxonomy): Eukaryota > Metazoa > Chordata > Mammalia > Primates > Cercopithecidae > Macaca > Macaca nemestrina. Next base: position 66,756,074 of record NC_092141.1, read on the forward strand.
ATTAGCCGTGCCCATCATAAGATACTAACAAAGTACTTATCTCTTTAATGCGTATCTGAATTTTGAATTAGATGGATGGATAGTGTCCTGTTCTGAATGTTAAAATTCAGAACTTCCAAATATGGACTTATTTCTTCTAGTGATAATAACTAGCATTCATCATGCTTTTGCCATGTGCAGGGACCTGTGATTAGTATTTTTTCATATATTAGCCGATAACAAATTCTATGAGGTCAGTACAATTATCTGCCTTTTACCAACAAGGAAACTGAGACTTAAGGAGATTAAGTGGGCTGCTCCATGTTATTGGGTCAATGGGAACAGAGAGCTGGAGTGGAAACCAGGCTGCCTGCCTGCCAATCCTGTGCCCCTACTCATTCCGGGCCACATCTGGGGAGCTAAATGATGTTGGGGTAGTGTGCAGGGGAAAGCCTGGTGTATGGAGAGGAGTGTCTGAACCTCCTCCCCAAGTTTCATTGGTGTTCAGACTTTTCCATTCCTCCATCCTGGATCCTGCTTTCACACAGGAAGCTCTTTGTGTTCCTGGCCGTGCTCATCTGCCTGGTGACCTCCTCCTTCATCATCTTTTTCCTGTTTCCCCGGTCCGTCGTTGTGCAGCCTGCAGGCCTCAACTCCTCCACGGTGGCCTTTGATGAGGCTGATATCTACCTCAACATAACGGTGGGTGGGTGCCCTTGGGCTCCAACCCCTCCTTCCCAGCAATACTTCACTGTAACCTTTGTCCAGCGTTGTGACCCTGGGCATGGGAAGCCAGGGATCTTATGGCACCCTTCAGGTGTTGGGAGCCTGAAGAGAAGTAGGAGCAACCATGAGCTCCATGACAGATCGTAAAGGTTGGGACTCTACACAGTAAGGGGTCAGAATCTGGACCAGATAGATAAATCATAGGGGTGGAGTGGGGTGACAGTGCCTGAGACTCTCTGGATGGACAGGACTGAATGGTAAGAAGTCATACAGGGTGGGCCTGGATCCTGAGCCAGCTTAACTTCGTAAAGATCCCTCACCATTCAGTGCCCCTCCATGGGGCTCCTGGTTTTGGTCCTCTGCACCTGAAGCTTGTCATGGTAGATGGGGCTTAGGCCAGACAGCCAGGCTTTTGCAACTGTTTGGCTTTTCCTAAGGATGGGCCATCTTCAGTCCTCCTTTCCCTTGTCTTCATCCCCAGAATGTCTTAAACATCTCCAATGGCAACTACTACCCCATTACGGTGACACAGCTGACCCTCGAGGTTCTGCACCTATCCCTCGTGGTGGGGCAGGTTTCCAACAACCTTCTCCTACACATTGGCCCTTTGACCAGTGAACAGGTGACTCCCCTCTCCCTGGCCAGCCCTGCCCACCAGCGTATGGATGTGTGGTGGTGGGAAAGGGGCAACTGGAGTCGGGGCTAACCCTGTGCCCATTTGGTTGACAGATGTTTTACGCAGTAGCCACCAAGATACCGGATGAAAACACATAGTGAGTACCCCTTGATCTCTTCTTCCCTAGCCGCTTGCCTGGCTTAGGAACCCACTTAATACCCACCAGCTTTCCTGATTGCTTAGCAGATTCTTCAGCCAGCATCTGGACTGCCCTCCCATGGCCAAGGATGTAATAAGCAAGGGTTCAGGGTCCCCAGTCTCTGCTTGTTTGGACCTTGATTAGAATGAAAAACAGGCTGGAATTTGGTTAATCTCTACAATATGTGACCTTGGGCTCTTCAGCCTGCATTGCTGAGGAAGATGAATGTTTTGTTTTTCTCCTGAGGCGGGGTCCAGCATGTGCCTGGGCCAAGTGAGTGGAGGTCAGAGTGATAGTGCAGCCACGCTGCCACACTGACCTGAAGGGTGGGAAAGGGTGGAAGTGGCATATTGGGGGCACCTGATGGAAGGAAGGGGTTGTGTGGGGTAAGGAAACTGGGACCTGCAGGCATCTTCTAAGCTGACAGGTTGCTCCATGTGACATGTGGTCCCACGTTGTCTTTTCTTCTCTCTCAGCAAAATCTGTACCTGGCTGGAAATCAAAGTCCACCATGTGCTTTTGCACATCCAGTAAGTAGAGCTTGGAGCTCTGGTGTCCCTGCTCTCACTTCTGACTTCAGTTTCACTCAGCTCCACCTTCTGGGCAGAGTCATGCAAGCTGACCCCATGAATCTTTGTTGGCTCTTGGGAATAGCAAGTCTAGCCCCTTTTCTAAGTCTCACCTTGCCTATAAACTATTAGGGGCAACAGGCATAGGGCTGTCTGGAAGCTGCTGGAAAACAGGTGGGGCAGCTGTCCCAGGTACCTTGGCAGAGTGGGGAGCTAGAGGGAAGGGAAAAATGAGGGAGCCCCCAACTCTCCACCCCCAGACAGTATAATGGGGCCGGAGCTTTCATTTTCCTTCCAGCCATGGCAACAAGGCCTGCTTCCTCTCCAGGGGCACCCTGACCTGCTCATACCTGAGCCATTCAGAGCAGCTGGTCTTCCAGAGCTATGAGTATGTGGACTGCCGAGGAAACGCATCGGTGCCCCCCCAGCTGACCCCTCACCCACCATGACCTGTCTGCTGTCCCTGTACTCCAGGCACCTGCAACCCTGGTCTTTATCTCCCACAACTCCCTGGTGACTAAGGAAGGACTACAGAGGCTTTGCCAAAGGAGAAGCCCTGCTTCATCACACCCTTAACCTCCCACCCGCTCAGGAAGCTTGCTTTGAAGTTAACTTCATACACACACACTCATATCCTCCAATTTCCCCCAGATTCTTTCAGGGGCTGCCATCAGATTCTGCCCTTGGTTAGTCTTTTTTTTTTTTTTTTTTTTTTTTTTCCCAGTAGAGACAGAGTCTCACTGTTGGCCCAGGTTGGTCTTGAACTCCTGGGCTCAAGCGATCTTCCCTTCTTGGCCTCCCAAAGCACTTGGATTACAGATGTGAGCCACTGTGCCTGGCTGGTCTTTCTTCAGGAAAATCTGACCTGGCATCTTCTTGAGGCACCTTAGATTCCCTGGAGTGGCACCTGGCCTTTCTGTACTGAGCACCTGGTGAGTCTGAAGGGGCCATTTCACCCCAGCTCCATCAGGGCTGGCCGTCCTGTCTGAATGGGGAGAGAGCTGTAGTTTTATCTGGCTTTTAAAACATAGACCTGCCGGCTGGGCGCAGTGGCTTACGCCTGTAATCCCAGCACTTCGGGAGGCCGAAGCGGGTGGATCACTTGAGGTCAGGAGTTCATGACCAGCCTGGCCAACATGGTGAAACCTTGTCTCTACTGAAAATGCAAAAATTAGCCGGGTGTGGTGGCGCGCGCCTGTAATCTCAGCTACTCCGGAGGCTGAGGCAGGAGAATCACTTGAAACCGGAAGGCAGAAGTTGCAGTGAGCCAAGATCATGCCACTGCACTCCAGCCTGGGCAAAAGAGCAAAACTCTGTCTCCAAAAAAAAAAAAAAAAAAAAAAAAAAAGAGACCCTTTTCAAGTTTTCTACTCTCTGATAAGAAAATTTGGGGACATCCAGTGCCATCTCCAAGGACTTTCTGGGGATCATAGATGCTTTCCTGTGCCTGTCTGCTTTGACCATGTGAAAAAGTGACAGTCTCTCTCTCTCTCTGGTAACTTGTCTGCCACCCATCTGAGAGATGAGCCAAGGCCCCTTAGCCCTCTGTCCTTTCTGGTTATTGACTGTCCCTGGTTCCTAGGAAGACAGCTGTTCTCCAGCTAAAGCTTCTCCTCTCTATAAAGCAGTTTCACTATTCTTTTCATAGCGGGAGCCAAAATAGTAGAGGAGGGGAGGGAGGCACCTGGCATTCTGTGGGTCTGCACAGGAAAAAAAGAGCCAAAGTCAGATTCATTGTATAAGATATTTGTTGAAGGAGAACCTGTAAGTCCACATCCTGAGCCCATGTGAGTAGACACAGGCAGGTCAAACGGTGGGCCCAGCTGCTCTCATCTGAAAGCCTGCAGGAGATGAAGCTGTCAGTATCCAGCTGAGGCTGCTGGGTTCTGTTCCACCACCACCTTAGCACCAGGGCCCACTCTGGTCCCAGAGGCCTCATCCTTCCTTGGGCTTTGACAATGTGGAGCAGCACGTCGGCAGGGACTGGTCTAGACCCTCCCTTTCCTGTCACTCAGCTAGGGCTAAGCCCCAGATAACCCCTGGTTTCCCACTGGCTCCTAGTAGAAAGGTTTCTGTACTTTAGCAGAACAGGAAGGATATTTGCTCATTAAAGGTGGCTTGGTCTTACAGCTGGGTGCAGTGGTATACACCTGTAGTCCCAGCTACTCAGGAAGCTGAGGTGGGAGGATCTCTGGAGCCCAGGAGTTCAACTCTTACAAGAGCAGCAACATTAGCAAGACCCTGTTTAAAAAAAAAAGAAGCTGGGCATAGTGGCATGCACCTGTAATCCCAGCTACTCAGGAGGCTGAGGCAGGAGAATCACTTCAACCCGGGAGGCGGAGGTTGCAGTGAGCCAAGATCGCACCACTGCACTCTAGCCTGGGCAACAAGAGAGAGACTCTCTTAAAAAAAAAAAAAAAAAAAAGATGAGCAGGGAAAGCTAAATTTGAAGTAGGATGCATGGAAATAGGGAGAAGTGGTGACAGAACTTGGTAACTAGGGGAACAAGGGGAAGGAAGGAGACTGTGCTGTCTCCAAGCTGAGGTCAAGGTGGTGCTGGCAAGAGCGCAAAAGTCCAGGGAAGCCAGGCTGGAGCTGCTGTGTATAGACTGCCAAATGTGGAGTATTTATATTGTATTCAATAAACTATACTTAAGAATGTTCAAAAAAGTCTCCTGGGAGTGGGAAGGGCACTAGTGAATACTCCCTAGGATACTCCTTATTTCACAAACTTTTCTTTTTTTTTTTTTTTTTTGAGACAGTTTCACTCTGTTACCCAGGCTGGAGTGCAGTGGCGTGATCTTGGCTCAGTGCAACCTCTGCCTCCTGTGTTCAAGCAATTCTCGTGCCTCGACTCCCTGAGTAGTTTTGGTTACAGACATGCACCACCACACCCAGCTAATTTTTGTATTTTTAGTAGAGACAGGGTTTCATCATGTTGGCCACGCTGGTCTGAAACTCCTGGCCTCAAGTGATCCACCCGCCTTGGCCTCCCAGAGTACTGGGATTACAGGCATGAGCCACTGCACCTGGCCGAAACTGTAATGTTCTAACGGACAGCGGCCTCTGGGCCGCTGATGATATGTCCTGCCCTTCTGTTTTCCATGAGATTGCTCACAGGATCTCACTCTCTTCCTCTTGCTCCCATTGTGTATCTCTAAAGTCTCTTCCAATTTTACTATTCCTGTTCTGTGCTGTTATCTTCCCCACCATCCCGTTATCTTCCCCAGCTGCTCTCATCAGGAAATTTCGTGGGTTGCACTGAAATGGCCCCTTCAGACCAAAGGCAATGCTATGTAGGCTACAATGAAATACCCAGCTAATCCCTTGGATGGGGCTTGTGATTGAGGTGACTGAGGCAGCCTTTCTCAGCATGGAGGAAGAAAGGCCTTCCCAGGGCTTGCACCTTCCTGAAGTCTAACACCCAGGGTCTCCCAGTCCTACCCACTCCTTCACCTTGGGCTGGTGAATCTCTTGGTTGTCGCTAGATGGAGAGGCTGAGAGCCAGGAAGGAAGAGGGCTGTGGGTTTTAGAAGGCAAACCTCCCTCCCCGTCCCAGGGTCAAGTGTCATGTTCCTGAGGCTATAGCCCCCACTTTCCTCCAAGCTCTTTCTCTCCATCCCTGCCCCCATCGTCCATTTGACGGCTGAGTGCCCACTGTAGGCCAGACATTGCACTGGGCTTGGAGGTGGGGAGCATCACTGCCTGCAACCACTTTCTGCTGCTGCAGGCCTGCTCTGATGTGATGTGACCCCTCCTTCCCCAGGCTGTATCTCAGTAAGCATGGGCTTGGGGGAATGAGTGATGGCTCCAGTGACAGTCACAAACTGAAACCCCTGACAGACTTATCACTGCTGAATGAGGGCAGGTAGTGATAGTAGTAGGAGTTGCATACTTGCAGGGGACCCAAGACCCAGTTCTCCCATTGGCTTTGCCTAGAGAAGCATAAACTTGTCTTCCACTCTCTTTCCACCCTCTCCATCCCCTTCGTGAGTCCTCCTGCCTGCTTCCTCTCATCCCTGTCTCATAAAGCTGACCAGTGCTGTGATTCCTCCCAGGAAAAGAATTACGTTTTATTCCTGGCAGCCACCTCTTCTAGAGTGGGTGGCTTTTGAAGTGGAGATGTTGCTGGATGCTGAGAAGATGTGGCTGCTCATCTGCATTTTGGGGATGGCCACTGGGGTCTCGGATTCAATCTCTGGGTCACCACTGCTGTATGTAGTTGGTAGACTGAGAAGAGGAAGAGACGGGAAACAAAACAAGTTAGCAGCTTCTGGTTTCAGAACACTGTGTGAAATCCTGTGAGGCCAGAGGAATCAAAGTGAAATGTAGCAGCCCAGTCCTCATCCTAGAAGTGCTAGCATCAGGTTCTTTCATCTGTTGCACCTCTGTCAGAGACACCTTTCTAACGCCTTGCACAATTATATATTCTTGTTAAGAGTTGCCATCCAGGCCAGGCGTGGTGGCTCACACCTGTAATCCCAGCACTTTGGCAGGCCGAGACGGGTAGATCACTTGAGACCAGCCTGGCCAAATAGCGAAACCCCATCTCTACTAAAAAATACAAAAACTACCCAGGCGTGGTGGTACATGCCTGTAATCCTAGCTACTCGGGAGGCTGAGGCAGGAGTATCCTTTGAACCCAGGAGGTGGAGGTTGCAGGTGGAGTGCAGCTGAGATCTAGCCTGGGTAACAGAGTCAGACTCTGTCTCAAAAAAAAAAAAAAAAAAAAAAAAATTGTCATCCTGAGTTTGATGGCCTACAGTGAGCTGGACTCCAAGCTAAGTGCTTTTAGTGCTCTTTCCTTTATCTATCTATCTATCTATCTATCTATCTATCTATCTATCTATCTATTTATTTATTTATTTATTTATTTTTATCGCTCTTTTACCCAGGCTGGAGTGCAGTGGTGTGATCCTGGCTCACTGCAACCTCCACTTCCAGGGGTCAAGTGATTCTTCTGCCTCAGTCTCCCAAATAGCTGGGACTACAGATGCGCCCTACCACAGCCAGCTAATTTTTTTTGTATTTTTAGTAGGATGGCATCTCAGCATATTGCCCGGCTGGTCTCAAATTCCTGAGCTCAGGCAATCTGCTCACTTCGGCCTCCCAAAGTGCTGAGATTTCAGGCGTGAGCCCCTGCGCCTGGCCCCTTTCCTTTACTAATAATTGCCATATTCAGTCCGCATGACCCTCTGTTGAGGAAGTTGTATCATCTATTATTCTCATTTTATGGATAGCGCTGAGCAATAGGCCATCCATACCCAGGCATTTTTTCTTTTTCTTTTTTTTTCAGGGAGGGTCTCACTCTGTTGCACAGGCTGGAGTGCAGTGGTGTGATCACCACTCACGGCAGCCTCACCCTTTGGGGCTCAAGCAGTCTTCACCTTAGCCTCCCAAGTAGCTTGGGCTCCAGGTGTGTGCCACCATGCCCAGCTATTTTTTTTTTTTTTTAAACGAAGTCTCACTCTGTCACCAGGTTGGAGTGCAGTGACGCGATCTCAGCTCACTGCAACCTCCTCCTCCTGGGTTCAAGCAATTCTCCAGCCTCAGCCTCCCGAGTATCTGGGACTACAGGCACGTGCCACCACACCCAGCTAATTTTTGTATTTTTAGTAGAGATGGGGTTTCACCATGTTGGCCAGGATGGTCTTGATCTCTTGACCTCATGATCCGCCTGCCTCAAAGTGCTGGGATTACAGGCGTGAGCCACCGTGCCCGGCTGCCCAGCTAGTTTTTAAAAATTTTTGTTGTTATTGAGACCGAGTCTCACTCTGTTGCCCAGGCTGGACTCAAACTCCTTGGCTCAAGCGATCCTCTCACCTTGATCTCCCAAAGTGCTGGGATTATAGGCATGAGCCACCACACACTTGGCTTTCTTTCATTTTTTTCATTTTTTTTTTGAGATGGGATCTCACTATATTGTCCAGTCTGAACCTGAACTCCTGGGCTCAAGCAGTACTACTGTCTCAGCTTCCCAAGTAGCCAGGACTACTGCACCCAGCTTCCTACCAAAACATTTTTAATGGGGGCAAAGAATAGAGGAATAGACCGTCCAGAAGTAATGTGAAATAATTCTAATTTCCTACCCTTACTCCTGCTAAGGAGGTTTCTCTGGGCTACACACACACACACACACACACACACTCAGTCACCCAGAGTCTGTCTTTCAGGGTCTGTGTCTCTATCTTACCTTGAGTTGTGAATACCCAGTGTTTTTGATGGGGCTAGATTGGCATGGGTTCATGAGACCTGATGATGAAACAAAGTACAGGTTACTCATCCAGCAGTTTTCCAAGGATGGAACACTACAAGCCTGGACTGCTTGTGTCTGGTGACCCAGGGGGTGATGGGGGTACGGTGAGGACAGGCTCCTACCTGGGACAGGGTACAGACTGAGCCCTTCCTGAAGATTCTCAACTAGGAAGCTGTGCTGTGGTTCCCTGTTCCAGACCTCACGGGGCTCAATATATCTGTTAATAAGCCTACAACTCCTGTCCCACCCTCTGATCACCGCCACCTCCTCTGTCACACTCACTCTGGAAGAGGGGCCAACAACTTTCTCAGCCACTCTCTGCAGAAGTTGGAAGGCTCCTTTGCAGCTGTAGGTTGGCATAAACCCACCCAGAGGGAGTTGACTAGCAAGGCATTAAAGGCCGACGGTACTTGGGAGAGTCAGAGAGGGTAGGGTAGTGGATACGGATTCTGCACTACAGGGCTGGGATGGAAGCAAAGGGCTCCTCTCACCACCTCCCACTCCCAGGCTCCAGTCCAGAGTCTGTAAGGATTTTCTGCCCACCCTGGAATCTGTTGTTCATACAGAGATTGCCCTCCAGCTTAATAGATTCCCACTGAAGTAGGCTGGTGACCTGGCCTTTGGGAATCTTGGAGATTGCATTTGGAGGCGTGCTGAGTACAACGGGCTTGAGCACTTGGTTGTGTTGGCTGAGGTGGTGGCTGTGGTTGTGGTGGTTGTGGCCCTGGCCACGCCTGTGCCTGCGCCTGCGCCTGTGCCTGTGGCAATGGTGATGGCTGTGGTGATGGCTGTGGTGGTGGCTGCGATGCTGGCTGCACCGATGGCTGCTGCTGTGATGGCCGTCGTTGCTCCCGTGATGTCCACAATTTCGCCACTGGTGGTTGCGGCACATTTGACTTCTTAGGTGGCTGGAGCTTTTTCTCCGATTGTTGTTCTTCTTCCTGGTGTTTCTTCAGTTCCTGGCAAGAAGCCCCCGGGCAAGTGGCATCCTCCTCTCCCCACCCAATCACCCATCTGCCAGAGAAACTTCAGGGAACAAGGCAAGTGAGTAGAGAAGTATAGGTGGCAGTGGTCTCTGTTCCCTAGAGCTGCAGGCTGAAATTGGGCCTACGCTATCTCCCTCACCCACTGTAACACCCAAGAATGATTTCTGGGTGACAGCACCCGTAGCACAGCCCCAGCCCAGGAAATAGCACGGTCTTCGAGCACCTGCTTCCTTACTTGAGAGCTCAGCACGGAAAGCAGTTTTTAGTGCTGGAGGATAAAGAATAATTCCCTGCAAATGTCCTGTGTTGTGTTTTGTTTTTTAGAGACAGGTTCCCACTCTGTCACCCAGGCTGGAGTACAGTGGCATGATTATGACTCACTGTAATCTGGAACTACTGGGCTCAAGTGATTCTCCTGCCTCAACTTTGCAAGTAGCTAGAACTACAGGTGCACACCACCATGACCAGTTAATTTTTTTTTTTAAATAGAGTCAGGGTCTCATTATGTTGCCCAGGCTGGAGTGCAGTAAGTGGTGCAATCTTGGCTCACTGCTGCCTCAACCTCCCAGGCTCAAGCAATCCTTCCACCTCAGCCTCCTGAATAGCTTGGACCAAATGCACGCACCACCATGCCTTGCTAATTTTTAAATTTTCTGTAGAGACAGGGTCCTCCTATGTTGCCTAGGTTGGTTTGGAACTTCTAGCAGTCCTCCCACCTCAGCCTCCCAGAGTAATTTTTCTAATAGCCCAAGGGTGCTTCTAACCTTACAAGTGCTTTGAAATAGCAGTGTCAAATAAAAATATAGGCCGGGCGCGGTGGCTCAAGCCTGTAATCCCAGCACTTTGGGAGGCCGAGACGGGCGGATCACGAGGTCAGGAGATCAAGACCATCCTGGCTAACACGGTGAAACCCTGTCTCTACTAAAAAAATACAAAAAAAAAAAAAAACTAGCCGGGCGAGGTGGCGGGCGCCTGTAGTCCCAGCTATTCGGGAGGCTGAGGCAGGAGAATGGCGTGAACCCGGGAGGCGGAGCTTGCAGTGAGCTGAGATCTGGCCACTGCACTCCAGCCTGGGCGACAGACCAAGACTCTGTCTCAAAAAAAAAAAAAAAAATATATATATATATATATATATATAAAATGCATGCCGGGCTGGGCACCGTGGCTCACACCTGTCTTCCCAGCACTTTGGGAGGCCGAGGCGGGCGGATCACAAGGTCAGGAGTTCGAGACCAGCCTGACCAACATGATGAAACCCCGTCTCTACTAAAAATACAAAAATTAGCTGGGCGTGGTGGCAGGCGCCTGTAATCCTAGCTACTCAGGAGGCTGAGGCAGGAGAATCACTTGAACCCGGGAGGCGGAGGTGGCAATGAGCTGGGTTCATGCCACTGCATTCCAGCCTGGGTGACAGAGCAAGACTCTGTCTCAAAAAAAAAAAAAAAAAAAAAAAAAAAATATATATATATATATATATATATGCTTATATATAATAGATAATATGCTTATATAATATATATAGCATGCCACGTGTAATTTTAAATTTTCTTTCTTTTTTTTTTTTTTGAGACAGAGTCTTGCTCTGTCCCCCAGGCTGGAGTGCAATGGCCTGATCTGGCTCATTGCAACCTCTGCCTCCTGAGTTCAAGTGATTGTCCTGCCTCAGCCTCCCGAGTAGCTGGGATTACAGGCATGTGCCACCACACCCAGCTAATTTTTGTATTTTTAGTACAGACAGGGTTTTATCATGTTGGCCAGGATGGTCTTGAACTCCTGACCTTGTGATCTGCCTGCCTTGGTCTCCCAAAGTGCTAGGATTACAGGCATGAGCCACCACACCTAGCCACTAAATTTTCTAATAGCCACATAGAAGAAGAAATAGGGCCAGGTGCACTGGCACATGCCTGTAATTCACACTTTGTGGCACTGAGATGGGAGGATTGTTTCAGGCTAGGAGTTTGAGGCCAGCCTGGGCAACATAGTGAGACCTGGTCTTTACAAAAAATTAGCTAGGCATGGTGGTGCATGCCTGTAGTCCCAGCTACTCTGGAGGCTGAGGCTGGAGGATGGCTTAAGCCCAGGAGATCACGCTGCAGTGAGCTATGAATGGGCCATCGCACTCCAGGTTTGGTGACAGAGGAAGACCTTGTCTCAAAAAAAGAAGAAAAAACAAGTGAAACTAATTTTAATTACTTTTATTTATTTATTTATTGTGTGCGACAGGGTCTCACTTTGTCACGCAGGCTGGAATGTAGTGGCGTTGTCACAAGGCTTACTGCAGCCCGACCTCCCGGGCTCAAGTGATTCTCCCACCGCAGTCTCCCCAGTAGCTGGGACTAGGGGTGCACACCACCATGCCTGGCTAATTTTTGTATTTGTTTTAGAGATGGATTTCACCATGATACCAGGCTGGTCTGAAACTCCTGGGCTCAAACGATCAGCCCGCCTTGGCCTCCCAAAGTGCTGGGATTACAGGCATGAGCCACTGCGCCCGACCTAATAATGTATTTTACTTAACCCCATGCATCCAAAACATCAATATGAACATATCAATGAAGTATTTTATATTCTTTGTTTTCATACTAAGTCTTCAAAAGTCCCAAAGTGTTGGGATTACAGGCGTGAGCCACCACGCCCGGCCATTGTTGTTTTTTAAGATGGAGTTTTGCTCTTGTTGCCCAGGCTGGAGTACAATGGCGTGATCTTGGCTCACTGAAACCTCCGCCTCCCAGGTTCAGGCAATCCCCCTGCCTCAGCCTCCCGAGTAGCTGGGATTACAGGTGCATGCCACCACGCCCAGCTAATTTTTGTATTTTTAGTAGGGATGGAGTTTCACCATGTTGGTCAGGCTGGTCTCGAACTCTTGACCACAGGTGATCCACCTGCCTCAGCCTCCCAAAGTGCTGGGATTACAGGTGTGAGCCACCATGCCCGGCTGGGAGCAAGACTAGAGCAAGACTCCGTCTTAAAAAAAAAAATAAATAAATAAGTGAATTAATTAATTCAAGGCCAGGCATGGTGGTTCACACCTGTCAACAGTTTGGGAGGCTGAGGTAGGAGGATTGCTTGAGTCCAGGAGTTCCAGACCAGCCTGGGCAACAAAGTGAGACCCTGTCTCTATTACAATAATAAAATAAAATTTTTAATTTTTTTTTTTTTTTTTTTTTTGAGACAGGGTCTCATTCTTTCACCCAGGCCAGAGTGCAGTGGTACCATCTTGGCTCACTGCAATCTCCACCTCACTGGTTCAAGTGATTCTCCTGCCTCAGCCTCTGCAAGTAGCTGGAATTACAGGGATGCGTCACCATGCGTAGCTACTTTTTGTACTTTTAGTAGAGACCGGGTTTCGTCATGTTGGCCAGGCTGGTCTTGAACTCCTGACCTCAAGTGATCCACTGGCCTAAGCCTCCCAAAGTGCTGGATTACAGGTGTGAGCCACCACGCCCAGCCAAAATAACATTTTTAAAAACTAAATTAAATTTATATAAAACTGACCGGGCATGGTGGCTCATGCCTGCAATCCCAGCACTTTGGGAGGCTGAGGCAGGCGGATCACCTGAGGTCAGGAGTTCGAGACTAGCCTGACCAACATGGAGAAACCCCATCTCTACTAAAAATACAAAATCATCCAGTCGTGGTGGTGCATGCCTGTAATACCAGCTACTTGGGAGGCTGAGGCAGGAAAATCACTTGAACCTGGGAGGCGGAGGTTGCGGTGAGCCGAGATCGCACCATCGCACTCAAGCCTGGGCAACAAGAGCAAAACTCCGTCTCAAAAAAAAAAAAAAAAAAAAATTAGTTTCTCAGTCACACTCCAAAGCTCAATATAGCACACAGGCTGGGGGTTACCCTATTGGACAGAACATCTTTAAACCTCCCAGGCCTAGTACACTTGCCCTCCCCCAATCTATTACAACAGGGAAATTGAGTTAGCTTGTAGTGTTCTCCCCAACACAGACACAGTCTATCTGAGAGAACGCCAAATGACCTTGCTTTCCTTCTACCCCCAGCAAACAACATTCACCAAATAGTAGGCAGCTTCCTAGGGTTCTGTCTCCATTCTCCATTGCCTTCCTACTCCAGAAAGGACGCTGAAGAACCCAGCCTATCCCATGCACCTGTTCTTTCTGCTGCAGCTCCTGCTGCTGCTGGGCCATCAGCCACCTCCTTCGGTCCAAAGCCATCTGCCGGCGCCGGGCCTCCCAGTGGTAGGCACTACCCATGATAGTGGGATGGTGTGAGGCCCCAGGTGGGGGTGGGGACAAGCAGAGCCCACTGCTCCCACCACCTCTGTCTCTTCCCACTCAGACCCCTCTGCCTGTAACTGGAACCACCTCACAATGTGGTTACTGCCAGGGCAACTGGGCAGGCCCCACCTGCTTTGTTGAGGAAGGGAGGCGTTTTTCCCAAGGCTCTCAGGGAACATCTGCAAAGTACCTTTCTCTCCTGGGTGCTGAGCAGATGGAAGACCTTCCCACCTTAGCTTTGAGTCTCAGTGGGCCCCATGGAAAATTCAGCAGTAAAGTCTTTTCTCTCTGGTTTCTTTCCCCGACTCTTCCTCAGAGGCTTCCAGCATCATCTGACTCCCCTCTGCTCATCCCTCCCCCCTTAGGTCTCCGGAATTACCTTTTTCTCCTTAATCTCTCCTCTCCCCATCTCCCCCATAAATGTCTGTGCTGAGTCAGAATGAAAGAAAATACAAAATCCTACTAAGCCTCACTGAGGTCTGAGACCCCAGAATGCAAAGGGATTTCTTAGAAGACACCCTAGCTCTGGAGATTTCTAATGCTGAACTCAAGCCTAGCGTCTACCTCTTAATTGTATTTTCATTTTTTTATTTTTATTTTTTGAGACGGAGTTTCACTCTTGTTGCTCAGACTGGAGTGCAATGGCGCAATTTTGACTCACTGCAACCTGTGCCTCCCAGGTTCAAGAGATTCTCCTGCCTCAGCCTCCCAAGTAGCTAGGATTACAGGCATATACCACCACACCCAGATAATTTTTGTATTTTTAGTAGGGACGGGGTTTCTCCATGTTAGGCTGATCTCAAACTCCCGACCTCAGGTGATCCGCCCCACTCGGCCTCCCAAAGAGCTGGGATTACAGGTGTGAGCCACCATGCCTGGCCTCAGACTGTGCATTTAAGATCATCCGAAGCGGCTGGGTGCAGTGGCCTCCACCTCCCGGGTTCAAGCAAGCAAAAAGAAAGAGCCCAGGCAACCTAGTGAAACCCTGTTCGGGCTGGGGCGTATCTGCACCCCAGCTATTCCAGAGGCTGAGGCAGGAGGATGGATGGAGGCTGGGAGGTGGGTGCTGCACTGAGCAGTGACTGCACCGCTGCACTCCAGCCTGGGTGACAGAGCCAGACCCCATCCCAAATCAATAAACATAAAAATAAAGGAACCAGTTTGTAGAAAGCAGGAGAGGGTCCCATTGAACTTCTAGCCTTCAATCTACAGCTGTGGCTGGACAGGTTGGAGCAGCAGGCTGGAGCAGTGGCCATCTTGGCAGGGATCATTGACTCTGATCTATCATCGGGAGGAGGAAGAGCTGATCTCATGCAGGGAGGGCAGGTGGACTACGTGTGGACTCTGGTGATCTGTTTGGGTGCCAGGTGTTGCTCCCAGGGCCACCTGTAACTGTGAATGTGCGGGAACCCTGACTTGAGAAGGGCGTGGCCACGGCGAGCCTCGGCCCCTCAGGGATGAGAGTTTGGTTCACGGTACCCAGGGAAACCACCAGCATCGGCAGAGGTGATAGCTGAGGAGGAGGGGGGATTTGGAGGAGAGAGGCAGGATGAGTAGCAGGGGCAGCCCTGTGATCAACAACTGCTGCAAGAGGGGCTGTTTGTTCGACTCACTAGTCTTCTGCGGCTCTATGCAGTACTGAAGAGCAGAAGACAGAAGACACAAAGACCACAAAAATTAGCCGGGCGTGGTGCTGTGCGTCCATAATCCCAGCTACTCGGGAGGCTGAGACAGGAGAATCGCTTGAACCCGGGAGGCGGAAGTTTCAGTAAGCTGAAATCACACCATTGCAGTCCAACCTGAGCATTCGAGCGAGACTCTATGTCAGAAAATAAAGACAGAATTAAAGAGTCCGGCGCGGTGGCTTACATCTGTGATCCCAGCGCTTTGGAAGGCCCAGGCGGGCGGATTGCCTGAGGTCAGGAGTTCGAGACCAGCCTGGCCCACATGGCGAAACCCCCCCCCCCCCCAAAAAATACAAAAATTAACCAGGCGTGGTGGTGTATGCCTGTAATCCCAACTACCCAAGGAGGCTGAGGCAGGAGAATTGCTGGAACCCGGGAGGTAGAGGCTGCAGTGAGCTGAGATCGCACCACTGCACTCCAGCCTGAGTGACAGAGCAAGACTTTGTCTGAAAAAAAAAAAAAAAAGTGGGTGCGGTGGCTCACGCCTGTAATCCCAGCACTTTGGGAGGCCGAGGCGGGCAGATCATGAGGTCAGGAGATCAAGACCATCCTGGCTAACATGGTGAAAACCCGTCTCTACTAAAAGTACAAAAAAATTAGCAGGGCATGGTGGCGGGCGCCTGTCGTCCCAGCTACTTGGGAGGCTGAGGCAGGAGAATGGCGGGAACCTGGGAGGCGGAGCTTGCAGTGAGCTGAGATGGTGATGCACCACTGCACTCCAGCCTGTGTGACAGAGCAAGACTCCATCTCAAAAAAAAAAAAAAAAAAAAAAAAAAGCCTGGGCCAGTGGCTCACACCTGTAATCCCAGCACTCTGGGAGGCGGCAGGCGGGTGGATCACCAGAGGTTGGGAGTTGGAGACCAGCCTGACCAACATGGAGAAACCCCATCTGTATTAAAAAGCCCCTGAGGGAGAGTGGGGGAAAGAAGCCAGAGAGAAAAGACTTTACTGCTGAATTTTCCATGGGGCCCACTGAGACTCAAAGCTAAGGTGGGAAGGTCTTCCATCTGCTCAGCACCCAGGAGAGAAAGGTACTTTGCAGATGTTCCCTGAGAGCCTTGGGAAAAATACCTCCCTTCCTCAACAAAGCAGGCAGGGCCTGCCCAGTTGCCCTGGCAGTAACCACATTGTGAGGTGGTTCCAGTTACAGGCAGAGGGGTCTGAGTGGGAAGAGACAGAGGTGGTGGGAGCAGTGGGCTCTGCTTGTCCCCACCTCCATCTGGGGCCTCACACCACCTCTTCCTATAATCCTGGAGACCCTACCTAATCTGTCTGGACCTCAGTTTCCTTGCCTAAAGAAGAAGTGATAGCTTGTTACCTTCTTTCACATAGCTGTTATAAGGATCAAATAGAATAATGGATGGGAAATAAAAGTATAAAATTGTTTAGCTACAGGTTGGTATTATCCTACCTGACCCTTCCAAGGACTGCGTCCTCAGTAGGTGGAGTGAACAGGTGAGAGGATTATTCTCGGAAGCCCAGGAAGGCTTTTGGGGATAGAGTCTGTGCATTTAATTTTTTAACTTTTTAATTTAATTTTAATTTTATTTTTTGTTTTTTGAGACGGAGTTTCACTCTTGTTTCCCAGGCTGGAGTGCAATGACACTATCTAGGCTCACCGCAACCTCCGCCTCCCGGGTTCAAGTGACTCTTGCAAGTGATCCACCAAAGTGCTGGGATTACAGGCGTGAGCCACTGCGCCCAGCCTGGGACTGTGCATTTAAGATCACCCCAAGTGGCTGGGCGAGGTGGCTCACGCCTGTAATCCCAGCACATTAGGAGGCCAACGCAGGCAGCTCACGAGGTCAGGATATCGAAACCATCCTGGCTAACATGGTGAAACCCCGTCTCTACTAAAAATACAAAAAAATTAGTCAAGCATGGTGGCACGTGCCTCTAGTCCTAGCTACTCGGGAGGCTGAGGCAGGAGAATGGCTTTGAACCCAGGAGGCGGCGATTGCAGATTGTGCCATTGCACTTCAGCCTGGGCAACAAAGCAAGACTCCGTCTCAAAAGAAAAAAAAAAATCTCCCCAAGTAGACCATTGACCTATCTCCTATGTATACACACACTTTTACCCAGAGGTATAAATCTTTCTGAAAGCAGTGAGCCCAAGTCCAGCTTCAGGGCTGGGGGCAAGGAAAGGGTGTAGGTGAAAAGGATGCTTCAAATCCAGCCTCTAGTGTGGTGGGGATTGGGGTGGGGAGCAGCCCTTGAATCAGAACAGGTCTAATGATTCTGCTGAGACATTTGGGAAAAAAAAAACGGATTCCAGGAGAGCCTGTCAATTCCAGCAACCAGTGTTGTGGAGTCAGCTTGGGCTTTGGAATCAGACTCAGGTTCAATCCTGGCTGTGTCACCTTGTTTCATCCTGCCAAACTGCAGCTGGAGTTCCCACAAAGGAGTGCCCCAAACTGTCCTGAGCGGGGAATCCAAAGAAAGCACTCAACACCGAGGTGATTGGTCCAAAGCATGTTTTAGGGGAACTTTTCTGCACACGATGTGCTGCAGCAATCCTCCAGATGGACAGCGAGAGAAAAGTGATGTTCTACCTCGCTGTGTCGGCAGTGAAGGGTCAGGGTGTGAAGTGTATATAAAAGTTTGAAGAATTTGGCTCAGCACTGTTTTTTTTCCTCCTAAACCTATATATCTTTGTCAATGGCTGTTCAAGGCCATGGTTTGGATTCAAGACTTTTGGGGAAAACTTGCAGTGGGCTGAGTCAAAAAGCAGGCAAAGCATTCTGCTTTATGGTCAGGACACAGGATGAAAGCAGGAGAAACTGGAGGACCCTGCATGCCTACTAGCTGGGGGTACCTGGACAGGCCAGTCAGGCGCTCAGTGTATCCAAGGCCTCTCTCCTTGTTAAGGTTGTCGGAAGACCCCAGAGAATACCTTGAAAGTGGCTGCCCTCACAGTGGGGCACCCAGCTATGACCAGGTGGTAGGGACGTCCCAGCTCTGCTGCTGGGGGCACTAAGGTTTGCTGGATGTCTTTCTCTTATAAAAAGGAGTGCTAGTTCCTTCTCCCAGCACTGAGAGATTGTCTTCTGTAACTGTAGGTACAGGAGGGTTTCCAGATGCAAAAGATGTCATTGAGGCTTGTCACTAGACATTTATCTTCATAGCATATTTATCTTATTATATATCTAAACATATTTAGATAGAAAACAATGATAGGAGGGAAAGAAAGGCACTTCAACAGTCTCAATAATTAAATGGGCAAAGGAGGAAGTGGCTATTTTTGGCATCTCTTCCTCTCTCTTTCCCTCTTTCCTCCTACCCTGGAAGGAACAGAGATCAGATGGATACTTAGGGTGGAGGAGGGGGCTTGGGCTGAATTTGGGGAAAAGTCTCCAACCCTCTAAGCCAGTCCTCTTGCCAGAGGATTTTCAGAGTGATTCTACCAAAATCGTTCCCTCCTCCTCATCTCCCCACCTGTGCCCTTTTTGTTTGTAAAGACAGGGTCTCACCATGTTGCCCAAGGTGATCCAAACTCTTGGGCTCAAACGATTGATCCTCCAGCCTTAGCCTCCCAAAATGCTGGAATTATAGGCAAGAGCCATCACACCCAGCCTCATCTCCCTTTTTGAGCCCCTCCTGCCTCCCATGTGCACACTGCCTCTCCCAGCTCCACCTCTAGGGGTCTGCACCACATTCTACTCTCCCTTACAATCTGGATTTTAACTCACATTGGTCCTCAGGGCACCATGCTGTCACTAATTTTTTAACGATTTGCACATTTGCAATTTAAAATAAAGCCTGGGCTGGGTGGTTCATACTGTAATCCCAGCACTTTGGGAGGCCAAGGCGGGCGGATTGCCTGAGCTTGGGAGTTCGAAACCATCCTGGGCAACATGGTGAAACACCGCCTCTACTAAAAATACAAAAAATTAGCCAGGGCCTGGAGCAATGGCGCACGCCTGTCATCCCAGCACTTTGGGAGGCCGAGGCGGGCGGATCACGAGGTCAGGAGATCGAGACCATCTTGGCTAACACAGTAAAACCCCGTTTCTACTAAAAATACAAAAAATTAGCCCAGTGTGGTGGCATGTGCCTGTAGTCCCATCTACTCAGGAGGCTGAGGCAGGAGAATTGCTTGAACCTGGGAGGCAGAGGTTGCAGTGAGCTAAGATAGTGCCACTGTACTCCAGCCTGGGTGACAGAGAGAGACTCTGTCAAACAAACAAACAAACAAACAAATGAAGCCTGTAGGCTGGGGCACTGGCTCATGCGTGTAATCCCAGCACTTTTGGAGGCCAAGGTGGGAAGATTTTCTGAGCCCAAGAGTTCCAGACTAGCCTGGGCAACATAGACAAGACATATCAACTGGCACCCCCACCCCACCATTTCCCAACCCCCATCTCTACAAAAAATAAAATAAAGCAAGTTTGTTGTTATTCAAGACCCAGAATATTCTGTTTTGGAAGAAGCAAAGTGTGTTTAGAAGCACAAACAGGGCCGGGCACGGTGGCTCTTGCCTGTAATTCCAGCACTTTGGGAGGCCGAGGCAGGCGGGTCACCTGAGGTCAAGAGACCAAGACCAGCCAGGCCAACATAGTGAAACCCCGTCTCTACTAAAAATACAAAAAAATTAGCTGGGTGTGGTGGCGGATGCCTGTAATCCCAGCTACTCGAGAGGCTGAAGCAGGAGAATTGCTTGAATCTGGGAGGCAGAGGTTGTGGTGGGCCGAGATGGCGCCACTGCACTCCAGCCTGCGCGAAAGAGCAAAACTCCATCTCAAAACACACACACACACACACACACACACACACACACACACACACACACACACAAAGAAGCACAAGCAGATGAGTCCTGTGAAATATCAGCTGCAGGGCCGGGCACAGTAGCTCACACCTGTAATCCCAGCACTTTGGGAGACCAAGGCAGGCAGATCACTTGAGGTCAGGAGTTCGGGGCCAGCCTGTCCAACATGGTGGAACCCCGCCTCTACTAATAATAAAAAAATGAGCCCGGCATGGTGGCCAGCGCCTATAATCCCAGCTACTCAGGAGGCTGAGGCAGGAGAATTGCTTGAACCTGGGAGGCAGAGGTTGCAGTGAGCTGATATCGCCCTCTGCACTCCAGCCTGGACAACATAGCGAGACTCTGTCTCAAAAAAAAAAAAGAAAAGAAAACAATAGGCTGGGCATGGTGGCTCATGCCTGTAATCCTAGGACTTTGGGATGCCGAGGCAGGTGAATCACTTAAGGTCAGGAGTTAGAGACCATCCTGGCCAACATGGTGAAATGCCGTCTCTACTAAAATTACAAAAAAAATTAGCCAGGCATGGTGGCAGGTGCCTGTATTCCCAGCTACTCTGGAGGCTGAAGCAGGAGAATTGCTTGAACCGAGAAGGCAGAGGTTGCAGTGAGCTGAGATCACGCTACTGCACTCTAGCCTGTGCAATAGAGACTCAGTCTTAAAAAAAAAAAAAAGCCAGGCGTGATGGCTCCACTTTGGGAGGCTGAGGTAGGCGGATCACCTGAGGTCGGGAGTTCAAGACCAGCCTGGCCAATATGGAAAAACCCCATTTCTACTAAAAATACAAAATTAGTCAGGCGTGGTGGCACATGCCTGCAATCCCAGCTACTCGAGAGGCTGAGGCAGGAGAATCGCTTGAACCTGAGAGGTGGAGGTTGCGATGAGCCGAGATCGCACTACTGCACTCCAGTCTGGGCAACAAGAACAAATCTCCGTCTCAACGAAAACAAAAAAAAATCAGCTGCATTGTTAATTGTACAGATATGATCAATTGCTCTACCTCTATTATCAGTTCACTCACCAGCAAAGTAGGGGTAATAATACCTCCATCCTAGAGGTATTGGTATATTAAAAGAAGTAATTCGGCCAGGTGTAGTAGCTCACACTTGTAATCTCAGCACTTTGAGAGGCCAAGGCAGGCAGATCACCTGAGGTCAGGAGTTCAAGACCAGCCTGGCCAATACGGCAAAACCCTGTTTCTACTAAAAATACAAAAATTAGCTGGGTGTGGTGGCTGATGCCTGTAAACCCAGCTACTTGGGAAGCTGAGGCAGGAGAATCGCTTGAACCTGAGAGGTGGAGGTTGCAGTGAGCCGAAGGAGATGGCGCATCTACAGTCCAGCTTGGCAATAGAGCAAGACTCTGTCTCAAAAAAAAAAAAAAAAAAGCAGTAATCCATGTCAAGCACAAGGTTTAATAAACAGAGGCTTCTATCGTAGTATTTCATGATGTTTAAGATGTCATGGATTGTGAGAGGCACCATTATTTTATGTACCCCTCAGAAAGAAAGGAAGAAAGGAAAAAAAAAAAAGATGCTGACATTTAAACAGCTGTAGTGCTTTCTCCTGGCATTGGATGTAAGTTGCATCCTGGTTTCTGAGGTATAAAAATATGGAACAAAAATGTGCTCTCTGAATAAATGAAATCATCCAGGCGTGGTAGCTCACACCTGTAATCTCAGCACTTTGGAAGACCAAGGTGGTAGATCATTTGACGCAGGAGTTCAAGACCAGCCTGGGCAACATAGGGAAATCCCTGCCTTGACAAAAAGTTTAAAAAGTAGTCAGGTGCGGTGGCGCATACCTGTAGTCTCAGCTTCTCACTTCCCAGGAGGCTGAGGTAGGAGCATTGCTTGATACCTGGGGACAGAGTGAGATCCTGTCTCAAAAATAAGTGAAATCAGGCACCATCACGGAGTGTGGTCACTTGGAAGCCTGGACCTTGACCCTTGGTGTCATCCATCACCTGGAAGACCTTGAACTTTCCCTCTGTGGGCCTGAATTTTCTCATGGACCAAATAAGCACAGAATGGATGAGTTTCCTCTGGCCTGCTTGGAGGCCATAACACACTGAGAGGTAAGGGCTGCTTTGCTGCTCCCTGCTGTCCCCTGCTGCAGCAAGGAGAGAACCGGATCTTGGGGATGACCCAGCACTCCTAGGGGTGATAGAGTGCAGCAGGCTGATCCCTGATACCCAATACCCTTGTGATTTTTTTTTTTTTTTTGAGACAGCATCTCACTGTGTTGTCCAGGATGGAGAGCAGTAGCGTGATCACAGCTCACTGTAACCTCAAACGCCTGGACTCAAGCGATTCTCCCATCTCAGCCTCCTGAATAGGTGGGACTACAGGTGTGTGCCACTACACCTGGCTAATATTTTTGTTTTTTGTAAAGATGGGGTCTCACTGGCCGAGCGCAGTGGCTCACGCCTGTAATCCCAGCTCTTTGGGAGGCCGAGATGGGCGGATCACAAGGTCAGGAGATTGAGACCATCCTGGCTAACATGGTGAAACCCCGTCTCCACTAAAAATACAAAAAAATTAGCTGGGTGTGGTGGCAGGCACCTGTAGTCCCAGCTACTTGGGAGGCTGAGGCAGGAGAATGGCGTGAACCCAGGAGGCAGAGGTCGCGCCACTGCATTCCAGCCTGGGCGACAGAGTGAGACTCGGTCTACAAAAAAAACCAAAAAAGATGGGGTCTCAGTGTGTTGCCCAGGCTGGTCTCAAACTCCTGGGCTCAAGCGATCCTCCCACCTGGGCCTCCCAAAGTTTTGCTGGGATTACAGGCATGAGCCACTCCACATGGGCCCTCTTGTGATCTTAATCATTGTGTCAGGCTCTTCACATTCCATCCTCAGCATCCAGGTTTCCACCTTCTTGAATATGTATCACAGAACTAAGTCAATCTCTTGGAAGATTTGGTTAGCTCGAATTTCCTTCCTGAAACTCAGCCTTCTCATCTGTTCAATGGAGATTATAAACCTGACCCACTTTCCTCTAAGGTGAATGAGAATAAAGATCCACTGATAATAAAGATATAAAATTGCCAGCCAAGAGTGGGGGGCCCCTTTATACTCTGGCAGGAGGAAGAAGAAGAAGGCTGAGGATGTTGAGAAGCCTCAATTTCATCAAGTATAAAATGTGATAAATAACGTTGCATTTGGGATTTTTTTTTTCTGTCGCCCAGCCTAGAGTGTGCTGGTCCAATCACGGCTCGCTGTAGTCTTGACCTCTTGGGCTCAAGTGATGCTCTTGCCTCAGCCTCCCAACTTGCTGGCACCACAGGCATGCACTACCATGCCCAGCTAACTTTTATTTTATTTATTATTACTATTTTTAATAGAGATGAGGTCTCACTATGTTGCCCAAGCTGGTCTTGAACTCCTGAGCTTAAGTGATCCTCCTGCCTTGGCCTCCCAAAGTGCTAGGATTACAGGTGTGAGCCACTGTAACTGGCCTTATTTTTATTATTATTATTTCTAGAGATGAGGTCTCAAACTGCTAAGCTCAAGTGATCCTCCCACTTTGCCTCCTAAAGTGCTGGGATTACAAGTGTAAGCCACTATACCTGGCTGCATTCGGGATTATTGAAAGACCGAAAAGAAGGCCGGGCGCGGTGGCTCAAGCCTGTAATCCCAGCACTTTGGGAGGCCGAGGTGGGCGGATCACAAGGTCAGGAGATCGAGACCACAGTGAAACCCCGTCTCTACTAAAAATACAAAAAATTAGCCGGGCGCGGTGGCGGGCGCCTGTAGTCCCAGCTACTCAGGAGGCTGAGGCAGGAGAATGGCGTGAACCCAGGAGGCGGAGCTTGCAGTGAGCCGAGATCGCGCCACTGCACTCCAGCCTGGGCAACAGCGTGAGACTCCGTCTCAAAAAAAAAAAAAAAAAAAAAAAAGACCGAAAAGAAAACTTAGATACTCTGGCATACAGTGAGCTCAGAAAACAATACCCTAAAATGAAGGCCTCAGCAGCAGCCTCAGAAGTAAAAAGTTTTTCTCCGACTCTCTCCTCCTGTCTCTCAGTCCCATTTTCCCCTGAGGCTAGCCATAGACACGAAAATCCCTCTTCCCTGAGGCAGGTCATAGAAACCAGAAGCCCTTTTCTCCAAAGCCAACCTACAAGCCTAAAAATATTACTCTGTTTTTCCCTCTGTCCTATCTGTAAAAACTGGCCACAAAGAAATTACCTGACCTACTGTGTTTGACTGTAGGTCGTAAGACCCCCATTCCACAGAGCATCCTGCCCCATATCCAGAAGGAAGGAATGTATGCTCAGAGAAGCCAACAAGGATGTGGACAGGTCAGGCATGGTGGCCCATGCCTGTAATTTCCACACTGTAGGAGGCCAAGGCGGGAGGATTGCTTGAGGCCAGGAGTTCAAGATCCTCTATGTGGCAAAAGTCTAAAGGAGAAAGAGACAGACAGCAACAGCTCGTCATGTGGCTGAGGAGAAAGACATGAAAAAGGCTTCAAAAAATTTCCAATTTGAGTCTCAAAAGGCAAGACCCTGTTTCTACAAAAAATTAAAAACTTAACAAACTTTGCTGGGTGTGGTGGCACACACCTGTAGTCCTAGCTACTCCAAGAGGTTGAGATAGGAGGATCTCTTGAGCCTAGGAGTTTCAGGTTACCGTGAGGTATGATCACACCACTGCACTCCAGTCTGGGCAATAGAGTGAGACTGTGTTGCCAAAAAAAAAAAAAAAAAAAAATACCTGGACAGACAGGGGCCTTAGGGATTTCCCCACTCATTGTACTCTCCTTACAGCATGCCGTCTTGTCCACTCATATTGCTATATGGCCTTCCATACTCTATTGACCATAAGCATTAAAATGGACAATTTTTTCTGTATCTTTGGGTCTTTGTTCTGAAGACTCTCATGTATACACATTAAAAACAAAATCATATGCCTTTTCTCCTGCCTCGTGCCAGTGATTTTTCACTGAATCTTCAGGGGGCAAAGAAGGGAAATTTCCCCTTGGTTCCCCTAAGTACTCAAAACAATACTGGGGGCCGGGAATGGTGGCTCATGCCTGTAACCCCAGTACTTTGGGAGGCTGAGGAAGGATGATTGCTTGAGCTCAGGAGTTTGAGATCAGCCTGGGCAACATAGTGAGAAGCCATCTCTACCAAAAAACAAAAAATAAAAAAAAAAGCAGTACCTGGGAAACCAAATTAGTAAGCAAAAGATGGCCTGATAGACATGAAAATGAGCACAGAGGCAGTAAAATAGTGAGCCCAGCAGGGTCATGATACTTACCACAAGCCAGGAGATTTACTAATCACTTTCTATTTTAGGAAATACTAATATATTTAATATTCATTCATTCAAAAAATATATGAGTGGCTACTATATGCCAGACATTGTTCAGGGTGCTAGTCATATAAAAATGAACAAGTGACAAAGATTCCTGCTCTCGAGCTTACATTCTACTATGCTAAAATGCAATAAACACATTGGGTGACAGGGGCCATTGAGTAAAATAAAGCCAGGTAAAAGAGAACAGAGATCCTGTGTGGATGAGGGTAGAGAACACCAGGACTACAGGCTAGATTTTAAGATTCCTGTTTTATAAAGGAAAAAAAAAAAAAAAGCCTCAGAGTTGCCTAAGCTACTTTCCCTTGCCTTTTTTTTTCTTGGATATGGCGTCTCGCTCTGTTGCCCAGGCTGGAGTGCAGTGGGTGGCATGGTCTCGGCTCACTGCAATCTCTGCCTCCCAGGCTCAAGCGATTCTCCTGCTTCAGCCTCCTGATTAGCTGGGATTACAAGCACCTGCCACCATGCCCGACTTATTTATTTATTTATTTATTTTTTGAGATGGAGTCTTGCTCTGTCTCCCAGGCTGGAGTGCGATGGTGCCATCATGGCTCACTGCAACCTCCACCTCTGGGTTCAAGCGATTCTCCCAGCTCAGCCTCCCAAGTAGCTGGGATTAGAGGTGCCAGCCACCATGCCTGGCTAATTTTTTGTATTTTTGGTACAGATGAGGTTTCACCATGTTGGCCAGGCTGGTCTCGAACTCCTGACCTCAGATGATCCACCCGCCTAGGCCTCCCAAAGTGCTGGGATTACAGGTGTGAGCCACCCTGCCTGCCCTTTTATTTTTTTTTTAGATAGGGTCTCAATCGGTCCCCCAGGTTGGAGTGGAGTGCAGTGGCCTGATCACAGCTCATTGCTGCTTTGGCCTCCTGGGGCTCAAGCTGTTTTCCCAGGGCTCAAGTGGTCCTCCCAGGCCTCAAGTGGTCCCTCAAGCTCAGTCTCCCCAGTCACTGGAACTACAAGCCTGCTCCACCACGCCCAGCACATTTTCTGTATATATATACTTTTTTTTTTTTTTGTAGAGATGGGGCTCTCACTCTGTTGCCAAGGCTGGTCTTGAACTCCTGGGCTCAAGTGAACCTCCCATTTCGTCCTCCCAAAGTGTTGGGATTACAGGCACAAGCCACCATGCCAGGGCCAAGGCTCTTCTCAACTGCTGCAGCAAACAGCTTGGTTCCTGCCTCTTTGCAGACAGAAGACTTGTGTCTCAGGCTCAATGCTTTGTCTCATAGAGTGCTGGACACACAAGAACAAATTATCTTTCTCTAGGTATCCATTTTTGGCTCTAGGCTCTCTGCTTCACAGGTGGATGGAGTGATGGGGAAGATGCTGTGGCCAGTGCACACAGGTAGGTTCAAATCCTACCTCCCTGTGGTCTTGGGCAAGCTGCTTACCCTCTCTGCCTCAACTTCTGCATCTGTATGTAACTTTCACAAGTTTGTAATGAGGAGGGCACTTAACACAGAGACTAAGCCAAGCAGTAAATGCTTCCTATATTACTGTCTTCAGGCAACACAGTTGCTCAGTCATTTCACAGTCATGACCCCTTCCCGGGAAGCCCGTGGGACACTCTGACTCACATTGTAGACTACTGAGCCACGTCCCTTCCTCGGCTCCATTTCTGCTCCCTCCACTCCACGAGGTAGGCATTGGTGTTTCTGCTTTCCAGCTGGGGAAACAGAGTCAGGAGGTTAAGTGGTTTGCCGACAGGGCAAGGCACGGGGATGGGGCTGTGACTCCCAGGGCAGCAGCCCCCTCAGGGTGCGGTCTCGTGGCCCAATTTCTCTCTGTGGTCCCAGGAAGGGGGTGAGGGGTGGCAGGGGGCCTTTGGCTCCGCCTTCGCTTCGGACCCGGCCAGGCCGTGGGATGCTCCAGTCTTTACGGTGATGACCCGATGGCTTTCCTCAAAAGAACTTGGACCACTCTCCTCCAACTCCCTCCCACAGACTGCTAGTGATGCCTGTAAAGGTAAAGTGAGGCTGGAGCCGAACTGGGAACAAAGACACAAGGCAAATGGCAGTGAGAATAGCCTTTATTAGGACTCGCGGACGAGGTTCCTCGGTCCAAAGGTGAGGGCCAAGGAAGTCACGCTGAGGGAGGAGGGTAGGGGCTTTTTATAGCCCGAGAGGTAGGGAAGCTGGTTGTGCAAATAGGGCCTGGGGAGTCTTGAAACTAGTAGGGCAGGAGTTGAGTAAGGGTCATGAGGAAGGGGTCTTTGGAAACTGTCAACCAAAACTGCTGTTTATGAACTTGTAGAATGCAGGTGAGCTGTGGAGTGTGGTTGCCCAGCCAGAACTCTGACGCATGTAAGTCTGCAGGTGTGTACAAGGGTGAAGGGAGTCTTTAACAAAAGGCCTGCTACGCCGGGTAATGCCGCCATGTTGGGTCTAGATTCCTGCTTAACAGTGCCCACACCCATTTCCCCCTGACCACTGTCTAGACCCCCTTCGGCCCCTGCCAGCAGAGCTGGACCGCAGCTGGGACTCAGACCGCTGTAGCCACGCCTACCCACGCGGGAAAGGGCGAGACATGCAAATTAGAAATGGCGCTTCAGCCATGGGGCAAAAACCGATCTGAGAATTCACTTGAAAATGTAGCCAACAATAAACCATGCCCAACAGCTTGCTGTTTTCAGCAGGCCTGTTGAGAAACAAAGGGAGTTCTCAATTGCCCCTGTCGTGGCTCACTGTGACGTGAGTGTAATATGCGTGACAGGAGGGCGGTAACGGCGCCAGCCAAAATGCTAGCATTACTAAAATTTTCCGGCCTTTTAGTTCATGTCATGTGTAATTTTGTGTTTATGCTAGCCTACTGTTTATGTACCTTTTCTATCCAAGGATGCTATGTCAAATGGGCCTTTGGAATATGAGAGTTAGAATAGAAGGTTATATAGTACTTCTAGCGAAGGTTAACTTTTGTTTTTTGGGTGACTGAGTGTTGTGTTTCAAATATTAGTTTGTTATATTCATGTTTCTATTGCATTATATTATGCAACTGTAGTTGAGTTTTTATTTAAGGCTTCTTTATACTTTTACTGGCTTCAGAACTATGAACTCGACTTCCCAGACTCAAATGGTTCTCCCACTTCAGCTTCCTGATCTAATATTTCAATGATTTCAAGAACGCTGCATTCATTCCTCTCCACATGCACAATTGCCAAAAGTAGGCTTTATACTCTTGCTAGTTTTTTTTTGGGTCCGTGGCTAGTCTCCATTTCCTTTTTTTTTTTTTTTTTTTTGAGCTGGAGTCTCGATCCGTCACCCAGGCTGGAGTGCAGTGACTGGATCTTGGCTCACTGCAAGCTCCGCCTCCCGGGTTTTATGCCACTCTCCTGCCTCAGCCTCCCGAGTAGCTGGGACTACAGGCGTCTGCCACCTCCCCCAGCTAGTTTTTTTGTATTTTTTTGTAGTAGAGACGGGGTTTCACCAGATTTGGGCTTACTGCAACCTCTGCCTCCTAGGTTCAGGCGATTCTTGTGCTTCAGCCTCCTGAGTAGCTGGGATTGCATGCATGTGCCCACCACGACTGGCTAATTTTTTGCATTTTTAGTAGAGATGGGGTTTTGCCATGTTGGTCAGCTTGGTCTCAAACACCTGACCTCAAAGTGATCCGCCCATTTGGGCCTCCCAAAGTGCTGGGGTTACAGGCCTGAGTTACTACACCTTCTTTTCTTCTTCTTCTTCCTCTTCTTCTTCCTCCTCTTCTTCTTCCTTCTTCTTCCTCTTCTTCTTTTCTTCCTCTTCCTCTTCTTCTTCCTCTTCCTCTTCTTCTTTCTTCTTCTTCTCCTTCTTTCTCTTCTTCTTCCTTCTTCTTCCTCTTCTTCTTTCTTCCTCTTCTTTCTTCTTCTTCCTCTTCTTCTTCTTCCTCCTCTTCTTCTTCCTCTTCTTCTTCCTTCTTCCTCCCCTTCTTCTTCCTTCTTCTTCCTCTTCTTCCTCTTCTTTCTTCCTCTTCCTCTTCCTCCTCCTCCTTCTTCTTTTTCTTCTTTTCTTCTTCTTCTTTTTCTTTTCTTCTTCTTTTTTTTTTTTGAGATGGAGTTCCGCTCTTGTTGCCCAGGCTAGAGTGCAATAGTGTGATCTCAGATCACTGCAACCTCCACCTCCTGGGTTCAAGCGATTCTCCTGCCTCAGCCTCTGGAGTAGCTGGGATTACAGGCATGTGCCACCATGCCTGGCTAAATTTTTTTGTATTTTTGGTAGAGACGGGGTTTCTCCATCATGGTCAGGCTGGTCTTAAACTCCCGACCTCAGGTGATCCACCTACCTCGGCCTCTCAAAGTGCTGGGATTACAGGTGTGAGCCATAGTGCCCGGCCCCCCCTTTCTTCATTTGCTCTATCCTCCCCCTGAGGACATTGCTTGCTTTCCTCTTTCTGTTTGCTCTCCCCACCTCTCATTCCATTGTGCCTTTCACCTGTGCTGCCCACTACCCCTCCTTGTTGCTGTTGTCTTTCCTGGCTGCTGGTCACTCCATGCCAACATTTACTTTATTCCTTGAAGGTTTTAGCTCCTGGAGCACTGTCTCTCCAGCATAACTCCTGTCATCAATCGACACCCTAGTTCCCCAGTTCCTTGACCTCAGCCTTGACTACCCCAGCCACTCACTTACCTGGTCTAACCCTAGGTCTTGTCATTGTCGATTGCCATAACCCCATCCACTTTGAGGGTCACACTCTCCAATCACCTCTACCATCCCTCCCTCTGCTACCCTTTGGTACCTGTCACCCCACTCCCCACCCCCTCAACCCACATCCCCAAAGTCCTTGGGCCCACCTCTAACTAATCTAATTGCACTAACTCTAACAAACTGCACCTGTGCCACTGAGTGTAACTGGTGGAAGCTGACTGGGCTCACCTTAACCCTGGGCATGCTGGGGGAAAATAGACATCTACATTTGCTACCTGGGGTCCAATAGGTCTGCACTAGTGTGTTCTCATGCTGCTAATAAAAACATACCTGAGACTGGGTAATTTATAAAGAAAAAGAGGTTTAATGGACTCACAACTCCACGTGTCTGGGGAAGCCTCACAATCATGGTGGAAGATGAAAGGCATGTCTTACATGGTGGAAAGCAAGAGACAACTTGTGCGGTGGAACTCCCCTTTATAAAACCATCAGATCTTGTGAGACTTATTCACTGTCATGAGAACAATATGGGAAAGTCCTGGCCCCATGATTCAATTACCTCCCACTGGGTCCCACCCATGACACGTGGGAATTATGGGAGCTACAATTCAAGATGAGACTTGGGTGGGGACACAGCCAAACCATATCATTTTGTTCTGGCCCCTCCCAAATCTCATGTTCTCACATTTCAAAACCTATCATGCCTTCCCAACAGTCTTCCAGAGTCTTATTTCAGCATTAACTAAAAAGTCTACAGTCCAAAGTCTCATCTGAGACAAGGCAAGTCCCTTCCGCCTACCAGCCTGTAAAATCAAAAGCAAGTTAGGGTCGGGCATGGTGGCTCACACCTGTGATTCCAGCACTTTGGGAGGCCAAGGCAGGCAGATCATCTGAGTTTGGGAGTTTAAGACTAGCCTGGCCAGCATAGTGAAACCCCGTCTCTACTAAAAATACAAAACAATTAGCCGGGTGTGATGGCATGGGCCTGTAATCCCAGCTACTCGGGAGGCTGAAGCAGGAGAATCGCTTGAACTCAGGAGGCAGAGGTTGCAGTAAGCCAAGATCATGGCACTGCACTCCAGCCTGGGTGACAGAGTGAGACTTTGTCTCAAAAAAAAAAAAAAAAAAAAAAGCAAGTTTGTTACTTCCTAGATACAATGGCGGTACAGGCACTGAGTAAATACAGCTGTTCAAAATGGGAGAAATTGGCCAAAATAAAGGGTTACAGACCCTATGCAAGTCTGAAGTCCAGTGGAGCAATAAAAAAAAAAATTTTTTTTTTTTTTGAGATGGAGTCTTGCTCTGTTGGCCAGGCTGGAGTGCAGTGGCACGATCTCGGCTCACTGCAACCTCCACCTCCCGGGTTCAAGCAATTCTCCTGCCTCAGCTTCCAGAGTAGCTGGGATTACAGGCACATGCCACAATGCCTGGCTAATTTTTTTTTGTATTTTTAGTAGAGATGGAGTTTCACCATGTTGGCCAGGCTAGTCTTGAACTCCTGACCTCAAGTGACCCTCCCACCTTGGCCTCCCAAAGTGCTGGAATTACAGGAGTGAGCCACCATGCCTGGCAGCAGTCAAATCTTAAAGCCCCAAAATGATTTCCTTTGACTCCATGTCTCATGCCCAGGTCACACTGATGCAAGAGATGGGCCCCCATGGCCTTGGCAGCTCTGCCCTGTGACTTTGCAGGATATAGCCCCCACTCCCGGCTGCTTTCACAGGCTGGCCTTGAGTATCTGTGGCTTTTCCAGGAGCAAGGTGCAAGCTGTCAGTGGATCTACCATTCTGGGGTCTGGAGGACAGTGACCCTTTTCTTGCAGTTGCAGCTCCACTAGGCACTGCCCCAGTTGGGAGTCTGTGTCAGGGCTTGCACCCCACAATATCCTTTCACACCGCCCTAGCAGTCCTTCTCCATGAGGGCTCCACCCCTGCAGCACACCTCTACCTGGACATCCAGTCATTTCCACACATCCTCTGAAATCTTGGCAGAGGTTCCCAAGCCTCAGTTCCTGACTTCTGTACACTCTCAGGCACAACACCACATGAAAGCTGCCATGGCCTAGGGTTTGCACTCTCTGAAGCCACAGCCTGAGGTGTACCTAGGCCCCTTTTAGTCATGGTTGGAGCAGCTGGGATAGAAGGGACAAAGTCCCCAGGCTGCACAGAGCAGGGGGGCCCTGGGCACAGCCCATGCAACCATTTTTTCCTCCTAGGCCTCTGAGCCTGTGATGGGAGGGTCTGCCACAGGAAGGTCTCTGACATAACCTGGAGAAACTTCCCCCCATTGTCTTCATGATTAACTTCATGACTCTTAGTTACTTATGCAAATTTCTGAGGCCAGCCTGAATTTCTCCTCAGATTTTTCTTTCTTTCTTTCTTTCTTTCTTTTTTTTTTTTTTGAGATGGAGTCTTGCTCTGTTGCCAGGCTGGAGTGCACTGGCACAATCTCAGCTCATTGCAACCTCCACCTCCCAGGTTCAAGCAATTCTCCTGTCTCAGGCTCCTGAGTAGCTGGGACTACAGGGGTGTGCCACAACGCCCAGCTAATTTTTGTATTTTCAGTAGAGACCGGGTTTCACCAGGTTGGACAGGATGGTCTCAATCTCTTGACTTTGTGATCTGCCTGCCTCAGCCTCCCAAAGTACTGGGATTACAGGCATGAGGCACTGCACCCGGCCTGGGTTTTTCTTTTCTACTGCATTGCAGGCTGCACATTTTTTGAAATTGTATACTCATTTTAACGTGTTTTTTTTTGTTTTGTTTTGTTTTTTTTGAGACAGAGTCTCGCTCTGTCGCCCAAGTTGGAGTGCAGTGGCACCATCTTGGCTCACTGCAAGCTCCAACTCCCAGGTTCATGCCATTCTCCCACCTCAGCCTCCCGAGTAGCTGGAACTACAGGTACCCACTACCACGCTCAGCTAATTTTTTGTATTTTTAGTAGAGACGGGGTTTCACCCTGTTACTCAGGATGGTCTCAATCCCCTGACCTCGTGATTGACCCACCTCGGCCTCCTAAAGTGCTGGGATTACCGGCATGAGCCACCACGCCTGGCTTTTTTTTTTTTTAATGGAGTCTTGCTCTGTGACCAGGCCGCAGTGCAGTGGTGTGATCTCGGCTCATTGCAACTTCTGTCTCCCAGATTCAAGCAGTTCTCTGCCTCAGCCTCCCAAGTAGCTGGAATTACAGGAGCCCGCCACAATGCCCTGTTAATTTTTGTATTTTTAGTAGAGATGGGGCTTCACCATCTACGCCAGGCTGGTCTTGAACTACTGACCTTGTGATCTGTTCGGCCTCCCAAAGGGCTGGGACAAGAGGCATGAGCCACTGCTCCTGGCTTGTTTCACTTTTACAACTGAATGCTGGCCAGATGTTGTGACTCATGCCTGTAATCCCAGCACTCTGGGAGGCCTAGGCAGGTAGATCACGACGTCAGGAGTTTGAGACCAGCCTGGCCAATATGGTGAAACCTTATCTCTACTAAAAATACAAAAATGAGCCTGGCGTGGTGGCAGGTGCCTGTGGTCCCAGCTACTTGGGAGGCTGAGGTGGGAGAATTGTTTGAACCCGGGAGATGAAGATTGCAGTGAGCTGAGATTGTGCCACTGCACTCCAGCCTGGACGACACAGGGAGACTCCATCTAAAACAAACAAACAAACAACTGAATGCTACTGGGCACGATGGCTCATGCCTGTAATCCCACCACTTTGGGAGGCTGAGGCGGGCTGATCACCTGACATCAGTAGTTTGAGACCAGCCTGGCCTACATGGTGAAACCCCATCTCTAATAAAAAGACAATTTTTAGCCGGGTGGGGTGGCAGGCACCTGTAATCCCAGCTACTCAGGAGACTGAGGCATGAGAATCACTTGAACCCGAGAGGCAGAGGTTGCTGTGAGCCAAGACCTTGCCACTGCATGCCAGCCTCGGCGACAGAGCGAGACTGTCTCAAAAAAATAAAAACAACAGCAGCAACAACAACAAAAACCTGTATGCTTTTAACACCCAAATCACCTCTTAAATGCTTTGCAGCTTAGAAATTCTGTAACCGCCGGGCGCAGTGGCTGACGCCTGTAATCTCAACACTTTGGGAGGCTGAGGCGGGAGGATCACCTGAGGGCAGGAGTTTGAGACCAGCCTAATCAACATGGAGAAACCCGGTCTCTCCTAAAAATACAAAATCAGCCGAGCGTGGGGGCACATGCCTGTAATCCCAGCTTCTCGGGAGGCTGAGGCAGGAGAATCGCTTGAAACCCGGGAGGCGGACTTTGGGGTTAGCCGAGATCGGGCCATTGCACCCCAGCCTGCTCAATAGGAGCGAAACTCCGTACGGAAAAAAAAAAAAAAAAAGCAAGAAAAGAAAAAAAGAACTTCTGTAACCACCGGGCACAGTGGCTCAGGCCTGTAATCCCAGCACTTTGGGAGGCCCAGACAGGCAGATCACCTGAGTCCGAGAACAGCCTGCCTAACATGGCGAAACTCCAGTTTCTCTATAAAAATACAAAATTACCTGGGCGTGGTGGCGCAGGCCTGTAATTCCAGCTACTCCAGAGACTGAGGCAGGAGAATCGCTTGAAGCCGGGAGGCGGAGGTTGCAGTGAGTCGAGATGGTGCCACTGCACTCCAGCAAGGGAATCAAGGGCAAAACTCCGTCTCAAAAAAAAAAAAAAAAAAAAAAAAAAGGGAAAAGAAAACGGAAAAGAAAAAAAGAAAAAAGAAAAACAGAGAAAGAGAGAGAGAAGGAAAGAAAAGCCTCACAGAACTCTTCGTCTCTTTCGTTCTAAGCTTTTCCTGTTGAACAGCAACGAAGAGGAGAGAACTTCCCCGCGGTTGCGGTGATTTACCAGGGCGTTTCTATTCAGTGGCTGACCGGCGGACAGGGAGGAGAGAGCTCCGGTTCTCTGGGGCGGGGCATGCAAATTCAAAATGGCTGCCTCTCCCAGGAACTATGGGAATTAAAATTGAATGTGAATATTCCCACAAACTTGAAACAGTCTTACTGATGCAACATTACTAATTACAAAAAAGAAAAGTATGTGAAACTAGAGAAGAGAGTACCGGTTCATGAGAATCAATGAGTAACCAAAAGGGCCAGGCCCTTCTCAAGGGAGAAAGGCTGCACATTCACGGTTACACGTAACCCTCAGAATGACACCTAAAACTTAAACAAACGATAAGAGTTCACACGTAGTCCACCTGCCCTCCCTGCAAGAGATCACGTCTTCTTTCGCCAGATGATAGATCAGGGTCGTGAATCCCTGCAAAGATGGTCACTGCTCTAGCCTGCTGCTCCAACCCGTCCATCCCCAGCTGTAGATTGAAGGCTTGAAGTTCAAAGGGTCCCTCTTCCGCTTTCTACAAACTGGTTCCTTTATTTTTATGTTTATTGATTTGGAATGGGGTCTGGCTCTGTCACCCAGGCTGGAGTGCAGCGGTGCAGTCACTGCTCAGCGCAGCATCCACCTCCCAACCTCCATCCATCCTCCTGCCTCAGCCCCTGGAATAGCTGGGGTGCAGATAAGCCCCAGCCCGAACAGGGTTTCACTAGGTTGCCTGGGCTCTTTCTTTTTGTGTGTTTGTTTGTTTGTTTGTTTCGAGACGGGGCTCCGGCTCTGCAGCCAGGGCTGCAGTGCAATGGTGTGATCTCACCTCACCTCACTGCGGCCTTCCGGGCTCCGGCGATCCTCCCAGTGTGCCCGGCCTGAAGACCGCCTTCAGAGAAAGAAGCAGGGGGAGTTTTGCGGAGGACAGACAAGATTTCTGGAGTTTGGAAAGGGTGAGAGATTGGGCCAGCAAAAGGAACATTCCGATCTTTATGTTGGGATGCAATTTATAGATACAGGGATGAGACCCAAAAGAGCCGGCAGAGATTTGTCATCACGGTTGCAAGGCAACTGCCGGTGGCTGATCCCGTAAACGATGTGCATACCTAGAACGGAGCCTACAGATGCATCAAGCATGAACGGCGGAGCCACGATGCTTGGACTCGAGTTCTGCTCCTGTGCGTTCCCCGATACATGGCTTATATTACCTGCACCGCAGTTTTTCCTGGGCAAACACGGAAGCGTGTCGCCGGTGCGTTGGCACCTGCCTTCAAGTGCCAGCTACTCAGCGGGCCGAAGAGGAAGAAGTTCCTACTAGAAGGACACATGGACACGTATGTTGATTTACAGTAGCAAAGACTTGGAACCAACTCGAATGCCCATCAACGATAGGCTGGATAAGGAAAACGTGGCACGTATACACCATGGAATTACTAGGCAGCCATAAAAAAGGATGAGTTCATGTCCTTCATTCTCAGCAGACCGACACAGGAACCGAAACCCAAACACCGCACGTTCTCACTCCTAAGTGGGAGTTGAACGGTGAGAACACATGGACACAGGAAGGGGAACATCACACACCGGGCCCTGGCGGGGCGTGGGGTGCAAGGGGAGAGAGAGCATTCGAACAAATACCCAACGCATGCAGGGCTTCAAACCTAGATGACTGGTTGATAGGTGCAGCAGAGCACCGTGGCACACGTACACCTATGTTCCAAACGTGCACGTCCTGCACATGTACCCCAGAACTTGTGGGGGGGCGGAGGGGGGATACCAAAAAGGAGGGGGGGAGACAGAGAGAGAGAGAGAGACAGAGAGACAGAGAGAGAGAGAGAGAGAGAGAGAGAGAGAGAGAGAGAGAGAGAGAGAGAGAGAGAGAGAGAGAGACAGTGAGAGAGAGAGAGAGAGAGGAAGGAAGGGAGTGAGTTCAATTCCGGGTGGATCCCATTCCCTTAAAAGGTCACCACCACTCGACTGCCAAGCTGAGATCTAACGACCTCCAAGGGAGTAGTCAGTCGGCTGCGGGGGGGTCGTAGCCTTCCCAAAGCGCTGCCGTCACAGCGTAAATGGAAGCGTGCCGCAAGGCCTACCGTCTGCCGCCCGCAGGTCAGAAACCCCACGGTACTCCAACGAGCAGTTGAGCCGGCAAGACGGCGTATCACAGACGCTTGGCGTGCAAGCCGCCCCGCCCATGCTCTCTTTCTCTCTCTGTCTCTCTCGCCCCTTCTACTTTTAGCAAACGCGTTGTATCCCCGGAGGGGGTGCACCGTTCCTGGAGGTACTGCAATACCAGGTCGATGCGTGGAGTGGACGGAGCAAGCTCCTATTCCATCTCCCTGCTCCAAAAATCCATTTAATATATTGTCCTCGGATAGAGGACGTATCAGATATTAAACTGATAAGAACAGATACTACACTTGATCTTAGCCAAAAGGCCGAGAAGCGATGCCGTCGCCTTCGCGCCCGCCGTCACCGTCCCACTCTCATCCACATTCAAGTCGCGGTGAGAGCCCCACCCGCGCTCCTTGCCCCATCCCCTCTGTCTCGTCCACCCCACTATGGACGCCGTTACACACTCGGGCTCATTTCTTATTCTCCACCTTTGAAAAGGGAAATCTTACACCCGTGCTTGGATCCGGCGTTCCCGGGCTTTCATTTCCAATTTGCATACCCCGCCCTTTCACGGAGGGCGCGGCCTCCGCGGTTGACTCCGCCCCCGGGGCGGGGCCGCCTCTGCCTCGGGGAGCCGGGGCTCCGCTGGGGGCGACTTCCTGGTTTGTACCCAGCCAGCGCGAAGACAGAACCGAAGGAGACTGGGGGCGAAGGCGAGAGGGGTCTGTGGAAGAGACCGCTCGGCGGAGAGCGGTCCACCTTTTCCTGGAGAAAGACGAGGTCCCAGGGCAGGAGCCCGGGCGGCGCCGGGCCTTTACTTCGTCACCAGCGGGCGGGGAGACCGGCCTCGTACCCGCCGGACGAGGGGCCCATTCCGAGTCAGGGAAGCCGAAGGCCTGGAGGCGCTTCCGGGAGCAGGGGCTGGAGTTCCTCTGCCGGGCGGGAGGCTGACACCAGACACCCGGCAGAGGGAGGCGGCGCGTGGATGGCGAGGGCCCGGCAAGGATTCTCCCCAGCCCCTGTGCCTGCGTCTCCTGTGGCTTCTGTGCACGGACCGTGTCCTGTGCTGTGCAGGGAAAGCTGCCTCTCTGCCCGGGACGTGGATTCCTTTCACCTCCTCCTCGCCTGGCTACTCCTGACGCAGGTTGTCAGGACTCCGCTTGGGTGTCACCCGTCCAGGAAGCCTCCCTTAATTAAGGGCCCTGGGCACTCACCCCATACGTGACTAGCAGCCCTCCTATGTATTTCGTCGCACCCCCGTTGTTTATATCAACTATTCCACTCACCACCCTTCTGGGCAATCCTTTATCTCCCCCTCTGAAATCCCATCACTGAGGGCTGGGACCCCTCCCCAGTACTTATCCCCGTTTGCCGGCGCTAGTCTGGTGCCTGGCGTGTGGAAGGCGCTCAGTAAACGTTTGTGGAGCGAAGAAACGACGCAAACGTGATGAGCACGACAGCCCGAAACAGAGAAGACGCAGTTAGGAGGTTACTGGCCCCGCGCGGGGGTAAAGGGGGAAGGTCGGGCTCGGGGTGGCAGGACACCAGAGGGCAGGGGTGACTGCCGGGGTGCTCTTGCGGGAGGATGGGCGTCAAGGCCCCCGGCAAGGTTGCGATAAAGTTTCTCTCCGAGGCACAGACTGCCGCCTGCGGGGTCAGCATTTACCTCTCCCTTCCTCCTTCCTAACCCAACTTCGGCGGAGAGC
This sequence comes from Macaca nemestrina, assembly GCF_043159975.1. Taxonomy (NCBI): domain Eukaryota; kingdom Metazoa; phylum Chordata; class Mammalia; order Primates; family Cercopithecidae; genus Macaca; species Macaca nemestrina. Next base: position 66,794,686 of record NC_092141.1, read on the forward strand.
TGAGGGCTGAGGGCTTTAGGCGCATTATCTCGAATGTTGGTCAATTCTAATGGTTCTGTGTTGTAAGTTTAAAATACACATGGGATTTAGAAAACAATATAAAATGATTAAAACTCTCAAAAATAAATTTTATGTTGTTTACTATTGTTTTCCTTTTTGACAGCGACTCACCCGTTTGCCCAGGTTAGAGTGTAGTTGAGGGATTCCAGTTCACTGAAACCTTCCACTCCTGAGCTCAAGCAATTCTCCTCCCTCAGCCTCCCACCATGCCTGGCTAATTTTATCTTTATATGTGACATATATGTGTATATATTGTATGTATACATATATATACGTATATCATATATATATATATATATATATATATTTGGTTTTTTCAAATGGATTGTTGCTCTGTCGCCCTGGCTGGAGTGCAATGGCGCAGTTTTGGCTCACTGCCATCTCTGCCTACCGGTTTCAAGTTATTCTCCTCCCTCAGCCTTCTTGGTAGCTAGGATAACAGGCGCCCACCACCACGCCCTGATAATGTTTTTGCATTCTTAATAGAGATGGGCTTTCACCATGTTGGTCAGGCTGGTCTCGAACTCCTGACCCTAGGTGATCCACTCGCCTCAGCCTCCCAAAGTGTTGGGATTATGGACCTGAGCCACTGTGCCCGGCCTTTTTGGTTTGTTTTCGTTTTGTTTTTTTGAGACAGTTTTGCTGTTGCTGCCCAGACTGGAGCGCAATGGAGCCATCTCAGCTCACCGCATCCTCCACCTTCTGGGTTTCCGTGATTCTCCTGCCTCAGCCTTCCCAGTAGCTGGGATTATAGGCATGGGCCACTATGCCCGGCTGATTTTGTATTTCTATGAGATATGGGGTTTCTATATGTTGGTCAGGCTGGTCTCAAACTCCCGACCTCAGGTGATCTGCCCGCCTCAGCCTCCCAAAGTGTTGAGATTACATGCGTGGGCCACTGCACCTGGCCTATTTTTTTTTTCTTTTTTTTTTTTTAGATATAGCCATGCTCTGTGGCCCAGGGTGGAGTTCAGTGATGAGATCTCGGCTCATTGCAAATTCTGCCTCCCGGGTTCAAATGATTCTGGTGCCACAGCCTCTTTAATAGCTGGGGACGCAGGAACAGGTCACCACACCCATCCAATTCTTGTATTTTTAGTACAGATTGGGTTTCACCTTGTTGGCCAGGCTGGTCCGGAACTGCTGACCTCAAGTGATCCATCCACCTCGGCCTCCCAAAGTGCTGAGATGACAATCATGAGCCACTGTACCCATACTAAGATTTTTTTGCTTTTTGTTTTTTGAGACAGAGTCTCGCTCTGTCGCCCAGGCTGCAGTGCAGTGGCGCGATCTTGGCTCACTGCAAGCTCCGCCTCCTGGGCCCACGCCATTCTCCTGCCTCAGCCTCCCGAGTAGCTGGGACAACAGGCGCCCGCCACCACGCCCAGCTAATTTTTTTTTATTTTTAGTAGAGACGGTGTTTCACTGTGTTAGCCAGGATGGTCTCGATCTCCTGACCTTGTGATCCGCCCGCCTCGGCCTCCCAAAGTGCTGGGATTACAGGCGTGAGCCTTTTTTTTTTTTTTTTTTGAGACGGAATTTCACTCTTGTTGCCCAGTCTGAAGTACGATGGGGCGATCTGGGCTCATTTCAACCTCCGCCTCCCAGTTTCAAGCGATTCTCTTGCCACAACCTCTCGAGTAGCTAGGATTATAGGTGCGGGTCACCAGACCCAGTTAATTCATGTATTTTTAGTACTGGTTGGCTTTCATCTTGTTGGTTAGGCTGGTCTTGAACTCCTGACCTCAAGTGATCCACCTGCCTCGGCCTGCCAACATGCTGGGATTACAGTCCTGAGCCACTGTTCCCGAACTAAGTGTTTTATTTATTTATTTTTTTGTGAGACAGAGTCTTGCTGTGTCACGTAGGCTGGCATGTAGTGGTGTGATCTCGGCTCACTGCAACCTCTGCCTCCCGGGTTCACACAATTCTGCTGCCTCAGCCTCCCGAGTAGCTGGGATTACAGGCACGTGCCACCATGCATGGCTAATTTTTTCTATTTATAGTAGAGATGTGGTTTCACCATGTTGGCCAGGCTGGTCTCTAACTCCTGACCTCCTGCCTGGGCCTCCCAAAGTGCTGGGCTTACGGTCATGAGCCACTGCGCCTGACCCGTTTTTTAATTCTTATGGAGACACGGTCTTCCTATGTTGCCTAGTTTTGCCTGGAACTCTTGGCCTCAAGTGATACTCCTGCCCCGGCCTTCCAAAGCTGTTTGTTACCTGTCGAAGTGATATTTTGTATATGCTGAGTTAAATGAAATTAGACTTAATTTCCTTGTTTGTTCTTATTTTATTTCAAAAATACGGCTACTGCAACATTTAAAGTTACATGTGAGGTTCATATTTCTAGGGAACAGCACTGTGTAGAGTGACACTCAGAGAGGCTAAGCAACTTGCCTAAAAGGAAGCAAGGTCAGCATTTGAACCCAAGCCACCTGTTAACCATATGCAGTCTCATGGTTTGCAATCGTAGCGTGGGCATAAGGATGACACCTCTCTGATTTGGGTAGTTGGGAAGCTTCTTGTGGAAATGCCAGGCCTAGAGGAAGGAAAGCCTTATGTGAGCACTAGGGAAAATCACTTCTCATCTGTCAAATAGAGGTAATATCCTTTCTATAGTGCTGCAAAGGAGAGTCTCTGCTTTGCCCCTGTTATTAAAAGCTAAAGATGCCATATCCAAAAGCTGTTTCGTAGGAGTCTAGGGACACATAGCCACATAGTGGGTTTTTTTTTTTTTTTTTTTTTTTTTTTGAGACAGAGTCTTGCTCTGTCTCCCAGGCTGGAGTACAATGGCGCAATCTGGGCTCACTGTAACCTCCACCTCATGGGTTCAAGCAATTCCCCTGCCTCAGCCTCCCAAGTAGCTGGGATTACAGGCACTTGTCACCACGCCCGGCTAATTTTTGTATTTTTAATAGAGACGGGGTTTCGCCATGTTGGCCAGGCTGGTCTTGAACTCCTGACCTCAAGTGATCCACCGCCTCAGCCTCCCAAAGTGCTGTGATTACAGGCTTCAGCCACCACACCGGCTCCCACAGCTGCTTTTTTTTTTTTTTTTTTTTTTTTTTTTTTTGAGACAGAGTCTCGCTCTGTCACCCAGGCTGGAGTGCAGTGGCCGGATCTCAGCTCACTACAAGCTCTGCCTCCCAGGTTTACGCCATTCTCCTGCCTCAGCCTCCCAAATAGCTGGGACTACAGGCGCCCGCCACCTCGCCCGGCTAGTTTTTTGTATTTTTAGTAGAGACGGGGTTTCACCGTGTTAGCCAGGCTGGTCTCGATCTCCTGACCTCGTGATCCGCCCGTCTCGGCCTCCCAAAGTGCTGGGATTACAGGCTTGAGCCACCGTGCCCGGCCTCCACAGCTGCTTTTTGTAGTTTCCTGTGGATATCAGGGGCAGACTGGGTTATACAATATCCTCCCAAAAGGGTTTGTCCTTTCTTTGAGGCAGGATCAGTGATATACTTCCTAATTCCTTCAACTAAATGCCCTCGAAATAAAGCTGGATTCTCATCTTTATCCTGAGAATCTTCCTTAACCTGTTCATAGTTAATAGGCTTTTTCATCCATTTCTTCATCCCTTCCAACAAACAAGTGACCATATGATCTCTCCTCCCCAAGTCCTCACTGCCCCTTTGATAGTTCCACTCTGCATCTTGATCTAGAACTGCTATACTTCCTGCCTGATATATCATATGGTTCGGGTCGCGAGCCAATACCTCATCTGCATGGGTCCTAGCTGTCCCCAAAATGCATTGTTTCTCTTCCACTGTACAACACAGAGACAACAAAACATGCGGATCCTACCAAGTTAAACTATAGGTCAGAGTTGATTTCTCAAACCTATCTATAAATTGTCCTGGATCTTCAGAGAAATTACCAACCTTCTCTACATATAGAGGCAAATCAGACGTAGAAAAGGGAACATGTACTCTCACAGTGCCCTCTTCCCAGTTTGCCACTTCTCTAAGTGGACAAAGATTTCCCCTTGGAGGTTGATAGGATGATAGGAGGCCCCACTATGAGTAGTACTCGCTGGGTTGAGTTCCGTGGGGAGTGGTAGGTATAGAGTGGGACTAGCTGGGTAAGGAGAAGGGACGAAGGGTTCTCAGAAACTTTCAGGTGGACTAGAGGGAGAAAGAACTGATACATCTGAACCTTCGGAACTGACAGAAGGAGGTTCTGCTCCACCCAAAAATGCCCGCTGAACCACGGCGGGGCTTGCATTAAAGGATCACCTAGTATGTCTAGATCTTTTTCTTCTTTTCCTCTCATCAAACATGATTCACATTATCCAAATAACATAAGTGAGCTGAGCCATGAATCTTAGATAAACCACAACATGGACTTCGACAAAAATGTCAAATAAGGCACAATAAATGAAGAGGATTTAGATAAGAACAACCAGAGCAAGCAATAGCAGCAGTATGGATTGGAAAAGCAAAGCGAAGCCGGTTTGCCCGAACCCAGGAAAGGGAAGTTTTTTTTGTTTTTGTTTTGAGACAGTCTCGCTCTGTTGTTAAGGCTGCTGGAGTGCAGTGGTGCAATCTCGGCTCACTGCAAACTCCGCCTCCCAGGTTCAAGCGATTCTCCTGCCTCGGCCTCCCAAGAAGCCGGGATTACAGACGTGCACCACCACACCCGAGTAGTGTTTGTATTTTTAGTAGAGACGGGGTTTCACCGTGTTAGACAGGACGGTCTTGAACTCCTGACTTCAGGTGATTGGCCCACCTCAGCCTCCCAAAGTGCTGGGATTACAGGCGTGAGACCCCGCACTTGGCCATGAAGGAGCTTTTTTAGTGTGCAAAATGAAACAAAACAGCAAGGAGAAAAGTCCCCTGATTTCCATCGTAATGCTTCTCAATCACACTTAGCATAGCAGCAACAAAACAGAACCATATCTATCTAATCTTATTGCTCATAGTTGTTAAATACCAAATCTCAATCAGCAATTTTAGAGACGGATCCTCCAATGCTTGTTGTTCTCAGTGTTTCACAAGCAAACGGAGAGAAATCGGGAAGGACACAGGAGAAGAATAAGGTAAAATCCCTAAGACCAGTTAAATGAAGTCTCCTGCAAATGACAGTGAAACGGAGACAGCAACCAAGACAAGGAGGACGAGGCAGATTAATACCAAGAGCATAGCTTGCGGTGTGAAACCTATTTTTTAGCCGAGAGGGACTTCACTGAGGGGCCTCTAACCCCCTAAATCTTAGAAGGGACTCTAACCCTCCTAGGTTGGGCCTCTAACCCGAGGTCAAGCATCCTTGCCTTTTATTAAGAGGGGCCTCTAACCCACTCTCTTTTAGGAAAGACTCTAACTCCACTAAGTTGGGTCTCTAACCCAATCCCATTCTTTACCCGGGCACTCCACCCCTTACCCAAAGTCGTCCAATCAGTGCTGCAATCTACTTCCTTTGGGTTGGGTGAGTTTCTTCAGTATCCTCCCTTCCGTCGTTCGCCAGAAATATGTTATAGGGCCCCAACACTTACCCAAAGCACTACCGTCCCATCTGTGGTCGCCAGAAATATGTCACAGGAAAAGGGCCCCGATCCAGACCCCAAGAGAGGGTTCTTGGATCTCGCGCAAGAAATAATTCAGGGCAAGTCCGCGGTGCAAAATAAAAGCAAGTTTATTAAGAAAGTAAAGTGAAACAACAGCTACTCCAAAGACAGAGTAGGACGTTCCCGAAACTAAGAGACGGAACGTATCCACCCTAGGTACAATGCGTGTACACATGGGGAGAGGTGCTCTGCTACAAGGGTTTGTGATAAAGGATTAATTTTAATTATTATATTGTGCAAGAATCCCTATTACTATCTTTAAAGCAAAATTAGGAACGTCTTTGTTCTCCAGATATCCAGCTATCTGGACACTCGGGTCTCCTTAGTAAACATTAATTTGTTCCCTTAACCGTAAACATCTGACAGCTAGGAATATCCTTCAGAGAATGCACGCCCGTAAATCCCGGCCTCATTTTTCTAGCCCTCACTCAAAATGGGGTCGCTTCGGGTTCCAACGCCTCTGACAGTCATACTACATATGACTCAGCCACGTTGATGGAAAAAGTAGACTGGATAGTGACGTACCCGCAGAAAACGAGTGCAACATCTGTCATACAGATCTGACTGCAGTCAGATTCTGCACAGTTAAGTGGAGGCGGCAAACTTGAATGCAACCATCTTCCTACCGCATCCCACAAAGCCACGTAAATCGAAAAGCAGTCCGGCTCTGGATAGTGAAACACATGCGGCAAACTTGAATAGAAAAATGTTTAGACTGCCTTGGATGGAGACACGTAAATGAAAAAGCAGTCCCACTCGGGATAGTGAAGTACGGGCGCTGAACTTAAATGGAACAATCTGCATACTGTATGTGAGTAAACCAAGTAATAGCAAAGAGCAGTCAGATTACGGAGAATGATGGAGACCGATGTGAGTGCAGTAATCTTTAGCTCAATGATCGTCACGCCGCAACCAAGTGAAACCGAAAGCAACTAAGCTCTCCAAAGCACAGGCGGCCAATGTAAAAACAGAGGCGGCGTTGTGAGCCTTATGGCGTAAAGGGCGTGAAGCAGGTTCGGAGACTGTCGATGTGAGCCTTAATAGTGTAAATGGCGTAAAGCAGGCTCTGGGACTGTCGATGCGAGCCTTATGGCGTAAACGGCGTTGGGACTGTCCAGGCGAGCCTTAGGGCGTAAACGGCGTTGTGAGCTTTACGGCACAAACGGTGTAAAACAGGCTCGAAGACTGTTGATGTGAGCCTTACGGCGTAAATGGCGTAAAACAGGCTCGAAGACTGTCGACGTGAGCCTTACGGCGTTTATCGCGTAGAGGGCGTTGGGAGGATGATGGCCTTTATGGCGTAAAGGGCGTTGGGAGCCTTAGAGCGTAAATGGCGTAAAGCAGGCTCTGGGACTGTCGATGCGAGCCTATGGCCTACGCGGCGTTGTGAGCCTTACGGCACAAACGGCGTAAAACAGGCTCGAAGACAGTCGACGTGAGCCTTACGGCGTTTATGGCGCAGGAGGCGTTGGGGGGATGATGGCGTTTATGGCGTAAAGGGCGTTGGGAGCCTTAGAGCGTAAATGGCATAAAGCAGGCTCTGGGACCGTCGATGCGAGCCTATGGCGTACGCGGCGTTGTGAGCCTTACGGCACAAACGGCGTGAAACAGGCTCGAAGACTGTCCACGAGAGCCTTACGGCGTTTATGGCGCAGAAGGCGTTCGGGGGCGAGGAAGATGATGGCGTTTATGGGGTAAAGGGCGTTGGGAACCTTACAGCGTAAATGGCGTCAGAGCAGGCTCCGTAGAATTGAACCTATCGTCCACTGCACTCCTTCTCCACACATCCTCAGCTCAGGGTGACAGATATCACCCTCAATAACTCTCTCTCCTACGTTGAAACTGTGTATCTTTATCCAAATTTTAAAACTTGCCTGAGTAATATTGTTACTATTTCGGAGGACATTCACTTTCCTTTTTTGCTCCCATAACTCCCGAGAGAAACAGCCATTTAAAATTTGCACGCCCCGCCCCAGACGCGCCGTGCCCTGCCTGCCAACTGCTGAACAGAAAAGAGCCTGTAAATCACTGGGATCTTGGGAACGCTCCTTCGGCTTCATTGCCCTTCAGGAGGAAAAACCCAGAACGAAAAAGACACGAAGAACTCTATGGGGCTATTCTTTCCTCCCCCTCCCTCCTCCCCTCCCCTCTCCCTCCCTCCTTCTTCCCTTCGCCTCCCTCTCCCTCCTCCTCCCCCTCTCGTCCTCACCTAGCCGGCATCCGACATTTCTTTAAACTTTTATTCACACATACGTTGAGAGAATTGTTTGGTGAACACCCGTATGCCCATCACCTAAAGTCATCTTGCTGTACTTGCTTTATTATGTGTTACAGACACGTAATTGCATATTTTCTATAGCTGCACACATGGAGACAGGTACTCAGGTCTCGTCCCTCTAGCCCTTTCTCAACTGTCTGGTCCGGCAAGTTTTCGAAGAGGCCAGGGTGCAGCCCCCGGGGGAGCACATGCTCTGACTGGTTCCAGGGCTGGGCGGAGCCTTGGGAAAGGGGCCCCTGGAAGAGTTAAAGAAACAGGAAATACACACGAAAAGAGTTTTTGCTCTTGTTGGCCCAGGCTGGAGTGCAATGGAGCGATCTCGGCTCATCACAACTTCCGCCTGCCGGGTTCAAGTAATTCTCCTGCCTCAGTCTCCCGAGTAGCTGGGATTACAGGAGCGCGCCACCACGCCTGGCTAATTTTTGTTTTTGTTTTTGTTTTTGTTTGTTTGTTTTTAGTAGAGACAGGGTTTCAACATGTTGGCCAGGCTGGTCTCCAACTCCTGACCTCAGGTGATCTACCCACCTCGGCCTCCCAAAGTGCTGGGATTACAAGCCTGAGGCACGGCACCCAGTCCCATATTACTATCTTTAAAGCAAACTTGAATGCAACGATCTTCATACCGCATCCCACACAGCCACGTAAATCGAAAAGCAGTCCGACTCTGGATGGTGAAACACATGCGGTAAACTCGAATGGAAAGATGTTTATACTGCCTCGGATAGAGACACGTAAATGAAAAAAAAAAAACCATCCCGCTTCGTAAAGTAGGGGCGCTAAACTTAAACATAACGATCCGAATATCGCATCTGAGTGTGCCAAGTAATAGCAGAGACCAGTCAGAACACGGATACTGATGTAGGTGCGGTAACCTTTAATCCAACGATCGTCACACCGCATGTGACTAAACCAAGTGAAATCTAAAGCAGCCACACTCTCCAAAGTACACGCTGCTGACTTATATACACACAAGTGTGCTAACAGGCCCCGACGATCCAATGCAAACGCGTGGAGGTAACGAAAGAACCTCCCATTCCACCTTGTCAGCAGACAGCGTTTAGAGATCTCCTTTGCTGATGTAATGCGAAATAACGGTAACTGACAGTGCAAGTCCCGCACTTAACCTCAGCCTAAATGACCAAGGCGCTGTAGGCATTAGCGTTCCTTCACAGCCCTCCTCCTCTTAGAGCCAAGTGTATTAATAGGTCCCGACAATCTCAGTGGAGATGACAAGAGGCTCCCATTCTATGAGTGGGGATAACAAGCTGACGACAAAACTCGGGTGCTCCCCCCACTGGCACCCAGCAGGCAGCACCAGCCCCCGCTCCCAGAGCCCTCCATCCTGCCCCTTCCCAAACCCCCATCAAAACACCAACCCAGTCTCCTCGCTCTCAAGTCGTTTTCCGACCTGCCTGGGAGCCACTCTGATCTCCCAGAACACCTCATTTTGTGAGTTATAAGCCTTTCACGCCTTCTCGGTCCCTGTGTGGTGTCACCAGTCTCAATTTCCAAAATAAATTTTCGGTCAGTAGTGGCGGTGGGGTCCATCTAGTTCTGCAGAGTGGGAACAGCACAGAAGCTGTCGGACTTGCTGTGCACATATTCCAATTTGGGTGGAAAAGCCTCCTCACTGGACTGGGTGGCCTCTTGTCAGTGACAAAACCAAGGGATTTGCTACTCTCTCATTTACACACACTGGTTACTGAGTGCCTCCTGTTGAACACTTTCACTTCCGGGGAAAATTCGTTGTTCCAGACCAAGCTCACTACTGTCTTCACTGGACATTTCTAAGAGGTGCTTTTGGTCCCAGGGAAATACCCCGGAAGCTGTGAAGTACAACAGCCTTAGGCCCTGTCCCAAAGATTCTAATTTAATGGCTGTAGGGTGGGGCTAGGACCTCAGGATGATTCACTCCACGGAGCTATCGAGCTATTGTCCTCAACTATAGCCAAGGGGTGATAAGCACTGTTAGACACAGAAGGAATTTACACTCCCCTTCAGGAAAGACCTTTGTAGTTACGACCTCCAAGCACGAGTGTGAGGTATGACCTCACACCCGTGCTTGGATCCGGCGTTCCCGGGCTTTCATTTCGAATTTACATGCCCCGCCCTTTCAGGGAGGGCGCGGCCTCCGCGGTTGACTCCGCCCCCGGGGGCCGCCTCTGCGTGGGGGAGCCGGGGCTCCGCTGGGGGCGACTTCCTGGTTTCTATCCAGCCGGCGCGAAGACAGAACCGAAGGAGACTGGGGGCGAAGGCGAGAGGGGTCTGTGGAAGAGACCGCTCGGCGGAGAGCCGTCCACGTTTTCCTGGAGAAAGACGAGGTCCCAGGGCAGGAGCCCGGGCGGCGCCGGGCCTTTACTTCGGCACCAGCGGGCGGGGAGACCGGCCTCGTACCCGCCGGACGTGGGGCCCATTCAGGGAGTCGGGGAAGCCGAAGGCCTGGAGGGGCTTCCGGGAGCAGGGGCTGGAGTTCCTCTGCCGGGCGGGAGGCTGACACCAGACACCCGGCAGAGGGAGGCGGCGCGTGGATGGCGAGGGCCCGGCAAGGATTCTCCCCAGCCCCTGTGCCTGCGTCTCCTGTGGCTTCTGTGCACGGACCGTGTCCTGTGCTGTGCAGGGAAAGCTGCCTCTCTGCCCGGGACGTGGATTCCTTTCACCTCCTCCTCGCCTGGCTACTCCTGACGCAGGTTGTCAGGACTCCGCTTGGGTGTCACCCGTCCAGGAAGCCTCCCTTAATTAAGGGCCCTGGGCACCCACCCCATACGTGACGAGCAGCCCTCCTTTGTATTTCGTCGCACCCCCGTTGTTTATATCAACTATTCCACTCACCACCCTTCTGGGCAATCCTTTATCTCCCCCTCTGAAATCCCATCACTGAGGGCTGGGACCCCTCCTCAGAACTTATCCCCGTTTCCCGGCGGCGATAGTCTGGTGCCTGGCGTGTGGAAGGCGCTCAGTAAACGTTTGTGGAGCGAAGAAACGACGCAAACGTGATGAGCACGACAGCCCGAAACAGAGAAGACGCAGTTAGGAGGTTACTGGCCCCGCGCGGGGGTAAAGGGGGAAGGTCGGGCTCGGGGTGGCAGGACACCAGAGGGCAGGGGTGACTGCCGGGGTGCTCTTGCGGGAGGATGGGCGTCAAGGCCCCCGGCAAGGTTGCGATAAAGTTTCTCTCCGAGGCACAGACTGCCGCCTGCGGGGTCAGCATTTACCTCTCCCTTCCTCCTTCCTAACCCAACTTCGGCGGAGAGCTGAGGGCTGAGGGCTTTAGGCGCATTACCTCCAACATTTATTTCACTCGACGGCCGAAGGCCGTAAGAGGTGGGCCTTATCATTAGCCACGGCCGGGGTTAGGGTGAGGCCACTCCTCCAGGGCGGAATTTCAGGGGGTGCCCCCCCCCGCCCCAAACCCTTCGGCAATCAACACAAACTATGGTTCAATGCAATGTATCTTACCTTGTGGGCGGGAAGCCACCCAGGGGCCGAGGCAAGAGACTGAAGGCACAAGCTGTTACAGTATAATAAAGAAAATAATCAGAATAAGAAAGGTTATACCAGAAATAGGATACAGATATGATTATATATGACTATTACTAATCATTAGTTTGCAGCATTACTCTTTGTTCTATTACTGTAAGAATCTCTGTTCTGTTGTTTTAACCTAGGGAAAACCGGGCCATAGAGAGTTAGCAGCTGGAGGGACACGGTGAGAGGTGACCAGAAGACAAGCGTGTGAGCCCTCGGTCACGCCCGGATAAGGGCCGCTCGAGGGCTCCTTGGTCTAGCGGTAACGCCAGTGCCTGGGAAGGCCCTCGTTACTTAACAGACCTTGGTCTAGCGGTAAAACGCCAGTGCCCGGGAGGGCACCCGTTACTTAGCACACCGGGAAAGGGAATCTCCCTTTCTCCAGGGGAGATGGAGAACACTCTGCTCCGGCACCTCTTGTGGGAGGCCTGACATTAGCCAGGCCCGCCCTCAGTCGTCCGGAGGCTGGACCGTCTCCCTGTGATGCTGTGCTTCATTCAGTGGTCACGCTCCTTGTTCACTTTCACGTTCCGCCTGTACACCTGGCTCCTCCTTTTAAGTTCTTAGAAGATAGCAGTAGCAGAATTAGTAAAAGTACTAAAGTCTTTGATCCTTCTGATAAGTGCGTAGAAGAAATGCTGACCTATGCCGTCCTCCCTCTCCGCCTCGGCTATCACAAAGGGAAAGACCCCCTGTCCAGTGGACACGTGACTCGCGTGACCTCTCAATCATTTGAGATGACTCACACCCCTTACCCTGCCCCCTTGCCTCGAATACAATAAATAGCAGCCCGTCCAGGCATTCGGGGCCACTACCGGTCTCCGCGCTTGGTGGCAGTGGTCCCCCGGGCCCAGCTGTCTTTCATCCTGTCTCTGTGTCTTGTGTCTTTATTTCTACGATCTCTCGTCTCCGCACACGAAGAGAAAACCCACAGGCCCCGTAGGGCTGGACCCTACATCTGGCACCCAACGAGGATTTCTCTCTCGCTGTGTGAAGGTGCACTTTGAGCGCGGAACTCAGCGGAGGACTACCGACGACAGATTCCTGAGGCTTGCGGTCAATAGGCTGGGCGGTAAGCTTGGGCACTCAGAGTATCCCGGGGACACCATGGGACAGGCCGGTACCAAGTACTCGGCTTATTTAAATGTTATAAAGACTCTGCTTAAAGACGGAGGTGTAAAAGTTTCTACTAATAAGTGAATTAAACCAGTTCGAGGTCGTAGATCTCCTTTCCCCTTGGTTTGCTACTGAGGGAACTTTAGAACTCAAACATTGGGATGAAATTGGCCGACAATTTAAAATTGCTCATAAAGGGGGACACGTTATTCCGCCCACTATTTGGCCAGTCTGGGCTTCGGTTCGCTCTGTCCTAGACTCCTTGCAGACTCGGGTGGACAACGTGGAGGCTGATCCCTCTTTCCTCTCCTCTGAGGAGGTTGAGGAAATTCTCAGTTCTCTTTCCCCTGAGGATACTGCACAGATTGAGGCCGTGATTCTACAGACGGACCTCCATTCTGACATTCCTTGGGCCCCGCCGCCCACACCAGAGCCTGCCGTGCCCCCATCATCACTTTACGATGAACTTTCAAATGATGTCCTCGCCCCCAACCAGCAGAATCCAACCGAAATATACTATCCACAGCCGTCGTCGTGGCCGGACCCTCCTATCTTTCCTCAGCCCTGCTACAGGGCCCCCCACCTTCCATCTACACAGCCCGGAAATGAGGCTATACAGCCTGAAAAAGAGGCTCTAAACTACGTTTCTATGCAGCCTGGTACGGAGGCTCTCAATTCTCAGCCCGCGAATGAGGCTCTCAACACTGTCTCTGTTCAGCCCTGCCGCAGGGCCCTCCACCTTCCGCCTGTTCAGCCCGCCAGTGAGGCTCTCAACACTGTCTCTGTTCAGCCCTGCCGCAGGCCTCTCCACCTTCCGCCCGTTCGGCCCGGTAACGAGGCCCTCAACCCTATCCCTACTCAACCCGGTTATCCATCTCTCACTTCTGCTTCTCCTTCGGAGTATCAGGCTCGCTTGAAGCCTGTCCTGCAGTTACCGCCGGCAGCCTGGACTTCAGGCCCCTGAAAGACCTGCTCAGCAGGTACTCGCGCCTCCACCTGGCTTACAGGTTCTCAATTCTTCCTCTATTCAAAACCCTCATTTCTTTTCTGCTTCTGGTCCGGTCACCACTGCGGTTGCCGCCACCACCATGGCCGCTCACGAGCAACAAATCACATACATTCCTTAAAATGATACTCCTCTTATGAGGGCCATCTCTCAGGCAAGGGAATACGGGGATCCCGAAGCCTGGCAATTTCCTGTAATTTTACAACCTCCGATGCCTGCCGCCCCCGTCCCTGAGGCACAGGATCAGCCACAGCCCGCTGATCCTGCCCAGCAGGTGGCTGAGCCCGCGGCTCCTCAGGCTCCTCAAGCTCCGCAGCCTGACAGTCAGGCTCCTCAGGCAAATCAGCAGGCTCCACAACTGCCTGCGGCGCAGCCAGTTCCAGGTATACCTGCAGTCCGGGCAGTAGTCCAACCAGATCCTCTTCATCCAGGCCAGGTCCAGCTACGCCCTGCTTCTTGGGAAAGTTTTTCTTCTAAATTCCTCAAAGATTTCAAAGAATCAGTGAAGCAATACGGCACCAACTCCCCTTTTGTCCGGTCCACATTAAAAGCCCTCGCAGAAGATAAACAGCAGTTTGGTGCCTTATGATTGGTAAATTCTAGCAAAATCGGTATTATCTAAATCCCAATATTTACAATTCGGGACTTGGTGGGTCGATGCTGTCCAGGATCGAGTTCAGCTTAATCAAGGCTCTAATCCTCCTGTTAATGTTGCAGCTGACCAGTTATTGGGAAGGGGGCAATGGCCTGCAACTACAAATCAAACTATACTAAATGATGAGGTCATTCCACAGCTTCGCAAATGCTGCCTGTATACTAGTAATAGCGCACTTATACCAGTCCCTAACGATGACAGGTTTCCCGCTCAACCAGAGGAAAAGGGTATGCAGTTTAATTTGTCAATTGGATATAAATTCCCGCCATTGTGCATAGCAATGTCACCTGGCTGCTTGGCTTGCTCTAATCAAAATTGGATGTGGACCGTACCATCCTCTAGTAATGATTCTTATGAAGTACATAATGCGTTCAGTAGTAATTCTTTTCAGATCATGGCTGTTGAACTTAATCCTCATGAGGAATGGAGAGTTCCCGTCACCACCAAAAATAATACAACAAAAGGACTGCCAGACTGTTCAAGAGAGCCTACCAAGGGAACTTGTTTAGGGAACTCAATCATATGGAATGACTGTAATGCTCCAAAAGCCGTACGTAGTGTTACGGAGCCTAGTTACAGGAGCTGTTATGGACTGGGCTCCAAGAGGGTATTATTGGCGGAACTACTCCGGCCAAAATACCCACTGCTCTGAGTTCAATTATTTGATACATCGCGTACGAGACGGATGGCAGTCCTGCAGGTTGAGGGAATGGGTGTCTCCTTACCCATTCAAATGGATGGACTCAGGAATCGTTCCACCTAGACCAAAAACGATTCATCCTATTGTTACCCCAGAACATCCTCGATTACGGAAATTAGCTGATTCCGGCCACGACCGGAATCAGACTATGGGACGCTACCTACCAAATCTCTCCCACCAATACCAAAACACCCATATTTAAAGTCACTGTAATGTCAGAACAGGTAATACCTATCAGGAGCCTATAAGGGATAACCCCCTTATATGCTGTTAGTTGGAATTATAAATGTCACTCCCAATAGACAAACTATAGAATGTGATGATTGCAAACTCTTCACATGTATTGATGCCCCTTTTGATCCCAGAACAAGTATTCTCCTGGTGAGGGCTAGGGAGGGGGTATGGATACCAGTTTCCTTACACCGTCCATGGGAGTCTTCTCCCTCTATTCACATAGTCAATGAAGTTCTTAGACGTACCCTTCAGACAACTAAGAGGTTCATCTTTACTCTTACTGCAGTCATCAGTCATTGCGGGATTAATTGCGGTTACTGCCACGGCAGCGGCCGCTGGACTTGCTATCCACAATTCTGTCCAGACCGCTCAATATGTGGAAGCATGGCAGAAAAACTCCACTAGACTCCGGAATTCTCAGGCTCAGGCTGATCAAAAATTGGCTAATCAAATTAACGATCTCCGCCAGAGTATGATATGGCTGGGAGATAGAGTTATGAATTTGGAACACCGTATGCAATTACAATGTGATTGGAATACTTCTGATTATTACATAAGGCCTTATGCTTATAATAAAGATCAGCATAGCTGGAAAAAGTCGTGAGACTTAAATTTAAAAGCCTGGGATGATAACCTAACGTTAGGTATCTCAAAACTTTTTTTTTTTTTTTTTTTTTGAGACGGAGTCTCGCTTTGTCGCCCAGGCTGGAGTGCAGTGGCCGGATCTCAGCTCACTGTAAGCTCCGCCTCCCGGGCTTACGCCATTCTCCTGCCTCAGCCTCCCTAGTAGCTGGGACTACAGGCGCCCACCACCTCGCCCGGCTAGTTTTTTGTATTTTTAGTAGAGACGGGGTTTCACCATATTAGCCAGGATGGTCTCGATCTCCTGACCTCGTGATCCGCCGGTCTCGGCCTCCCAAAGTGCTGGGATTACAGGCTTGGGCCACCGCGCCCGGCCTCTCAAAACTTAGAGAACAAATTTTTGAGGACTCGCAGGCTCACTTAACTACCATTCCTGGATCAGACATCTTTGAAGGAATAACCAAAGGGTTATCTGATCCAAATCCCTTTAAATGGATCAAACCCCTCAGAAGACCACTGTTGTCTTTGCCATTATTAACGTCGGTACGTTTATGTTGGCCGCTTTTAGTCTGCAGATGTCTCCGAGGGGTCCGAGGACAAGTCTGAAGTCAAGGACAAGCAATGATGGCAGTGACGATCCTGGTCAATAAAAAGGGGGGCGATGGGGGCGGTAAGACAGCCAGGTGCCGAGGCAAGAGGCTGAAGCCACAAGCTGTTCCAGTATAATAAAGAAAATAATTAGAATAAGAAAAGTGATACTAGAAATAGGATACAGATATGATTATATGTGAACAGTGTTAATCATTAGTTTGTAGTATGACTCTCTGTTCTGTGATTACAATACTCTCCGTTCTCTTATTATAACCTAGGAAAAACCAGGCCATACAGTTAGGAGCGGAAGGGACACAGTGAGAGGTGACCAGAAGACAAGAGTGTGAGCCCTCGGTCACGCCCAGATAAAAGCCGCTTGAGGGCTCCTTGGTGTAGCGGTAGCGCCAGTGCCTGGGAAGGCACCCGTTACTTAGCACGCCGGGAAAGGGAATCTCCGTTTCTCCAGGGGAGTTAGAGAACACTCTGCTCCACCACCTCTTGTGGGAGGGCCTGACATTAGCCAGGCGTGCCCGCAGTCGTCCGGAGGCTTAAACGTCTCCCTGTGATGCTGTGCTTCAGTGGTCACGCTCCGTGTTCACTTTCACGTTCCGCCTGTACACCTGGCTCCTCCTTTTGAGTTCTTAGAAGAGAGCAGTGGCAGAATTAGTAAAAGGACTAAAGTCTTTGATCTTTCTGATAAGTGCATAGAAGAAATGCTGACGTTTGCTGTCCTCCCTCTCCACCTCGGCTACCACAAAGGGAAAGGCCCCCCTGTCCCGTGGACACGTGACTCGCGTGACCTATCAATCAATCATCTGAGATGACTCACACTCCTTACCCTGCCCCCTTGCCTTGAATACAATAAATAGCAGCGCCGTCCAGGCATTGGGGGCCACTACGGTCTCCGCGCTTTGGTGGCAGTGGTCTCCCGGGCCCAGCTGTCTTTCTTCCTATCTCTTTGTCTTGCGTCTTTATTTCTACGATCTCTCGTCTCCGCACACGAAGAGAAAACCCACAGACCCGGTAGAGCTGGACCCCACATTATCTCGATTATAAGATAATCAAGATATTCACGTGGACTACTGAATCTTTCGGTGCCCCCTTACTATTTTGCTTTCTCCCACCGGCGAGTGTTTCCCTCATTTCACGCCATCCCAATCTCCGCCGCCCTGTCTTGTCATCCCCCATTCTACTGCCCAGCGCAGTGCACTATGGCAGCCGCTAGCCACAGGTATCTAGGGAGCCCTGGAAATGTGGTCAGTTCTAACGGAGCTGTGCCGTAAGTGTCAAATACACATGGGATTTTGAAGACAGGATGAGTACAACTCTCACAATTTTTTTTTTCCTTTTTTTTTTCTTTTTTCTGACGGAGGTTCCGCTCTTGTTACCCAGGCTGGAGTCCAATGGCGCGATCTGGGCTCACCGCACCCTCCGCCTCCCGGGTTCAGGCGATTCTCCTGCCTCAGCCTCCCGAGTAGCTGGGACTACAGGCATGCGCCACCACGCCCGGCTAAGTTTGTACTTTTAGTACAGACGGGCTTTCTCCATGTTGGTCAGGCTGGTCTCCAACTCCCTACCTCTGGTGATCTGCCCAGCTGCCGCCTCCCAAAGTGTTGGGATTACAGGCGTGAGCCACCGCGCCCGGGTTTTTTGTTGCTGTTTGTTTGTTTTTGTTTTGTTTTGTTTTGTTTTGTTTTGTCTTGTGTTTTCTTGAGACAAAGTCTTGCTCTGTCACTCAGCCTGGAGTGCAGTGGCACGATCTCAGCTCAGTGCAGCCTCTACCTCCCGGGTTCCAGCGATTCTCCTGCGTCAGCCTCCCGGGTAACTGGGATTACAGGTGTAGGCCACCACGCCTGGCTGATTTTTGTATTTTTTCCGGGGCTTTCGCCACGTTGGCCAGGCTGGTCTCGAGCTCCTGACCTCAGGCGATCCGCCCGCCTGGGCCTCCCAAAGCGCTGGGATCACAGATGTAAGCCACCGCACCGGGCTCTTTAATTCTGTCTTTATTTTCTGAGATAAGAGTCTCGCTCGAATGCTCAGGTTGGACTGGAATGGCGTGATCTAGGCTCGCTGAAACTTCCGCCGCCCGGGTTCAAGCGATTCTCCTGTCTCAGCCTCCCGAGTAGCTGGGATTATGGACGCACAGCACCACGCCCGGCTAATTTTTGTGGTCTTTGTGTCTTCTGTCTTCTGCTCTTCAGTACTGCATAGAGCCGCAGAAGACTAGTGAGTCGAACAAACGGCCCCTCTTGCAGCAGTTGTTGATCACAGGGCTGCCCCTGCTACTCATCCTGTGTCTCTCCTCCAAATCCCCCCTCCTCCTCAGCTATCACCTCTGCCGATGCTGGTGGTTTCCCTGGGTACCGTGAACCAAACTCTCATCCCTGAGGGGCCGAGGCTCGCCGTGGCCACGCCCTTCTCAAGTCAGGGTTCCCGCACATTCACAGTTACAGGTGGCCCTGGGAGCAACACCTGGCACCCAAACAGATCACCAGAGTCCACACGTAGTCCACCTGCCCTCCCTGCATGAGATCAGCTCTTCCTCCTCCCGATGATAGATCAGGGTCAATGATCCCTGCCAAGATGGCCACTGCTCCAGCCTGCTGCTCCAACCTGTCCAGCCGCAGCTGTAGCCTGAAGGCTTCAAGTTCAATGGGACCCTCTCCCGCTTTCTACAAACTGGTTCCTTTATTTTTATGTTTATTGATTTGGGATGGGGTCTGGCTCTGTCACCCAGGCTGGAGTGCAGCGGTGCAGTCACTGCTCAGTGCAGCACCCACCTCCCAGCCTCCATCCATCCTCCTGCCTCAGCCTCTGGAATAGCTGGGGTGCAGATACGCCCCAGCCCGAACAGGGTTTCACTAGGTTGCCTGGGCTCTTTCTTTTTGTGTGTTTGTTTGTTTGTTTGTTTCGAGACGGGGCTCCGGCTCTGCAGCCGGGGCTGCAGTGCAATGGTGTGATCTCACCTCACCTCGCTGCGGCCTTCCGGGCTCCGGCGATCCTCCCAGTGTGCCCGGCCTGAAGACCGCCTTCAGAGAAAGAAGCAGGGGGAGTTTTGCGGAGGACAGACAAGATTTCTGGAGTTTGGAAAGGGTGAGAGATTGGGCCAGCAAAAGGAACATTCCGATCTTTATGTTGGGATGCAATTTATAGATACAGGGATGAGACCCAAAAGAGCCGGCAGAGATTTGTCATCACGGTTGCAAGGCAACTGCCGGTGGCTGATCCCGTAAACGATGTGCATACCTAGAACGGAGCCTACAGATGCATCAAGCATGAACGGCGGAGCCACGATGCTTGGACTCGAGTTCTGCTCCTGTGCGTTCCCCGATACATGGCTTATATTACCTGCACCGCAGTTTTTCCTGGGCAAACACGGAAGCGTGTCGCCGGTGCGTTGGCACCTGCCTTCAAGTGCCAGCTACTCAGCGGGCCGAAGAGGAAGAAGTTCCTACTAGAAGGACACATGGACACGTATGTTGATTTACAGTAGCAAAGACTTGGAACCAACTCGAATGCCCATCAACGATAGGCTGGATAAGGAAAACGTGGCACGTATACACCATGGAATTACTAGGCAGCCATAAAAAAGGATGAGTTCATGTCCTTCATTCTCAGCAGACCGACACAGGAACCGAAACCCAAACACCGCACGTTCTCACTCCTAAGTGGGAGTTGAACGGTGAGAACACATGGACACAGGAAGGGGAACATCACACACCGGGCCCTGGCGGGGCGTGGGGTGCAAGGGGAGAGAGAGCATTCGAACAAATACCCAACGCATGCAGGGCTTCAAACCTAGATGACTGGTTGATAGGTGCAGCAGAGCACCGTGGCACACGTACACCTATGTTCCAAACGTGCACGTCCTGCACATGTACCCCAGAACTTGTGGGGGGGCGGAGGGGGGATACCAAAAAGGAGGGGGGGAGACAGAGAGAGAGAGAGAGAGAGAGACAGAGAGAGAGAGAGAGAGAGAGAGAGAGAGAGAGAGAGAGAGAGAGAGAGAGAGAGACAGTGAGAGAGAGAGAGAGAGAGGAAGGAAGGGAGTGAGTTCAATTCCGGGTGGATCCCATTCCCTTAAAAGGTCACCACCACTCGACTGCCAAGCTGAGATCTAACGACCTCCAAGGGAGTAGTCAGTCGGCTGCGGGGGGGTCGTAGCCTTCCCAAAGCGCTGCCGTCACAGCGTAAATGGAAGCGTGCCGCAAGGCCTACCGTCTGCCGCCCGCAGGTCAGAAACCCCACGGTACTCCAACGAGCAGTTGAGCCGAGCCGGCAAGACGGCGTATCACAGACGCTTGGCGTGCAAGCCGCCCCGCCCATGCTCTCTTTCTCTCTCTGTCTCCGTCTCTCTCGTCCCTTCTACTTTTAGCAAACGCGTTGTATCCCCGGAGGGGGTGCACCGTTCCTGGAGGTACTGCAATACCAGGTCGATGCGTGGAGTGGACGGAGCAAGCTCCTATTCCATCTCCCTGCTCCAAAAATCCATTTAATATATTGTCCTCGGATAGAGGACGTATCAGATATTAAACTGATAAGAACAGATACTACACTTGATCTTAGCCAAAAGGCCGAGAAGCGATGCCGTCGCCTTCGCGCCCGCCGTCACCGTCCCACTCTCATCCACATTCAAGTCGCGGTGAGAGCCCCACCCGCGCTCCTTGCCCCATCCCCTCTGTCTCGTCCACCCCACTATGGACGCCGTTACACACTCGGGCTCATTTCTTATTCTCCACCTTTGAAAAGGGAAATCTTACACCCGTGCTTGGATCCGGCGTTCCCGGGCTTTCATTTCCAATTTGCATACCCCGCCCTTTCACGGAGGGCGCGGCCTCCGCGGTTGACTCCGCCCCCGGGGGCCGCCTCTGCGTGGGGGAGCCGGGGCTCCGCTGGGGGCGACTTCCTGGTTTCTATCCAGCCGGCGCGAAGACAGAACCGAAGGAGACTGGGGGCGAAGGCGAGAGGGGTCTGTGGAAGAGACCGCTCGGCGGAGAGCCGTCCACGTTTTCCTGGAGAAAGACGAGGTCCCAGGGCAGGAGCCCGGGCGGCGCCGGGCCTTTACTTCGGCACCAGCGGGCGGGGAGACCGGCCTCGTACCCGCCGGACGAGGGGCCCATTCAGGGAGTCGGGGAAGCCGAAGGCCTGGAGGCGCTTCCGGGAGCAGGGGCTGGAGTTCCTCTGCCGGGCGGGAGGCTGACACCAGACACCCGGCAGAGGGAGGCGGCGCGTGGATGGCGAGGGCCCGGCAAGGATTCTCCCCAGCCCCTGTGCCTGCGTCTCCTGTGGCTTCTGTGCACGGACCGTGTCCTGTGCTGTGCAGGGAAAGCTGCCTCTCTGCCCGGGACGTGGATTCCTTTCACCTCCTCCTCGCCTGGCTACTCCTGACGCAGGTTGTCAGGACTCCGCTTGGGTGTCACCCGTCCAGGAAGCCTCCCTTAATTAAGGGCCCTGGGCACCCACCCCATACGTGACTAGCAGCCCTCCTTTGTATTTCGTCGCACCCCCGTTGTTTATATCAACTATTCCACTCACCACCCTTCTGGGCAATCCTTTATCTCCCCCTCTGAAATCCCATCACTGAGGGCTGGGACCCCTCCTCAGAACTTATCCCCGTTTCCCGGCGGCGCTAGTCTGGTGCCTGGCGTGTGGAAGGCGCTCAGTAAACGTTTGTGGAGCGAAGAAACGACGCAAACGTGATGAGCACGACAGCCCGAAACAGAGAAGACGCAGTTAGGAGGTTACTGGCCCCGCGCGGGGGTAAAGGGGGAAGGTCGGGCTCGGGGTGGCAGGACACCAGAGGGCAGGGGTGACTGCCGGGGTGCTCTTGCGGGAGGATGGGCGTCAAGGCCCCCGGCAAGGTTGCGATAAAGTTTCTCTCCGAGGCACAGACTGCCGCCTGCGGGGTCAGCATTTACCTCTCCCTTCCTCCTTCCTAACCCAACTTCGGCGGAGAGCTGAGGGCTGAGGGCTTTAGGCGCATTACCTCCAACATTTATTTCACTCGACGGCCGAAGGCCGTAAGAGGTGGGCCTTATCATTAGCCACGGCCGGGGTTAGGGTGAGGCCACTCCTCCAGGGCGGAATTTCAGGGGGTGCCCCCCCCCGCCCCAAACCCTTCGGCAATCAACACAAACTATGGTTCAATGCAATGTATCTTACCTTGTGGGCGGGAAGCCACCCAGGGGCCGAGGCAAGAGACTGAAGGCACAAGCTGTTACAGTATAATAAAGAAAATAATCAGAATAAGAAAGGTTATACCAGAAATAGGATACAGATATGATTATATATGACTATTACTAATCATTAGTTTGCAGCATTACTCTTTGTTCTATTACTGTAAGAATCTCTGTTCTGTTGTTTTAACCTAGGGAAAACCGGGCCATAGAGAGTTAGCAGCTGGAGGGACACGGTGAGAGGTGACCAGAAGACAAGCGTGTGAGCCCTCGGTCACGCCCGGATAAGGGCCGCTCGAGGGCTCCTTGGTCTAGCGGTAACGCCAGTGCCTGGGAAGGCCCTCGTTACTTAACAGACCTTGGTCTAGCGGTAAAACGCCAGTGCCCGGGAGGGCACCCGTTACTTAGCACACCGGGAAAGGGAATCTCCCTTTCTCCAGGGGAGATGGAGAACACTCTGCTCCGGCACCTCTTGTGGGAGGCCTGACATTAGCCAGGCCCGCCCTCAGTCGTCCGGAGGCTGGACCGTCTCCCTGTGATGCTGTGCTTCATTCAGTGGTCACGCTCCTTGTTCACTTTCACGTTCCGCCTGTACACCTGGCTCCTCCTTTTAAGTTCTTAGAAGATAGCAGTAGCAGAATTAGTAAAAGTACTAAAGTCTTTGATCCTTCTGATAAGTGCGTAGAAGAAATGCTGACCTATGCCGTCCTCCCTCTCCGCCTCGGCTATCACAAAGGGAAAGACCCCCTGTCCAGTGGACACGTGACTCGCGTGACCTCTCAATCATTTGAGATGACTCACACCCCTTACCCTGCCCCCTTGCCTCGAATACAATAAATAGCAGCCCGTCCAGGCATTCGGGGCCACTACCGGTCTCCGCGCTTGGTGGCAGTGGTCCCCCGGGCCCAGCTGTCTTTCATCCTGTCTCTGTGTCTTGTGTCTTTATTTCTACGATCTCTCGTCTCCGCACACGAAGAGAAAACCCACAGGCCCCGTAGGGCTGGACCCTACATCTGGCACCCAACGAGGATTTCTCTCTCGCTGTGTGAAGGTGCACTTTGAGCGCGGAACTCAGCGGGGGACTACCGACGACAGATTCCTGAGGCTTGCGGTCAATAGGCTGGGCGGTAAGCTTGGGCACTCAGAGTATCCCGGGGACACCATGGGACAGGCCGGTACCAAGTACTCGGCTTATTTAAATGTTATAAAGACTCTGCTTAAAGACGGAGGTGTAAAAGTTTCTACTAATAAGTGAATTAAACCAGTTCGAGGTCGTAGATCTCCTTTCCCCTTGGTTTGCTACTGAGGGAACTTCAGAACTCAAACATTGGGATGAAATTGGCCGACAATTTAAAATTGCTCATAAAGGGGGACACGTTATTCCGCCCACTATTTGGCCAGTCTGGGCTTCGGTTCGCTCTGTCCTAGACTCCTTGCAGACTCGGGTGGACAACGTGGAGGCTGATCCCTCTTTCCTCTCCTCTGAGGAGGTTGAGGAAATTCTCAGTTCTCTTTCCCCTGAGGATACTGCACAGATTGAGGCCGTGATTCTACAGACGGACCTCCATTCTGACATTCCTTGGGCCCCGCCGCCCACACCAGAGCCTGCCGTGCCCCCATCATCACTTTACGATGAACTTTCAAATGATGTCCTCGCCCCCAACCAGCAGAATCCAACCGAAATATACTATCCACAGCCGTCGTCGTGGCCGGACCCTCCTATCTTTCCTCAGCCCTGCTACAGGGCCCCCCACCTTCCATCTACACAGCCCGGAAATGAGGCTATACAGCCTGAAAAAGAGGCTCTAAACTACGTTTCTATGCAGCCTGGTACGGAGGCTCTCAATTCTCAGCCCGCGAATGAGGCCCTCAACACTGTCTCTGTTCAGCCCTGCCGCAGGGCCCTCCACCTTCCGCCTGTTCAGCCCGCCAGTGAGGCTCTCAACACTGTCTCTGTTCAGCCCTGCCGCAGGCCTCTCCACCTTCCGCCCGTTCGGCCCGGTAACGAGGCCCTCAACCCTATCCCTACTCAACCCGGTTATCCATCTCTCACTTCTGCTTCTCCTTCGGAGTATCAGGCTCGCTTGAAGCCTGTCCTGCAGTTACCGCCGGCAGCCTGGACTTCAGGCCCCTGAAAGACCTGCTCAGCAGGTACTCGCGCCTCCACCTGGCTTACAGGTTCTCAATTCTTCCTCTATTCAAAACCCTCATTTCTTTTCTGCTTCTGGTCCGGTCACCACTGCGGTTGCCGCCACCACCATGGCCGCTCACGAGCAACAAATCACATACATTCCTTAAAATGATACTCCTCTTATGAGGGCCATCTCTCAGGCAAGGGAATACGGGGATCCCGAAGCCTGGCAATTTCCTGTAATTTTACAACCTCCGATGCCTGCCGCCCCCGTCCCTGAGGCACAGGATCAGCCACAGCCCGCTGATCCTGCCCAGCAGGTGGCTGAGCCCGCGGCTCCTCAGGCTCCTCAAGCTCCGCAGCCTGACAGTCAGGCTCCTCAGGCAAATCAGCAGGCTCCACAACTGCCTGCGGCGCAGCCAGTTCCAGGTATACCTGCAGTCCGGGCAGTAGTCCAACCAGATCCTCTTCATCCAGGCCAGGTCCAGCTACGCCCTGCTTCTTGGGAAAGTTTTTCTTCTAAATTCCTCAAAGATTTCAAAGAATCAGTGAAGCAATACGGCACCAACTCCCCTTTTGTCCGGTCCACATTAAAAGCCCTCGCAGAAGATAAACAGCAGTTTGGTGCCTTATGATTGGTAAATTCTAGCAAAATCGGTATTATCTAAATCCCAATATTTACAATTCGGGACTTGGTGGGTCGATGCTGTCCAGGATCGAGTTCAGCTTAATCAAGGCTCTAATCCTCCTGTTAATGTTGCAGCTGACCAGTTATTGGGAAGGGGGCAATGGCCTGCAACTACAAATCAAACTATACTAAATGATGAGGTCATTCCACAGCTTCGCAAATGCTGCCTGTATACTAGTAATAGCGCACTTATACCAGTCCCTAACGATGACAGGTTTCCCGCTCAACCAGAGGAAAAGGGTATGCAGTTTAATTTGTCAATTGGATATAAATTCCCGCCATTGTGCATAGCAATGTCACCTGGCTGCTTGGCTTGCTCTAATCAAAATTGGATGTGGACCGTACCATCCTCTAGTAATGATTCTTATGAAGTACATAATGCGTTCAGTAGTAATTCTTTTCAGATCATGGCTGTTGAACTTAATCCTCATGAGGAATGGAGAGTTCCCGTCACCACCAAAAATAATACAACAAAAGGACTGCCAGACTGTTCAAGAGAGCCTACCAAGGGAACTTGTTTAGGGAACTCAATCATATGGAATGACTGTAATGCTCCAAAAGCCATACGTAGTGTTACGGAGCCTAGTTACAGGAGCTGTTATGGACTGGGCTCCAAGAGGGTATTATTGGCGGAACTACTCCGGCCAAAATACCCACTGCTCTGAGTTCAATTATTTGATACATCGCGTACGAGACGGATGGCAGTCCTGCAGGTTGAGGGAATGGGTGTCTCCTTACCCATTCAAATGGATGGACTCAGGAATCGTTCCTCCTAGACCAAAAACGATTCATCCTATTGTTACCCCAGAACATCCTCGATTACGGAAATTAGCTGCGGCCACGACCGGAATCAGACTATGGGACGCTACCTACCAAATCTCTCCCACCAATACCAAAACACCCATATTTAAAGTCACTGTAATGTCAGAACAGGTAATACCTATCAGGAGCCTATAAGGGATAACCCCCTTATATGCTGTTAGTTGGAATTATAAATGTCACTCCCAATAGACAAACTATAGAATGTGATGATTGCAAACTCTTCACATGTATTGATGCCCCTTTTGATCCCAGAACAAGTATTCTCCTGGTGAGGGCTAGGGAGGGGGTATGGATACCAGTTTCCTTACACCGTCCATGGGAGTCTTCTCCCTCTATTCACATAGTCAATGAAGTTCTTAGACGTACCCTTCAGACAACTAAGAGGTTCATCTTTACTCTTACTGCAGTCATCAGTCATTGCGGGATTAATTGCGGTTACTGCCACGGCAGCGGCCGCTGGACTTGCTATCCACAATTCTGTCCAGACCGCTCAATATGTGGAAGCATGGCAGAAAAACTCCACTAGACTCCGGAATTCTCAGGCTCAGGCTGATCAAAAATTGGCTAATCAAATTAACGATCTCCGCCAGAGTATGATATGGCTGGGAGATAGAGTTATGAATTTGGAACACCGTATGCAATTACAATGTGATTGGAATACTTCTGATTATTACATAAGGCCTTATGCTTATAATAAAGATCAGCATAGCTGGAAAAAGTCATGAGACTTAAATTTAAAAGCCTGGGATGATAACCTAACGTTAGGTATCTCAAAACTTTTTTTTTTTTTTTTTTTTGAGACGGAGTCTCGCTTTGTCGCCCAGGCTGGAGTGCAGTGGCCGGATCTCAGCTCACTGTAAGCTCCGCCTCCCGGGCTTACGCCATTCTCCTGCCTCAGCCTCCCTAGTAGCTGGGACTACAGGCACCCACCACCTCGCCCGGCTAGTTTTTTGTATTTTTAGTAGAGACGGGGTTTCACCATATTAGCCAGGATGGTCTCGATCTCCTGACCTCGTGATCCGCCGGTCTCGGCCTCCCAAAGTGCTGGGATTACAGGCTTGAGCCACCGCGCCCGGCCTCTCAAAACTTAGAGAACAAATTTTTGAGGACTCGCAGGCTCACTTAACTACCATTCCTGGATCAGACATCTTTGAAGGAATAACCAAAGGGTTATCTGATCCAAATCCCTTTAAATGGATCAAACCCCTCAGAAGACCACTGTTGTCTTTGCCATTATTAACGTCGGTACGTTTATGTTGGCCGCTTTTAGTCTGCAGATGTCTCCGAGGGGTCCGAGGACAAGTCTGAAGTCAAGGACAAGCAATGATGGCAGTGACGATCCTGGTCAATAAAAAGGGGGGCGATGGGGGCGGTAAGACAGCCAGGTGCCGAGGCAAGAGGCTGAAGCCACAAGCTGTTCCAGTATAATAAAGAAAATAATTAGAATAAGAAAAGTGATACTAGAAATAGGATACAGATATGATTATATGTGAACAGTGTTAATCATTAGTTTGTAGTATGACTCTCTGTTCTGTGATTACAATAATCTCCGTTCTCTTATTATAACCTAGGAAAAACCAGGCCATACAGAGTTAGGAGCGGAAGGGACACAGTGAGAGGTGACCAGAAGACAAGAGTGTGAGCCCTCGGTCACGCCCAGATAAAAGCCGCTTGAGGGCTCCTTGGTGTAGCGGTAGCGCCAGTGCCTGGGAAGGCACCCGTTACTTAGCACGCCGGGAAAGGGAATCTCCGTTTCTCCAGGGGAGTTAGAGAACACTCTGCTCCACCACCTCTTGTGGGAGGGCCTGACATTAGCCAGGCGTGCCCGCAGTCGTCCGGAGGCTTAAACGTCTCCCTGTGATGCTGTGCTTCAGTGGTCACGCTCCGTGTTCACTTTCACGTTCCGCCTGTACACCTGGCTCCTCCTTTTGAGTTCTTAGAAGAGAGCAGTGGCAGAATTAGTAAAAGGACTAAAGTCTTTGATCTTTCTGATAAGTGCATAGAAGAAATGCTGACGTTTGCTGTCCTCCCTCTCCACCTCGGCTACCACAAAGGGAAAGGCCCCCCTGTCCCGTGGACACGTGACTCGCGTGACCTATCAATCAATCATCTGAGATGACTCACACTCCTTACCCTGCCCCCTTGCCTTGAATACAATAAATAGCAGCGCCGTCCAGGCATTGGGGGCCACTACGGTCTCCGCGCTTTGGTGGCAGTGGTCTCCCGGGCCCAGCTGTCTTTCTTCCTATCTCTTTGTCTTGCGTCTTTATTTCTACGATCTCTCGTCTCCGCACACGAAGAGAAAACCCACAGACCCGGTAGAGCTGGACCCCACATTATCTCGATTATAAGATAATCAAGATATTCACGTGGACTACTGAATCTTTCGGTGCCCCCTTACTATTTTGCTTTCTCCCACCGGCGAGTGTTTCCCTCATTTCACGCCATCCCAATCTCCGCCGCCCTGTCTTGTCATCCCCCATTCTACTGCCCAGCGCAGTGCACTATGGCAGCCGCTAGCCACAGGTATCTAGGGAGCCCTGGAAATGTGGTCAGTTCTAACGGAGCTGTGCCGTAAGTGTCAAATACACATGGGATTTTGAAGACAGGATGAGTACAACTCTCACAATTTTTTTTTTCCTTTTTTTTTTCTTTTTTCTGACGGAGGTTCCGCTCTTGTTACCCAGGCTGGAGTCCAATGGCGCGATCTGGGCTCACCGCACCCTCCGCCTCCCGGGTTCAGGCGATTCTCCTGCCTCAGCCTCCCGAGTAGCTGGGACTACAGGCATGCGCCACCACGCCCGGCTAAGTTTGTACTTTTAGTACAGACGGGCTTTCTCCATGTTGGTCAGGCTGGTCTCCAACTCCCTACCTCTGGTGATCTGCCCAGCTGCCGCCTCCCAAAGTGTTGGGATTACAGGCGTGAGCCACCGCGCCCGGGTTTTTTGTTGCTGTTTGTTTGTTTTTGTTTTGTTTTGTTTTGTTTTGTCTTGTGTTTTCTTGAGACAAAGTCTTGCTCTGTCACTCAGCCTGGAGTGCAGTGGCACGATCTCAGCTCAGTGCAGCCTCTACCTCCCGGGTTCCAGCGATTCTCCTGCGTCAGCCTCCCGGGTAACTGGGATTACAGGTGTAGGCCACCACGCCTGGCTGATTTTTGTATTTTTTCCGGGGCTTTCGCCACGTTGGCCAGGCTGGTCTCGAGCTCCTGACCTCAGGCGATCCGCCCGCCTGGGCCTCCCAAAGCGCTGGGATCACAGATGTAAGCCACCGCACCGGGCTCTTTAATTCTGTCTTTATTTTCTGAGATAAGAGTCTCGCTCGAATGCTCAGGTTGGACTGGAATGGCGTGATCTAGGCTCGCTGAAACTTCCGCCGCCCGGGTTCAAGCGATTCTCCTGTCTCAGCCTCCCGAGTAGCTGGGATTATGGACGCACAGCACCACGCCCGGCTAATTTTTGTGGTCTTTGTGTCTTCTGTCTTCTGCTCTTCAGTACTGCATAGAGCCGCAGAAGACTAGTGAGTCGAACAAACGGCCCCTCTTGCAGCAGTTGTTGATCACAGGGCTGCCCCTGCTACTCATCCTGTGTCTCTCCTCCAAATCCCCCCTCCTCCTCAGCTATCACCTCTGCCGATGCTGGTGGTTTCCCTGGGTACCGTGAACCAAACTCTCATCCCTGAGGGGCCGAGGCTCGCCGTGGCCACGCCCTTCTCAAGTCAGGGTTCCCGCACATTCACAGTTACAGGTGGCCCTGGGAGCAACACCTGGCACCCAAACAGATCACCAGAGTCCACACGTAGTCCACCTGCCCTCCCTGCATGAGATCAGCTCTTCCTCCTCCCGATGATAGATCAGGGTCAATGATCCCTGCCAAGATGGCCACTGCTCCAGCCTGCTGCTCCAACCTGTCCAGCCGCAGCTGTAGCCTGAAGGCTTCAAGTTCAATGGGACCCTCTCCCGCTTTCTACAAACTGGTTCCTTTATTTTTATGTTTATTGATTTGGGATGGGGTCTGGCTCTGTCACCCAGGCTGGAGTGCAGCGGTGCAGTCACTGCTCAGTGCAGCACCCACCTCCCAGCCTCCATCCATCCTCCTGCCTCAGCCTCTGGAATAGCTGGGGTGCAGATACGCCCCAGCCCGAACAGGGTTTCACTAGGTTGCCTGGGCTCTTTCTTTTTGTGTGTTTGTTTGTTTGTTTGTTTCGAGACGGGGCTCCGGCTCTGCAGCCGGGGCTGCAGTGCAATGGTGTGATCTCACCTCACCTCGCTGCGGCCTTCCGGGCTCCGGCGATCCTCCCAGTGTGCCCGGCCTGAAGACCGCCTTCAGAGAAAGAAGCAGGGGGAGTTTTGCGGAGGACAGACAAGATTTCTGGAGTTTGGAAAGGGTGAGAGATTGGGCCAGCAAAAGGAACATTCCGATCTTTATGTTGGGATGCAATTTATAGATACAGGGATGAGACCCAAAAGAGCCGGCAGAGATTTGTCATCACGGTTGCAAGGCAACTGCCGGTGGCTGATCCCGTAAACGATGTGCATACCTAGAACGGAGCCTACAGATGCATCAAGCATGAACGGCGGAGCCACGATGCTTGGACTCGAGTTCTGCTCCTGTGCGTTCCCCGATACATGGCTTATATTACCTGCACCGCAGTTTTTCCTGGGCAAACACGGAAGCGTGTCGCCGGTGCGTTGGCACCTGCCTTCAAGTGCCAGCTACTCAGCGGGCCGAAGAGGAAGAAGTTCCTACTAGAAGGACACATGGACACGTATGTTGATTTACAGTAGCAAAGACTTGGAACCAACTCGAATGCCCATCAACGATAGGCTGGATAAGGAAAACGTGGCACGTATACACCATGGAATTACTAGGCAGCCATAAAAAAGGATGAGTTCATGTCCTTCATTCTCAGCAGACCGACACAGGAACCGAAACCCAAACACCGCACGTTCTCACTCCTAAGTGGGAGTTGAACGGTGAGAACACATGGACACAGGAAGGGGAACATCACACACCGGGCCCTGGCGGGGCGTGGGGTGCAAGGGGAGAGAGAGCATTCGAACAAATACCCAACGCATGCAGGGCTTCAAACCTAGATGACTGGTTGATAGGTGCAGCAGAGCACCGTGGCACACGTACACCTATGTTCCAAACGTGCACGTCCTGCACATGTACCCCAGAACTTGTGGGGGGGCGGAGGGGGGATACCAAAAAGGAGGGGGGGAGACAGAGAGAGAGAGAGAGACAGAGAGACAGAGAGAGAGAGAGAGAGAGAGAGAGAGAGAGAGAGAGAGAGAGAGAGAGAGAGAGACAGTGAGAGAGAGAGAGAGAGAGGAAGGAAGGGAGTGAGTTCAATTCCGGGTGGATCCCATTCCCTTAAAAGGTCACCACCACTCGACTGCCAAGCTGAGATCTAACGACCTCCAAGGGAGTAGTCAGTCGGCTGCGGGGGGGTCGTAGCCTTCCCAAAGCGCTGCCGTCACAGCGTAAATGGAAGCGTGCCGCAAGGCCTACCGTCTGCCGCCCGCAGGTCAGAAACCCCACGGTACTCCAACGAGCAGTTGAGCCGAGCCGGCAAGACGGCGTATCACAGACGCTTGGCGTGCAAGCCGCCCCGCCCATGCTCTCTTTCTCTCTCTGTCTCTGTCTCTCTCGCCCCTTCTACTTTTAGCAAACGCGTTGTATCCCCGGAGGGGGTGCACCGTTCCTGGAGGTACTGCAATACCAGGTCGATGCGTGGAGTGGACGGAGCAAGCTCCTATTCCATCTCCCTGCTCCAAAAATCCATTTAATATATTGTCCTCGGATAGAGGACGTATCAGATATTAAACTGATAAGAACAGATACTACACTTGATCTTAGCCAAAAGGCCGAGAAGCGATGCCGTCGCCTTCGCGCCCGCCGTCACCGTCCCACTCTCATCCACATTCAAGTCGCGGTGAGAGCCCCACCCGCGCTCCTTGCCCCATCCCCTCTGTCTCGTCCACCCCACTATGGACGCCGTTACACACTCGGGCTCATTTCTTATTCTCCACCTTTGAAAAGGGAAATCTTACACCCGTGCTTGGATCCGGCGTTCCCGGGCTTTCATTTCCAATTTGCATACCCCGCCCTTTCACGGAGGGCGCGGCCTCCGCGGTTGACTCCGCCCCCGGGGCGGGGCCGCCTCTGCCTCGGGGAGCCGGGGCTCCGCTGGGGGCGACTTCCTGGTTTGTACCCAGCCAGCGCGAAGACAGAACCGAAGGAGACTGGGGGCGAAGGCGAGAGGGGTCTGTGGAAGAGACCGCTCGGCGGAGAGCGGTCCACCTTTTCCTGGAGAAAGACGAGGTCCCAGGGCAGGAGCCCGGGCGGCGCCGGGCCTTTACTTCGTCACCAGCGGGCGGGGAGACCGGCCTCGTACCCGCCGGACGAGGGGCCCATTCCGAGTCAGGGAAGCCGAAGGCCTGGAGGCGCTTCCGGGAGCAGGGGCTGGAGTTCCTCTGCCGGGCGGGAGGCTGACACCAGACACCCGGCAGAGGGAGGCGGCGCGTGGATGGCGAGGGCCCGGCAAGGATTCTCCCCAGCCCCTGTGCCTGCGTCTCCTGTGGCTTCTGTGCACGGACCGTGTCCTGTGCTGTGCAGGGAAAGCTGCCTCTCTGCCCGGGACGTGGATTCCTTTCACCTCCTCCTCGCCTGGCTACTCCTGACGCAGGTTGTCAGGACTCCGCTTGGGTGTCACCCGTCCAGGAAGCCTCCCTTAATTAAGGGCCCTGGGCACTCACCCCATACGTGACTAGCAGCCCTCCTATGTATTTCGTCGCACCCCCGTTGTTTATATCAACTATTCCACTCACCACCCTTCTGGGCAATCCTTTATCTCCCCCTCTGAAATCCCATCACTGAGGGCTGGGACCCCTCCCCAGTACTTATCCCCGTTTGCCGGCGCTAGTCTGGTGCCTGGCGTGTGGAAGGCGCTCAGTAAACGTTTGTGGAGCGAAGAAACGACGCAAACGTGATGAGCACGACAGCCCGAAACAGAGAAGACGCAGTTAGGAGGTTACTGGCCCCGCGCGGGGGTAAAGGGGGAAGGTCGGGCTCGGGGTGGCAGGACACCAGAGGGCAGGGGTGACTGCCGGGGTGCTCTTGCGGGAGGATGGGCGTCAAGGCCCCCGGCAAGGTTGCGATAAAGTTTCTCTCCGAGGCACAGACTGCCGCCTGCGGGGTCAGCATTTACCTCTCCCTTCCTCCTTCCTAACCCAACTTCGGCGGAGAGCTGAGGGCTGAGGGCTTTAGGCGCATTATCTCGAATGTTGGTCAATTCTAATGGTTCTGTGTTGTAAGTTTAAAATACACATGGGATTTAGAAAACAATATAAAATGATTAAAACTCTCAAAAATAAATTTTATGTTG
The DNA here is from genome assembly GCF_043159975.1 of Macaca nemestrina. Classification (NCBI taxonomy): domain Eukaryota; kingdom Metazoa; phylum Chordata; class Mammalia; order Primates; family Cercopithecidae; genus Macaca; species Macaca nemestrina. The sequence goes on from NC_092141.1 coordinate 66,828,201, forward strand.
TTTACTATTGTTTTCCTTTTTGACAGCGACTCACCCGTTTGCCCAGGTTAGAGTGTAGTTGAGGGATTCCAGTTCACTGAAACCTTCCACTCCTGAGCTCAAGCAATTCTCCTCCCTCAGCCTCCCACCATGCCTGGCTAATTTTATCTTTATATGTGACATATATGTGTATATATTGTATGTATACATATATATACGTATATCATATATATATATATATATATATATATATATATTTGGTTTTTTCAAATGGATTGTTGCTCTGTCGCCCTGGCTGGAGTGCAATGGCGCAGTTTTGGCTCACTGCCATCTCTGCCTACCGGTTTCAAGTTATTCTCCTCCCTCAGCCTTCTTGGTAGCTAGGATAACAGGCGCCCACCACCACGCCCTGATAATGTTTTTGCATTCTTAATAGAGATGGGCTTTCACCATGTTGGTCAGGCTGGTCTCGAACTCCTGACCCTAGGTGATCCACTCGCCTCAGCCTCCCAAAGTGTTGGGATTATGGACCTGAGCCACTGTGCCCGGCCTTTTTGGTTTGTTTTCGTTTTGTTTTTTTGAGACAGTTTTGCTGTTGCTGCCCAGACTGGAGCGCAATGGAGCCATCTCAGCTCACCGCATCCTCCACCTTCTGGGTTTCCGTGATTCTCCTGCCTCAGCCTTCCCAGTAGCTGGGATTATAGGCATGGGCCACTATGCCCGGCTGATTTTGTATTTCTATGAGATATGGGGTTTCTATATGTTGGTCAGGCTGGTCTCAAACTCCCGACCTCAGGTGATCTGCCCGCCTCAGCCTCCCAAAGTGTTGAGATTACATGCGTGGGCCACTGCACCTGGCCTATTTTTTTTTTCTTTTTTTTTTTTTAGATATAGCCATGCTCTGTGGCCCAGGGTGGAGTTCAGTGATGAGATCTCGGCTCATTGCAAATTCTGCCTCCCGGGTTCAAATGATTCTGGTGCCACAGCCTCTTTAATAGCTGGGGACGCAGGAACAGGTCACCACACCCATCCAATTCTTGTATTTTTAGTACAGATTGGGTTTCACCTTGTTGGCCAGGCTGGTCCGGAACTGCTGACCTCAAGTGATCCATCCACCTCGGCCTCCCAAAGTGCTGAGATGACAATCATGAGCCACTGTACCCATACTAAGATTTTTTTGCTTTTTGTTTTTTGAGACAGAGTCTCGCTCTGTCGCCCAGGCTGCAGTGCAGTGGCGCGATCTTGGCTCACTGCAAGCTCCGCCTCCTGGGCCCACGCCATTCTCCTGCCTCAGCCTCCCGAGTAGCTGGGACAACAGGCGCCCGCCACCACGCCCAGCTAATTTTTTTTTATTTTTAGTAGAGACGGTGTTTCACTGTGTTAGCCAGGATGGTCTCGATCTCCTGACCTTGTGATCCGCCCGCCTCGGCCTCCCAAAGTGCTGGGATTACAGGCGTGAGCCTTTTTTTTTTTTTTTTTTGAGACGGAATTTCACTCTTGTTGCCCAGTCTGAAGTACGATGGGGCGATCTGGGCTCATTTCAACCTCCGCCTCCCAGTTTCAAGCGATTCTCTTGCCACAACCTCTCGAGTAGCTAGGATTATAGGTGCGGGTCACCAGACCCAGTTAATTCATGTATTTTTAGTACTGGTTGGCTTTCATCTTGTTGGTTAGGCTGGTCTTGAACTCCTGACCTCAAGTGATCCACCTGCCTCGGCCTGCCAACATGCTGGGATTACAGTCCTGAGCCACTGTTCCCGAACTAAGTGTTTTATTTATTTATTTTTTTGTGAGACAGAGTCTTGCTGTGTCACGTAGGCTGGCATGTAGTGGTGTGATCTCGGCTCACTGCAACCTCTGCCTCCCGGGTTCACACAATTCTGCTGCCTCAGCCTCCCGAGTAGCTGGGATTACAGGCACGTGCCACCATGCATGGCTAATTTTTTCTATTTATAGTAGAGATGTGGTTTCACCATGTTGGCCAGGCTGGTCTCTAACTCCTGACCTCCTGCCTGGGCCTCCCAAAGTGCTGGGCTTACGGTCATGAGCCACTGCGCCTGACCCGTTTTTTAATTCTTATGGAGACACGGTCTTCCTATGTTGCCTAGTTTTGCCTGGAACTCTTGGCCTCAAGTGATACTCCTGCCCCGGCCTTCCAAAGCTGTTCGTTACCTGTCGAAGTGATATTTTGTATATGCTGAGTTAAATGAAATTAGACTTAATTTCCTTGTTTGTTCTTATTTTATTTCAAAAATACGGCTACTGCAACATTTAAAGTTACATGTGAGGTTCATATTTCTAGGGAACAGCACTGTGTAGAGTGACACTCAGAGAGGCTAAGCAACTTGCCTAAAAGGAAGCAAGGTCAGCATTTGAACCCAAGCCACCTGTTAACCATATGCAGTCTCATGGTTTGCAATCGTAGCGTGGGCATAAGGATGACACCTCTCTGATTTGGGTAGTTGGGAAGCTTCTTGTGGAAATGCCAGGCCTAGAGGAAGGAAAGCCTTATGTGAGCACTAGGGAAAATCACTTCTCATCTGTCAAATAGAGGTAATATCCTTTCTATAGTGCTGCAAAGGAGAGTCTCTGCTTTGCCCCTGTTATTAAAAGCTAAAGATGCCATATCCAAAAGCTGTTTCGTAGGAGTCTAGGGACACATAGCCACATAGTGGGTTTTTTTTTTTTTTTTTTTTTTTTTGAGACAGAGTCTTGCTCTGTCTCCCAGGCTGGAGTACAATGGCGCAATCTGGGCTCACTGTAACCTCCACCTCATGGGTTCAAGCAATTCCCCTGCCTCAGCCTCCCAAGTAGCTGGGATTACAGGCACTTGTCACCACGCCCGGCTAATTTTTGTATTTTTAATAGAGACGGGGTTTCGCCATGTTGGCCAGGCTGGTCTTGAACTCCTGACCTCAAGTGATCCACCGCCTCAGCCTCCCAAAGTGCTGTGATTACAGGCTTCAGCCACCACACCGGCTCCCACAGCTGCTTTTTTTTTTTTTTTTTTTTTTTTTTTTTTGAGACAGAGTCTCGCTCTGTCACCCAGGCTGGAGTGCAGTGGCCGGATCTCAGCTCACTACAAGCTCTGCCTCCCAGGTTTACGCCATTCTCCTGCCTCAGCCTCCCAAATAGCTGGGACTACAGGCGCCCGCCACCTCGCCCGGCTAGTTTTTTGTATTTTTAGTAGAGACGGGGTTTCACCGTGTTAGCCAGGCTGGTCTCGATCTCCTGACCTCGTGATCCGCCCGTCTCGGCCTCCCAAAGTGCTGGGATTACAGGCTTGAGCCACCGTGCCCGGCCTCCACAGCTGCTTTTTGTAGTTTCCTGTGGATATCAGGGGCAGACTGGGTTATACAATATCCTCCCAAAAGGGTTTGTCCTTTCTTTGAGGCAGGATCAGTGATATACTTCCTAATTCCTTCAACTAAATGCCCTCGAAATAAAGCTGGATTCTCATCTTTATCCTGAGAATCTTCCTTAACCTGTTCATAGTTAATAGGCTTTTTCATCCATTTCTTCATCCCTTCCAACAAACAAGTGACCATATGATCTCTCCTCCCCAAGTCCTCACTGCCCCTTTGATAGTTCCACTCTGCATCTTGATCTAGAACTGCTATACTTCCTGCCTGATATATCATATGGTTCGGGTCGCGAGCCAATACCTCATCTGCATGGGTCCTAGCTGTCCCCAAAATGCATTGTTTCTCTTCCACTGTACAACACAGAGACAACAAAACATGCGGATCCTACCAAGTTAAACTATAGGTCAGAGTTGATTTCTCAAACCTATCTATAAATTGTCCTGGATCTTCAGAGAAATTACCAACCTTCTCTACATATAGAGGCAAATCAGACGTAGAAAAGGGAACATGTACTCTCACAGTGCCCTCTTCCCAGTTTGCCACTTCTCTAAGTGGACAAAGATTTCCCCTTGGAGGTTGATAGGATGATAGGAGGCCCCACTATGAGTAGTACTCGCTGGGTTGAGTTCCGTGGGGAGTGGTAGGTATAGAGTGGGACTAGCTGGGTAAGGAGAAGGGACGAAGGGTTCTCAGAAACTTTCAGGTGGACTAGAGGGAGAAAGAACTGATACATCTGAACCTTCGGAACTGACAGAAGGAGGTTCTGCTCCACCCAAAAATGCCCGCTGAACCACGGCGGGGCTTGCATTAAAGGATCACCTAGTATGTCTAGATCTTTTTCTTCTTTTCCTCTCATCAAACATGATTCACATTATCCAAATAACATAAGTGAGCTGAGCCATGAATCTTAGATAAACCACAACATGGACTTCGACAAAAATGTCAAATAAGGCACAATAAATGAAGAGGATTTAGATAAGAACAACCAGAGCAAGCAATAGCAGCAGTATGGATTGGAAAAGCAAAGCGAAGCCGGTTTGCCCGAACCCAGGAAAGGGAAGTTTTTTTTGTTTTTGTTTTGAGACAGTCTCGCTCTGTTGTTAAGGCTGCTGGAGTGCAGTGGTGCAATCTCGGCTCACTGCAAACTCCGCCTCCCAGGTTCAAGCGATTCTCCTGCCTCGGCCTCCCAAGAAGCCGGGATTACAGACGTGCACCACCACACCCGAGTAGTGTTTGTATTTTTAGTAGAGACGGGGTTTCACCGTGTTAGACAGGACGGTCTTGAACTCCTGACTTCAGGTGATTGGCCCACCTCAGCCTCCCAAAGTGCTGGGATTACAGGCGTGAGACCCCGCACTTGGCCATGAAGGAGCTTTTTTAGTGTGCAAAATGAAACAAAACAGCAAGGAGAAAAGTCCCCTGATTTCCATCGTAATGCTTCTCAATCACACTTAGCATAGCAGCAACAAAACAGAACCATATCTATCTAATCTTATTGCTCATAGTTGTTAAATACCAAATCTCAATCAGCAATTTTAGAGACGGATCCTCCAATGCTTGTTGTTCTCAGTGTTTCACAAGCAAACGGAGAGAAATCGGGAAGGACACAGGAGAAGAATAAGGTAAAATCCCTAAGACCAGTTAAATGAAGTCTCCTGCAAATGACAGTGAAACGGAGACAGCAACCAAGACAAGGAGGACGAGGCAGATTAATACCAAGAGCATAGCTTGCGGTGTGAAACCTATTTTTTAGCCGAGAGGGACTTCACTGAGGGGCCTCTAACCCCCTAAATCTTAGAAGGGACTCTAACCCTCCTAGGTTGGGCCTCTAACCCGAGGTCAAGCATCCTTGCCTTTTATTAAGAGGGGCCTCTAACCCACTCTCTTTTAGGAAAGACTCTAACTCCACTAAGTTGGGTCTCTAACCCAATCCCATTCTTTACCCGGGCACTCCACCCCTTACCCAAAGTCGTCCAATCAGTGCTGCAATCTACTTCCTTTGGGTTGGGTGAGTTTCTTCAGTATCCTCCCTTCCGTCGTTCGCCAGAAATATGTTATAGGGCCCCAACACTTACCCAAAGCACTACCGTCCCATCTGTGGTCGCCAGAAATATGTCACAGGAAAAGGGCCCCGATCCAGACCCCAAGAGAGGGTTCTTGGATCTCGCGCAAGAAATAATTCAGGGCAAGTCCGCGGTGCAAAATAAAAGCAAGTTTATTAAGAAAGTAAAGTGAAACAACAGCTACTCCAAAGACAGAGTAGGACGTTCCCGAAACTAAGAGACGGAACGTATCCACCCTAGGTACAATGCGTGTACACATGGGGAGAGGTGCTCTGCTACAAGGGTTTGTGATAAAGGATTAATTTTAATTATTATATTGTGCAAGAATCCCTATTACTATCTTTAAAGCAAAATTAGGAACGTCTTTGTTCTCCAGATATCCAGCTATCTGGACACTCGGGTCTCCTTAGTAAACATTAATTTGTTCCCTTAACCGTAAACATCTGACAGCTAGGAATATCCTTCAGAGAATGCACGCCCGTAAATCCCGGCCTCATTTTTCTAGCCCTCACTCAAAATGGGGTCGCTTCGGGTTCCAACGCCTCTGACAGTCATACTACATATGACTCAGCCACGTTGATGGAAAAAGTAGACTGGATAGTGACGTACCCGCAGAAAACGAGTGCAACATCTGTCATACAGATCTGACTGCAGTCAGATTCTGCACAGTTAAGTGGAGGCGGCAAACTTGAATGCAACCATCTTCCTACCGCATCCCACAAAGCCACGTAAATCGAAAAGCAGTCCGGCTCTGGATAGTGAAACACATGCGGCAAACTTGAATAGAAAAATGTTTAGACTGCCTTGGATGGAGACACGTAAATGAAAAAGCAGTCCCACTCGGGATAGTGAAGTACGGGCGCTGAACTTAAATGGAACAATCTGCATACTGTATGTGAGTAAACCAAGTAATAGCAAAGAGCAGTCAGATTACGGAGAATGATGGAGACCGATGTGAGTGCAGTAATCTTTAGCTCAATGATCGTCACGCCGCAACCAAGTGAAACCGAAAGCAACTAAGCTCTCCAAAGCACAGGCGGCCAATGTAAAAACAGAGGCGGCGTTGTGAGCCTTATGGCGTAAAGGGCGTGAAGCAGGTTCGGAGACTGTCGATGTGAGCCTTAATAGTGTAAATGGCGTAAAGCAGGCTCTGGGACTGTCGATGCGAGCCTTATGGCGTAAACGGCGTTGGGACTGTCCAGGCGAGCCTTAGGGCGTAAACGGCGTTGTGAGCTTTACGGCACAAACGGTGTAAAACAGGCTCGAAGACTGTTGATGTGAGCCTTACGGCGTAAATGGCGTAAAACAGGCTCGAAGACTGTCGACGTGAGCCTTACGGCGTTTATCGCGTAGAGGGCGTTGGGAGGATGATGGCCTTTATGGCGTAAAGGGCGTTGGGAGCCTTAGAGCGTAAATGGCGTAAAGCAGGCTCTGGGACTGTCGATGCGAGCCTATGGCCTACGCGGCGTTGTGAGCCTTACGGCACAAACGGCGTAAAACAGGCTCGAAGACAGTCGACGTGAGCCTTACGGCGTTTATGGCGCAGGAGGCGTTGGGGGGATGATGGCGTTTATGGCGTAAAGGGCGTTGGGAGCCTTAGAGCGTAAATGGCATAAAGCAGGCTCTGGGACCGTCGATGCGAGCCTATGGCGTACGCGGCGTTGTGAGCCTTACGGCACAAACGGCGTGAAACAGGCTCGAAGACTGTCCACGAGAGCCTTACGGCGTTTATGGCGCAGAAGGCGTTCGGGGGCGAGGAAGATGATGGCGTTTATGGGGTAAAGGGCGTTGGGAACCTTACAGCGTAAATGGCGTCAGAGCAGGCTCCGTAGAATTGAACCTATCGTCCACTGCACTCCTTCTCCACACATCCTCAGCTCAGGGTGACAGATATCACCCTCAATAACTCTCTCTCCTACGTTGAAACTGTGTATCTTTATCCAAATTTTAAAACTTGCCTGAGTAATATTGTTACTATTTCGGAGGACATTCACTTTCCTTTTTTGCTCCCATAACTCCCGAGAGAAACAGCCATTTAAAATTTGCACGCCCCGCCCCAGACGCGCCGTGCCCTGCCTGCCAACTGCTGAACAGAAAAGAGCCTGTAAATCACTGGGATCTTGGGAACGCTCCTTCGGCTTCATTGCCCTTCAGGAGGAAAAACCCAGAACGAAAAAGACACGAAGAACTCTATGGGGCTATTCTTTCCTCCCCCTCCCTCCTCCCCTCCCCTCTCCCTCCCTCCTTCTTCCCTTCGCCTCCCTCTCCCTCCTCCTCCCCCTCTCGTCCTCACCTAGCCGGCATCCGACATTTCTTTAAACTTTTATTCACACATACGTTGAGAGAATTGTTTGGTGAACACCCGTATGCCCATCACCTAAAGTCATCTTGCTGTACTTGCTTTATTATGTGTTACAGACACGTAATTGCATATTTTCTATAGCTGCACACATGGAGACAGGTACTCAGGTCTCGTCCCTCTAGCCCTTTCTCAACTGTCTGGTCCGGCAAGTTTTCGAAGAGGCCAGGGTGCAGCCCCCGGGGGAGCACATGCTCTGACTGGTTCCAGGGCTGGGCGGAGCCTTGGGAAAGGGGCCCCTGGAAGAGTTAAAGAAACAGGAAATACACACGAAAAGAGTTTTTGCTCTTGTTGGCCCAGGCTGGAGTGCAATGGAGCGATCTCGGCTCATCACAACTTCCGCCTGCCGGGTTCAAGTAATTCTCCTGCCTCAGTCTCCCGAGTAGCTGGGATTACAGGAGCGCGCCACCACGCCTGGCTAATTTTTGTTTTTGTTTTTGTTTTTGTTTGTTTGTTTTTAGTAGAGACAGGGTTTCAACATGTTGGCCAGGCTGGTCTCCAACTCCTGACCTCAGGTGATCTACCCACCTCGGCCTCCCAAAGTGCTGGGATTACAAGCCTGAGGCACGGCACCCAGTCCCATATTACTATCTTTAAAGCAAACTTGAATGCAACGATCTTCATACCGCATCCCACACAGCCACGTAAATCGAAAAGCAGTCCGACTCTGGATGGTGAAACACATGCGGTAAACTCGAATGGAAAGATGTTTATACTGCCTCGGATAGAGACACGTAAATGAAAAAAAAAAACCATCCCGCTTCGTAAAGTAGGGGCGCTAAACTTAAACATAACGATCCGAATATCGCATCTGAGTGTGCCAAGTAATAGCAGAGACCAGTCAGAACACGGATACTGATGTAGGTGCGGTAACCTTTAATCCAACGATCGTCACACCGCATGTGACTAAACCAAGTGAAATCTAAAGCAGCCACACTCTCCAAAGTACACGCTGCTGACTTATATACACACAAGTGTGCTAACAGGCCCCGACGATCCAATGCAAACGCGTGGAGGTAACGAAAGAACCTCCCATTCCACCTTGTCAGCAGACAGCGTTTAGAGATCTCCTTTGCTGATGTAATGCGAAATAACGGTAACTGACAGTGCAAGTCCCGCACTTAACCTCAGCCTAAATGACCAAGGCGCTGTAGGCATTAGCGTTCCTTCACAGCCCTCCTCCTCTTAGAGCCAAGTGTATTAATAGGTCCCGACAATCTCAGTGGAGATGACAAGAGGCTCCCATTCTATGAGTGGGGATAACAAGCTGACGACAAAACTCGGGTGCTCCCCCCACTGGCACCCAGCAGGCAGCACCAGCCCCCGCTCCCAGAGCCCTCCATCCTGCCCCTTCCCAAACCCCCATCAAAACACCAACCCAGTCTCCTCGCTCTCAAGTCGTTTTCCGACCTGCCTGGGAGCCACTCTGATCTCCCAGAACACCTCATTTTGTGAGTTATAAGCCTTTCACGCCTTCTCGGTCCCTGTGTGGTGTCACCAGTCTCAATTTCCAAAATAAATTTTCGGTCAGTAGTGGCGGTGGGGTCCATCTAGTTCTGCAGAGTGGGAACAGCACAGAAGCTGTCGGACTTGCTGTGCACATATTCCAATTTGGGTGGAAAAGCCTCCTCACTGGACTGGGTGGCCTCTTGTCAGTGACAAAACCAAGGGATTTGCTACTCTCTCATTTACACACACTGGTTACTGAGTGCCTCCTGTTGAACACTTTCACTTCCGGGGAAAATTCGTTGTTCCAGACCAAGCTCACTACTGTCTTCACTGGACATTTCTAAGAGGTGCTTTTGGTCCCAGGGAAATACCCCGGAAGCTGTGAAGTACAACAGCCTTAGGCCCTGTCCCAAAGATTCTAATTTAATGGCTGTAGGGTGGGGCTAGGACCTCAGGATGATTCACTCCACGGAGCTATCGAGCTATTGTCCTCAACTATAGCCAAGGGGTGATAAGCACTGTTAGACACAGAAGGAATTTACACTCCCCTTCAGGAAAGACCTTTGTAGTTACGACCTCCAAGCACGGGTGTGAGGTATGACCTCACACCCGTGCTTGGATCCGGCGTTCCCGGGCTTTCATTTCGAATTTACATGCCCCGCCCTTTCAGGGAGGGCGCGGCCTCCGCGGTTGACTCCGCCCCCGGGGGCCGCCTCTGCGTGGGGGAGCCGGGGCTCCGCTGGGGGCGACTTCCTGGTTTCTATCCAGCCGGCGCGAAGACAGAACCGAAGGAGACTGGGGGCGAAGGCGAGAGGGGTCTGTGGAAGAGACCGCTCGGCGGAGAGCCGTCCACGTTTTCCTGGAGAAAGACGAGGTCCCAGGGCAGGAGCCCGGGCGGCGCCGGGCCTTTACTTCGGCACCAGCGGGCGGGGAGACCGGCCTCGTACCCGCCGGACGTGGGGCCCATTCAGGGAGTCGGGGAAGCCGAAGGCCTGGAGGGGCTTCCGGGAGCAGGGGCTGGAGTTCCTCTGCCGGGCGGGAGGCTGACACCAGACACCCGGCAGAGGGAGGCGGCGCGTGGATGGCGAGGGCCCGGCAAGGATTCTCCCCAGCCCCTGTGCCTGCGTCTCCTGTGGCTTCTGTGCACGGACCGTGTCCTGTGCTGTGCAGGGAAAGCTGCCTCTCTGCCCGGGACGTGGATTCCTTTCACCTCCTCCTCGCCTGGCTACTCCTGACGCAGGTTGTCAGGACTCCGCTTGGGTGTCACCCGTCCAGGAAGCCTCCCTTAATTAAGGGCCCTGGGCACCCACCCCATACGTGACGAGCAGCCCTCCTTTGTATTTCGTCGCACCCCCGTTGTTTATATCAACTATTCCACTCACCACCCTTCTGGGCAATCCTTTATCTCCCCCTCTGAAATCCCATCACTGAGGGCTGGGACCCCTCCTCAGAACTTATCCCCGTTTCCCGGCGGCGATAGTCTGGTGCCTGGCGTGTGGAAGGCGCTCAGTAAACGTTTGTGGAGCGAAGAAACGACGCAAACGTGATGAGCACGACAGCCCGAAACAGAGAAGACGCAGTTAGGAGGTTACTGGCCCCGCGCGGGGGTAAAGGGGGAAGGTCGGGCTCGGGGTGGCAGGACACCAGAGGGCAGGGGTGACTGCCGGGGTGCTCTTGCGGGAGGATGGGCGTCAAGGCCCCCGGCAAGGTTGCGATAAAGTTTCTCTCCGAGGCACAGACTGCCGCCTGCGGGGTCAGCATTTACCTCTCCCTTCCTCCTTCCTAACCCAACTTCGGCGGAGAGCTGAGGGCTGAGGGCTTTAGGCGCATTACCTCCAACATTTATTTCACTCGACGGCCGAAGGCCGTAAGAGGTGGGCCTTATCATTAGCCACGGCCGGGGTTAGGGTGAGGCCACTCCTCCAGGGCGGAATTTCAGGGGGTGCCCCCCCCCGCCCCAAACCCTTCGGCAATCAACACAAACTATGGTTCAATGCAATGTATCTTACCTTGTGGGCGGGAAGCCACCCAGGGGCCGAGGCAAGAGACTGAAGGCACAAGCTGTTACAGTATAATAAAGAAAATAATCAGAATAAGAAAGGTTATACCAGAAATAGGATACAGATATGATTATATATGACTATTACTAATCATTAGTTTGCAGCATTACTCTTTGTTCTATTACTGTAAGAATCTCTGTTCTGTTGTTTTAACCTAGGGAAAACCGGGCCATAGAGAGTTAGCAGCTGGAGGGACACGGTGAGAGGTGACCAGAAGACAAGCGTGTGAGCCCTCGGTCACGCCCGGATAAGGGCCGCTCGAGGGCTCCTTGGTCTAGCGGTAACGCCAGTGCCTGGGAAGGCCCTCGTTACTTAACAGACCTTGGTCTAGCGGTAAAACGCCAGTGCCCGGGAGGGCACCCGTTACTTAGCACACCGGGAAAGGGAATCTCCCTTTCTCCAGGGGAGATGGAGAACACTCTGCTCCGGCACCTCTTGTGGGAGGCCTGACATTAGCCAGGCCCGCCCTCAGTCGTCCGGAGGCTGGACCGTCTCCCTGTGATGCTGTGCTTCATTCAGTGGTCACGCTCCTTGTTCACTTTCACGTTCCGCCTGTACACCTGGCTCCTCCTTTTAAGTTCTTAGAAGATAGCAGTAGCAGAATTAGTAAAAGTACTAAAGTCTTTGATCCTTCTGATAAGTGCGTAGAAGAAATGCTGACCTATGCCGTCCTCCCTCTCCGCCTCGGCTATCACAAAGGGAAAGACCCCCTGTCCAGTGGACACGTGACTCGCGTGACCTCTCAATCATTTGAGATGACTCACACCCCTTACCCTGCCCCCTTGCCTCGAATACAATAAATAGCAGCCCGTCCAGGCATTCGGGGCCACTACCGGTCTCCGCGCTTGGTGGCAGTGGTCCCCCGGGCCCAGCTGTCTTTCATCCTGTCTCTGTGTCTTGTGTCTTTATTTCTACGATCTCTCGTCTCCGCACACGAAGAGAAAACCCACAGGCCCCGTAGGGCTGGACCCTACATCTGGCACCCAACGAGGATTTCTCTCTCGCTGTGTGAAGGTGCACTTTGAGCGCGGAACTCAGCGGGGGACTACCGACGACAGATTCCTGAGGCTTGCGGTCAATAGGCTGGGCGGTAAGCTTGGGCACTCAGAGTATCCCGGGGACACCATGGGACAGGCCGGTACCAAGTACTCGGCTTATTTAAATGTTATAAAGACTCTGCTTAAAGACGGAGGTGTAAAAGTTTCTACTAATAAGTGAATTAAACCAGTTCGAGGTCGTAGATCTCCTTTCCCCTTGGTTTGCTACTGAGGGAACTTCAGAACTCAAACATTGGGATGAAATTGGCCGACAATTTAAAATTGCTCATAAAGGGGGACACGTTATTCCGCCCACTATTTGGCCAGTCTGGGCTTCGGTTCGCTCTGTCCTAGACTCCTTGCAGACTCGGGTGGACAACGTGGAGGCTGATCCCTCTTTCCTCTCCTCTGAGGAGGTTGAGGAAATTCTCAGTTCTCTTTCCCCTGAGGATACTGCACAGATTGAGGCCGTGATTCTACAGACGGACCTCCATTCTGACATTCCTTGGGCCCCGCCGCCCACACCAGAGCCTGCCGTGCCCCCATCATCACTTTACGATGAACTTTCAAATGATGTCCTCGCCCCCAACCAGCAGAATCCAACCGAAATATACTATCCACAGCCGTCGTCGTGGCCGGACCCTCCTATCTTTCCTCAGCCCTGCTACAGGGCCCCCCACCTTCCATCTACACAGCCCGGAAATGAGGCTATACAGCCTGAAAAAGAGGCTCTAAACTACGTTTCTATGCAGCCTGGTACGGAGGCTCTCAATTCTCAGCCCGCGAATGAGGCTCTCAACACTGTCTCTGTTCAGCCCTGCCGCAGGGCCCTCCACCTTCCGCCTGTTCAGCCCGCCAGTGAGGCTCTCAACACTGTCTCTGTTCAGCCCTGCCGCAGGCCTCTCCACCTTCCGCCCGTTCGGCCCGGTAACGAGGCCCTCAACCCTATCCCTACTCAACCCGGTTATCCATCTCTCACTTCTGCTTCTCCTTCGGAGTATCAGGCTCGCTTGAAGCCTGTCCTGCAGTTACCGCCGGCAGCCTGGACTTCAGGCCCCTGAAAGACCTGCTCAGCAGGTACTCGCGCCTCCACCTGGCTTACAGGTTCTCAATTCTTCCTCTATTCAAAACCCTCATTTCTTTTCTGCTTCTGGTCCGGTCACCACTGCGGTTGCCGCCACCACCATGGCCGCTCACGAGCAACAAATCACATACATTCCTTAAAATGATACTCCTCTTATGAGGGCCATCTCTCAGGCAAGGGAATACGGGGATCCCGAAGCCTGGCAATTTCCTGTAATTTTACAACCTCCGATGCCTGCCGCCCCCGTCCCTGAGGCACAGGATCAGCCACAGCCCGCTGATCCTGCCCAGCAGGTGGCTGAGCCCGCGGCTCCTCAGGCTCCTCAAGCTCCGCAGCCTGACAGTCAGGCTCCTCAGGCAAATCAGCAGGCTCCACAACTGCCTGCGGCGCAGCCAGTTCCAGGTATACCTGCAGTCCGGGCAGTAGTCCAACCAGATCCTCTTCATCCAGGCCAGGTCCAGCTACGCCCTGCTTCTTGGGAAAGTTTTTCTTCTAAATTCCTCAAAGATTTCAAAGAATCAGTGAAGCAATACGGCACCAACTCCCCTTTTGTCCGGTCCACATTAAAAGCCCTCGCAGAAGATAAACAGCAGTTTGGTGCCTTATGATTGGTAAATTCTAGCAAAATCGGTATTATCTAAATCCCAATATTTACAATTCGGGACTTGGTGGGTCGATGCTGTCCAGGATCGAGTTCAGCTTAATCAAGGCTCTAATCCTCCTGTTAATGTTGCAGCTGACCAGTTATTGGGAAGGGGGCAATGGCCTGCAACTACAAATCAAACTATACTAAATGATGAGGTCATTCCACAGCTTCGCAAATGCTGCCTGTATACTAGTAATAGCGCACTTATACCAGTCCCTAACGATGACAGGTTTCCCGCTCAACCAGAGGAAAAGGGTATGCAGTTTAATTTGTCAATTGGATATAAATTCCCGCCATTGTGCATAGCAATGTCACCTGGCTGCTTGGCTTGCTCTAATCAAAATTGGATGTGGACCGTACCATCCTCTAGTAATGATTCTTATGAAGTACATAATGCGTTCAGTAGTAATTCTTTTCAGATCATGGCTGTTGAACTTAATCCTCATGAGGAATGGAGAGTTCCCGTCACCACCAAAAATAATACAACAAAAGGACTGCCAGACTGTTCAAGAGAGCCTACCAAGGGAACTTGTTTAGGGAACTCAATCATATGGAATGACTGTAATGCTCCAAAAGCCGTACGTAGTGTTACGGAGCCTAGTTACAGGAGCTGTTATGGACTGGGCTCCAAGAGGGTATTATTGGCGGAACTACTCCGGCCAAAATACCCACTGCTCTGAGTTCAATTATTTGATACATCGCGTACGAGACGGATGGCAGTCCTGCAGGTTGAGGGAATGGGTGTCTCCTTACCCATTCAAATGGATGGACTCAGGAATCGTTCCACCTAGACCAAAAACGATTCATCCTATTGTTACCCCAGAACATCCTCGATTACGGAAATTAGCTGATTCCGGCCACGACCGGAATCAGACTATGGGACGCTACCTACCAAATCTCTCCCACCAATACCAAAACACCCATATTTAAAGTCACTGTAATGTCAGAACAGGTAATACCTATCAGGAGCCTATAAGGGATAACCCCCTTATATGCTGTTAGTTGGAATTATAAATGTCACTCCCAATAGACAAACTATAGAATGTGATGATTGCAAACTCTTCACATGTATTGATGCCCCTTTTGATCCCAGAACAAGTATTCTCCTGGTGAGGGCTAGGGAGGGGGTATGGATACCAGTTTCCTTACACCGTCCATGGGAGTCTTCTCCCTCTATTCACATAGTCAATGAAGTTCTTAGACGTACCCTTCAGACAACTAAGAGGTTCATCTTTACTCTTACTGCAGTCATCAGTCATTGCGGGATTAATTGCGGTTACTGCCACGGCAGCGGCCGCTGGACTTGCTATCCACAATTCTGTCCAGACCGCTCAATATGTGGAAGCATGGCAGAAAAACTCCACTAGACTCCGGAATTCTCAGGCTCAGGCTGATCAAAAATTGGCTAATCAAATTAACGATCTCCGCCAGAGTATGATATGGCTGGGAGATAGAGTTATGAATTTGGAACACCGTATGCAATTACAATGTGATTGGAATACTTCTGATTATTACATAAGGCCTTATGCTTATAATAAAGATCAGCATAGCTGGAAAAAGTCGTGAGACTTAAATTTAAAAGCCTGGGATGATAACCTAACGTTAGGTATCTCAAAACTTTTTTTTTTTTTTTTTTTTTGAGACGGAGTCTCGCTTTGTCGCCCAGGCTGGAGTGCAGTGGCCGGATCTCAGCTCACTGTAAGCTCCGCCTCCCGGGCTTACGCCATTCTCCTGCCTCAGCCTCCCTAGTAGCTGGGACTACAGGCGCCCACCACCTCGCCCGGCTAGTTTTTTGTATTTTTAGTAGAGACGGGGTTTCACCATATTAGCCAGGATGGTCTCGATCTCCTGACCTCGTGATCCGCCGGTCTCGGCCTCCCAAAGTGCTGGGATTACAGGCTTGGGCCACCGCGCCCGGCCTCTCAAAACTTAGAGAACAAATTTTTGAGGACTCGCAGGCTCACTTAACTACCATTCCTGGATCAGACATCTTTGAAGGAATAACCAAAGGGTTATCTGATCCAAATCCCTTTAAATGGATCAAACCCCTCAGAAGACCACTGTTGTCTTTGCCATTATTAACGTCGGTACGTTTATGTTGGCCGCTTTTAGTCTGCAGATGTCTCCGAGGGGTCCGAGGACAAGTCTGAAGTCAAGGACAAGCAATGATGGCAGTGACGATCCTGGTCAATAAAAAGGGGGGCGATGGGGGCGGTAAGACAGCCAGGTGCCGAGGCAAGAGGCTGAAGCCACAAGCTGTTCCAGTATAATAAAGAAAATAATTAGAATAAGAAAAGTGATACTAGAAATAGGATACAGATATGATTATATGTGAACAGTGTTAATCATTAGTTTGTAGTATGACTCTCTGTTCTGTGATTACAATAATCTCCGTTCTCTTATTATAACCTAGGAAAAACCAGGCCATACAGAGTTAGGAGCGGAAGGGACACAGTGAGAGGTGACCAGAAGACAAGAGTGTGAGCCCTCGGTCACGCCCAGATAAAAGCCGCTTGAGGGCTCCTTGGTGTAGCGGTAGCGCCAGTGCCTGGGAAGGCACCCGTTACTTAGCACGCCGGGAAAGGGAATCTCCGTTTCTCCAGGGGAGTTAGAGAACACTCTGCTCCACCACCTCTTGTGGGAGGGCCTGACATTAGCCAGGCGTGCCCGCAGTCGTCCGGAGGCTTAAACGTCTCCCTGTGATGCTGTGCTTCAGTGGTCACGCTCCGTGTTCACTTTCACGTTCCGCCTGTACACCTGGCTCCTCCTTTTGAGTTCTTAGAAGAGAGCAGTGGCAGAATTAGTAAAAGGACTAAAGTCTTTGATCTTTCTGATAAGTGCATAGAAGAAATGCTGACGTTTGCTGTCCTCCCTCTCCACCTCGGCTACCACAAAGGGAAAGGCCCCCCTGTCCCGTGGACACGTGACTCGCGTGACCTATCAATCAATCATCTGAGATGACTCACACTCCTTACCCTGCCCCCTTGCCTTGAATACAATAAATAGCAGCGCCGTCCAGGCATTGGGGGCCACTACGGTCTCCGCGCTTTGGTGGCAGTGGTCTCCCGGGCCCAGCTGTCTTTCTTCCTATCTCTTTGTCTTGCGTCTTTATTTCTACGATCTCTCGTCTCCGCACACGAAGAGAAAACCCACAGACCCGGTAGAGCTGGACCCCACATTATCTCGATTATAAGATAATCAAGATATTCACGTGGACTACTGAATCTTTCGGTGCCCCCTTACTATTTTGCTTTCTCCCACCGGCGAGTGTTTCCCTCATTTCACGCCATCCCAATCTCCGCCGCCCTGTCTTGTCATCCCCCATTCTACTGCCCAGCGCAGTGCACTATGGCAGCCGCTAGCCACAGGTATCTAGGGAGCCCTGGAAATGTGGTCAGTTCTAACGGAGCTGTGCCGTAAGTGTCAAATACACATGGGATTTTGAAGACAGGATGAGTACAACTCTCACAATTTTTTTTTTCCTTTTTTTTTTCTTTTTTCTGACGGAGGTTCCGCTCTTGTTACCCAGGCTGGAGTCCAATGGCGCGATCTGGGCTCACCGCACCCTCCGCCTCCCGGGTTCAGGCGATTCTCCTGCCTCAGCCTCCCGAGTAGCTGGGACTACAGGCATGCGCCACCACGCCCGGCTAAGTTTGTACTTTTAGTACAGACGGGCTTTCTCCATGTTGGTCAGGCTGGTCTCCAACTCCCTACCTCTGGTGATCTGCCCAGCTGCCGCCTCCCAAAGTGTTGGGATTACAGGCGTGAGCCACCGCGCCCGGGTTTTTTGTTGCTGTTTGTTTGTTTTTGTTTTGTTTTGTTTTGTTTTGTCTTGTGTTTTCTTGAGACAAAGTCTTGCTCTGTCACTCAGCCTGGAGTGCAGTGGCACGATCTCAGCTCAGTGCAGCCTCTACCTCCCGGGTTCCAGCGATTCTCCTGCGTCAGCCTCCCGGGTAACTGGGATTACAGGTGTAGGCCACCACGCCTGGCTGATTTTTGTATTTTTTCCGGGGCTTTCGCCACGTTGGCCAGGCTGGTCTCGAGCTCCTGACCTCAGGCGATCCGCCCGCCTGGGCCTCCCAAAGCGCTGGGATCACAGATGTAAGCCACCGCACCGGGCTCTTTAATTCTGTCTTTATTTTCTGAGATAAGAGTCTCGCTCGAATGCTCAGGTTGGACTGGAATGGCGTGATCTAGGCTCGCTGAAACTTCCGCCGCCCGGGTTCAAGCGATTCTCCTGTCTCAGCCTCCCGAGTAGCTGGGATTATGGACGCACAGCACCACGCCCGGCTAATTTTTGTGGTCTTTGTGTCTTCTGTCTTCTGCTCTTCAGTACTGCATAGAGCCGCAGAAGACTAGTGAGTCGAACAAACGGCCCCTCTTGCAGCAGTTGTTGATCACAGGGCTGCCCCTGCTACTCATCCTGTGTCTCTCCTCCAAATCCCCCCTCCTCCTCAGCTATCACCTCTGCCGATGCTGGTGGTTTCCCTGGGTACCGTGAACCAAACTCTCATCCCTGAGGGGCCGAGGCTCGCCGTGGCCACGCCCTTCTCAAGTCAGGGTTCCCGCACATTCACAGTTACAGGTGGCCCTGGGAGCAACACCTGGCACCCAAACAGATCACCAGAGTCCACACGTAGTCCACCTGCCCTC
Source organism: Macaca nemestrina (assembly GCF_043159975.1). Classification (NCBI taxonomy): domain Eukaryota; kingdom Metazoa; phylum Chordata; class Mammalia; order Primates; family Cercopithecidae; genus Macaca; species Macaca nemestrina. Next base: position 66,846,896 of record NC_092141.1, read on the forward strand.
CCTGCATGAGATCAGCTCTTCCTCCTCCCGATGATAGATCAGGGTCAATGATCCCTGCCAAGATGGCCACTGCTCCAGCCTGCTGCTCCAACCTGTCCAGCCGCAGCTGTAGCCTGAAGGCTTCAAGTTCAATGGGACCCTCTCCCGCTTTCTACAAACTGGTTCCTTTATTTTTATGTTTATTGATTTGGGATGGGGTCTGGCTCTGTCACCCAGGCTGGAGTGCAGCGGTGCAGTCACTGCTCAGTGCAGCACCCACCTCCCAGCCTCCATCCATCCTCCTGCCTCAGCCTCTGGAATAGCTGGGGTGCAGATACGCCCCAGCCCGAACAGGGTTTCACTAGGTTGCCTGGGCTCTTTCTTTTTGTGTGTTTGTTTGTTTGTTTGTTTCGAGACGGGGCTCCGGCTCTGCAGCCGGGGCTGCAGTGCAATGGTGTGATCTCACCTCACCTCGCTGCGGCCTTCCGGGCTCCGGCGATCCTCCCAGTGTGCCCGGCCTGAAGACCGCCTTCAGAGAAAGAAGCAGGGGGAGTTTTGCGGAGGACAGACAAGATTTCTGGAGTTTGGAAAGGGTGAGAGATTGGGCCAGCAAAAGGAACATTCCGATCTTTATGTTGGGATGCAATTTATAGATACAGGGATGAGACCCAAAAGAGCCGGCAGAGATTTGTCATCACGGTTGCAAGGCAACTGCCGGTGGCTGATCCCGTAAACGATGTGCATACCTAGAACGGAGCCTACAGATGCATCAAGCATGAACGGCGGAGCCACGATGCTTGGACTCGAGTTCTGCTCCTGTGCGTTCCCCGATACATGGCTTATATTACCTGCACCGCAGTTTTTCCTGGGCAAACACGGAAGCGTGTCGCCGGTGCGTTGGCACCTGCCTTCAAGTGCCAGCTACTCAGCGGGCCGAAGAGGAAGAAGTTCCTACTAGAAGGACACATGGACACGTATGTTGATTTACAGTAGCAAAGACTTGGAACCAACTCGAATGCCCATCAACGATAGGCTGGATAAGGAAAACGTGGCACGTATACACCATGGAATTACTAGGCAGCCATAAAAAAGGATGAGTTCATGTCCTTCATTCTCAGCAGACCGACACAGGAACCGAAACCCAAACACCGCACGTTCTCACTCCTAAGTGGGAGTTGAACGGTGAGAACACATGGACACAGGAAGGGGAACATCACACACCGGGCCCTGGCGGGGCGTGGGGTGCAAGGGGAGAGAGAGCATTCGAACAAATACCCAACGCATGCAGGGCTTCAAACCTAGATGACTGGTTGATAGGTGCAGCAGAGCACCGTGGCACACGTACACCTATGTTCCAAACGTGCACGTCCTGCACATGTACCCCAGAACTTGTGGGGGGGCGGAGGGGGGATACCAAAAAGGAGGGGGGGAGACAGAGAGAGAGAGAGAGACAGAGAGAGAGAGAGAGAGAGAGAGAGAGAGAGAGAGAGAGAGAGAGAGAGAGACAGTGAGAGAGAGAGAGAGAGAGGAAGGAAGGGAGTGAGTTCAATTCCGGGTGGATCCCATTCCCTTAAAAGGTCACCACCACTCGACTGCCAAGCTGAGATCTAACGACCTCCAAGGGAGTAGTCAGTCGGCTGCGGGGGGGTCGTAGCCTTCCCAAAGCGCTGCCGTCACAGCGTAAATGGAAGCGTGCCGCAAGGCCTACCGTCTGCCGCCCGCAGGTCAGAAACCCCACGGTACTCCAACGAGCAGTTGAGCCGAGCCGGCAAGACGGCGTATCACAGACGCTTGGCGTGCAAGCCGCCCCGCCCATGCTCTCTTTCTCTCTCTGTCTCTGTCTCTCTCGCCCCTTCTACTTTTAGCAAACGCGTTGTATCCCCGGAGGGGGTGCACCGTTCCTGGAGGTACTGCAATACCAGGTCGATGCGTGGAGTGGACGGAGCAAGCTCCTATTCCATCTCCCTGCTCCAAAAATCCATTTAATATATTGTCCTCGGATAGAGGACGTATCAGATATTAAACTGATAAGAACAGATACTACACTTGATCTTAGCCAAAAGGCCGAGAAGCGATGCCGTCGCCTTCGCGCCCGCCGTCACCGTCCCACTCTCATCCACATTCAAGTCGCGGTGAGAGCCCCACCCGCGCTCCTTGCCCCATCCCCTCTGTCTCGTCCACCCCACTATGGACGCCGTTACACACTCGGGCTCATTTCTTATTCTCCACCTTTGAAAAGGGAAATCTTACACCCGTGCTTGGATCCGGCGTTCCCGGGCTTTCATTTCCAATTTGCATACCCCGCCCTTTCACGGAGGGCGCGGCCTCCGCGGTTGACTCCGCCCCCGGGGGCCGCCTCTGCGTGGGGGAGCCGGGGCTCCGCTGGGGGCGACTTCCTGGTTTCTATCCAGCCGGCGCGAAGACAGAACCGAAGGAGACTGGGGGCGAAGGCGAGAGGGGTCTGTGGAAGAGACCGCTCGGCGGAGAGCCGTCCACGTTTTCCTGGAGAAAGACGAGGTCCCAGGGCAGGAGCCCGGGCGGCGCCGGGCCTTTACTTCGGCACCAGCGGGCGGGGAGACCGGCCTCGTACCCGCCGGACGTGGGGCCCATTCAGGGAGTCGGGGAAGCCGAAGGCCTGGAGGGGCTTCCGGGAGCAGGGGCTGGAGTTCCTCTGCCGGGCGGGAGGCTGACACCAGACACCCGGCAGAGGGAGGCGGCGCGTGGATGGCGAGGGCCCGGCAAGGATTCTCCCCAGCCCCTGTGCCTGCGTCTCCTGTGGCTTCTGTGCACGGACCGTGTCCTGTGCTGTGCAGGGAAAGCTGCCTCTCTGCCCGGGACGTGGATTCCTTTCACCTCCTCCTCGCCTGGCTACTCCTGACGCAGGTTGTCAGGACTCCGCTTGGGTGTCACCCGTCCAGGAAGCCTCCCTTAATTAAGGGCCCTGGGCACCCACCCCATACGTGACGAGCAGCCCTCCTTTGTATTTCGTCGCACCCCCGTTGTTTATATCAACTATTCCACTCACCACCCTTCTGGGCAATCCTTTATCTCCCCCTCTGAAATCCCATCACTGAGGGCTGGGACCCCTCCTCAGAACTTATCCCCGTTTCCCGGCGGCGATAGTCTGGTGCCTGGCGTGTGGAAGGCGCTCAGTAAACGTTTGTGGAGCGAAGAAACGACGCAAACGTGATGAGCACGACAGCCCGAAACAGAGAAGACGCAGTTAGGAGGTTACTGGCCCCGCGCGGGGGTAAAGGGGGAAGGTCGGGCTCGGGGTGGCAGGACACCAGAGGGCAGGGGTGACTGCCGGGGTGCTCTTGCGGGAGGATGGGCGTCAAGGCCCCCGGCAAGGTTGCGATAAAGTTTCTCTCCGAGGCACAGACTGCCGCCTGCGGGGTCAGCATTTACCTCTCCCTTCCTCCTTCCTAACCCAACTTCGGCGGAGAGCTGAGGGCTGAGGGCTTTAGGCGCATTACCTCCAACATTTATTTCACTCGACGGCCGAAGGCCGTAAGAGGTGGGCCTTATCATTAGCCACGGCCGGGGTTAGGGTGAGGCCACTCCTCCAGGGCGGAATTTCAGGGGGTGCCCCCCCCCGCCCCAAACCCTTCGGCAATCAACACAAACTATGGTTCAATGCAATGTATCTTACCTTGTGGGCGGGAAGCCACCCAGGGGCCGAGGCAAGAGACTGAAGGCACAAGCTGTTACAGTATAATAAAGAAAATAATCAGAATAAGAAAGGTTATACCAGAAATAGGATACAGATATGATTATATATGACTATTACTAATCATTAGTTTGCAGCATTACTCTTTGTTCTATTACTGTAAGAATCTCTGTTCTGTTGTTTTAACCTAGGGAAAACCGGGCCATAGAGAGTTAGCAGCTGGAGGGACACGGTGAGAGGTGACCAGAAGACAAGCGTGTGAGCCCTCGGTCACGCCCGGATAAGGGCCGCTCGAGGGCTCCTTGGTCTAGCGGTAACGCCAGTGCCTGGGAAGGCCCTCGTTACTTAACAGACCTTGGTCTAGCGGTAAAACGCCAGTGCCCGGGAGGGCACCCGTTACTTAGCACACCGGGAAAGGGAATCTCCCTTTCTCCAGGGGAGATGGAGAACACTCTGCTCCGGCACCTCTTGTGGGAGGCCTGACATTAGCCAGGCCCGCCCTCAGTCGTCCGGAGGCTGGACCGTCTCCCTGTGATGCTGTGCTTCATTCAGTGGTCACGCTCCTTGTTCACTTTCACGTTCCGCCTGTACACCTGGCTCCTCCTTTTAAGTTCTTAGAAGATAGCAGTAGCAGAATTAGTAAAAGTACTAAAGTCTTTGATCCTTCTGATAAGTGCGTAGAAGAAATGCTGACCTATGCCGTCCTCCCTCTCCGCCTCGGCTATCACAAAGGGAAAGACCCCCTGTCCAGTGGACACGTGACTCGCGTGACCTCTCAATCATTTGAGATGACTCACACCCCTTACCCTGCCCCCTTGCCTCGAATACAATAAATAGCAGCCCGTCCAGGCATTCGGGGCCACTACCGGTCTCCGCGCTTGGTGGCAGTGGTCCCCCGGGCCCAGCTGTCTTTCATCCTGTCTCTGTGTCTTGTGTCTTTATTTCTACGATCTCTCGTCTCCGCACACGAAGAGAAAACCCACAGGCCCCGTAGGGCTGGACCCTACATCTGGCACCCAACGAGGATTTCTCTCTCGCTGTGTGAAGGTGCACTTTGAGCGCGGAACTCAGCGGGGGACTACCGACGACAGATTCCTGAGGCTTGCGGTCAATAGGCTGGGCGGTAAGCTTGGGCACTCAGAGTATCCCGGGGACACCATGGGACAGGCCGGTACCAAGTACTCGGCTTATTTAAATGTTATAAAGACTCTGCTTAAAGACGGAGGTGTAAAAGTTTCTACTAATAAGTGAATTAAACCAGTTCGAGGTCGTAGATCTCCTTTCCCCTTGGTTTGCTACTGAGGGAACTTCAGAACTCAAACATTGGGATGAAATTGGCCGACAATTTAAAATTGCTCATAAAGGGGGACACGTTATTCCGCCCACTATTTGGCCAGTCTGGGCTTCGGTTCGCTCTGTCCTAGACTCCTTGCAGACTCGGGTGGACAACGTGGAGGCTGATCCCTCTTTCCTCTCCTCTGAGGAGGTTGAGGAAATTCTCAGTTCTCTTTCCCCTGAGGATACTGCACAGATTGAGGCCGTGATTCTACAGACGGACCTCCATTCTGACATTCCTTGGGCCCCGCCGCCCACACCAGAGCCTGCCGTGCCCCCATCATCACTTTACGATGAACTTTCAAATGATGTCCTCGCCCCCAACCAGCAGAATCCAACCGAAATATACTATCCACAGCCGTCGTCGTGGCCGGACCCTCCTATCTTTCCTCAGCCCTGCTACAGGGCCCCCCACCTTCCATCTACACAGCCCGGAAATGAGGCTATACAGCCTGAAAAAGAGGCTCTAAACTACGTTTCTATGCAGCCTGGTACGGAGGCTCTCAATTCTCAGCCCGCGAATGAGGCCCTCAACACTGTCTCTGTTCAGCCCTGCCGCAGGGCCCTCCACCTTCCGCCTGTTCAGCCCGCCAGTGAGGCTCTCAACACTGTCTCTGTTCAGCCCTGCCGCAGGCCTCTCCACCTTCCGCCCGTTCGGCCCGGTAACGAGGCCCTCAACCCTATCCCTACTCAACCCGGTTATCCATCTCTCACTTCTGCTTCTCCTTCGGAGTATCAGGCTCGCTTGAAGCCTGTCCTGCAGTTACCGCCGGCAGCCTGGACTTCAGGCCCCTGAAAGACCTGCTCAGCAGGTACTCGCGCCTCCACCTGGCTTACAGGTTCTCAATTCTTCCTCTATTCAAAACCCTCATTTCTTTTCTGCTTCTGGTCCGGTCACCACTGCGGTTGCCGCCACCACCATGGCCGCTCACGAGCAACAAATCACATACATTCCTTAAAATGATACTCCTCTTATGAGGGCCATCTCTCAGGCAAGGGAATACGGGGATCCCGAAGCCTGGCAATTTCCTGTAATTTTACAACCTCCGATGCCTGCCGCCCCCGTCCCTGAGGCACAGGATCAGCCACAGCCCGCTGATCCTGCCCAGCAGGTGGCTGAGCCCGCGGCTCCTCAGGCTCCTCAAGCTCCGCAGCCTGACAGTCAGGCTCCTCAGGCAAATCAGCAGGCTCCACAACTGCCTGCGGCGCAGCCAGTTCCAGGTATACCTGCAGTCCGGGCAGTAGTCCAACCAGATCCTCTTCATCCAGGCCAGGTCCAGCTACGCCCTGCTTCTTGGGAAAGTTTTTCTTCTAAATTCCTCAAAGATTTCAAAGAATCAGTGAAGCAATACGGCACCAACTCCCCTTTTGTCCGGTCCACATTAAAAGCCCTCGCAGAAGATAAACAGCAGTTTGGTGCCTTATGATTGGTAAATTCTAGCAAAATCGGTATTATCTAAATCCCAATATTTACAATTCGGGACTTGGTGGGTCGATGCTGTCCAGGATCGAGTTCAGCTTAATCAAGGCTCTAATCCTCCTGTTAATGTTGCAGCTGACCAGTTATTGGGAAGGGGGCAATGGCCTGCAACTACAAATCAAACTATACTAAATGATGAGGTCATTCCACAGCTTCGCAAATGTTGCCTGTATACTAGTAATAGCGCACTTATACCAGTCCCTAACGATGACAGGTTTCCCGCTCAACCAGAGGAAAAGGGTATGCAGTTTAATTTGTCAATTGGATATAAATTCCCGCCATTGTGCATAGCAATGTCACCTGGCTGCTTGGCTTGCTCTAATCAAAATTGGATGTGGACCGTACCATCCTCTAGTAATGATTCTTATGAAGTACATAATGCGTTCAGTAGTAATTCTTTTCAGATCATGGCTGTTGAACTTAATCCTCATGAGGAATGGAGAGTTCCCGTCACCACCAAAAATAATACAACAAAAGGACTGCCAGACTGTTCAAGAGAGCCTACCAAGGGAACTTGTTTAGGGAACTCAATCATATGGAATGACTGTAATGCTCCAAAAGCCGTACGTAGTGTTACGGAGCCTAGTTACAGGAGCTGTTATGGACTGGGCTCCAAGAGGGTATTATTGGCGGAACTACTCCGGCCAAAATACCCACTGCTCTGAGTTCAATTATTTGATACATCGCGTACGAGACGGATGGCAGTCCTGCAGGTTGAGGGAATGGGTGTCTCCTTACCCATTCAAATGGATGGACTCAGGAATCGTTCCTCCTAGACCAAAAACGATTCATCCTATTGTTACCCCAGAACATCCTCGATTACGGAAATTAGCTGCGGCCACGACCGGAATCAGACTATGGGACGCTACCTACCAAATCTCTCCCACCAATACCAAAACACCCATATTTAAAGTCACTGTAATGTCAGAACAGGTAATACCTATCAGGAGCCTATAAGGGATAACCCCCTTATATGCTGTTAGTTGGAATTATAAATGTCACTCCCAATAGACAAACTATAGAATGTGATGATTGCAAACTCTTCACATGTATTGATGCCCCTTTTGATCCCAGAACAAGTATTCTCCTGGTGAGGGCTAGGGAGGGGGTATGGATACCAGTTTCCTTACACCGTCCATGGGAGTCTTCTCCCTCTATTCACATAGTCAATGAAGTTCTTAGACGTACCCTTCAGACAACTAAGAGGTTCATCTTTACTCTTACTGCAGTCATCAGTCATTGCGGGATTAATTGCGGTTACTGCCACGGCAGCGGCCGCTGGACTTGCTATCCACAATTCTGTCCAGACCGCTCAATATGTGGAAGCATGGCAGAAAAACTCCACTAGACTCCGGAATTCTCAGGCTCAGGCTGATCAAAAATTGGCTAATCAAATTAACGATCTCCGCCAGAGTATGATATGGCTGGGAGATAGAGTTATGAATTTGGAACACCGTATGCAATTACAATGTGATTGGAATACTTCTGATTATTACATAAGGCCTTATGCTTATAATAAAGATCAGCATAGCTGGAAAAAGTCATGAGACTTAAATTTAAAAGCCTGGGATGATAACCTAACGTTAGGTATCTCAAAACTTTTTTTTTTTTTTTTTTTTGAGACGGAGTCTCGCTTTGTCGCCCAGGCTGGAGTGCAGTGGCCGGATCTCAGCTCACTGTAAGCTCCGCCTCCCGGGCTTACGCCATTCTCCTGCCTCAGCCTCCCTAGTAGCTGGGACTACAGGCACCCACCACCTCGCCCGGCTAGTTTTTTGTATTTTTAGTAGAGACGGGGTTTCACCATATTAGCCAGGATGGTCTCGATCTCCTGACCTCGTGATCCGCCGGTCTCGGCCTCCCAAAGTGCTGGGATTACAGGCTTGAGCCACCGCGCCCGGCCTCTCAAAACTTAGAGAACAAATTTTTGAGGACTCGCAGGCTCACTTAACTACCATTCCTGGATCAGACATCTTTGAAGGAATAACCAAAGGGTTATCTGATCCAAATCCCTTTAAATGGATCAAACCCCTCAGAAGACCACTGTTGTCTTTGCCATTATTAACGTCGGTACGTTTATGTTGGCCGCTTTTAGTCTGCAGATGTCTCCGAGGGGTCCGAGGACAAGTCTGAAGTCAAGGACAAGCAATGATGGCAGTGACGATCCTGGTCAATAAAAAGGGGGGCGATGGGGGCGGTAAGACAGCCAGGTGCCGAGGCAAGAGGCTGAAGCCACAAGCTGTTCCAGTATAATAAAGAAAATAATTAGAATAAGAAAAGTGATACTAGAAATAGGATACAGATATGATTATATGTGAACAGTGTTAATCATTAGTTTGTAGTATGACTCTCTGTTCTGTGATTACAATACTCTCCGTTCTCTTATTATAACCTAGGAAAAACCAGGCCATACAGTTAGGAGCGGAAGGGACACAGTGAGAGGTGACCAGAAGACAAGAGTGTGAGCCCTCGGTCACGCCCAGATAAAAGCCGCTTGAGGGCTCCTTGGTGTAGCGGTAGCGCCAGTGCCTGGGAAGGCACCCGTTACTTAGCACGCCGGGAAAGGGAATCTCCGTTTCTCCAGGGGAGTTAGAGAACACTCTGCTCCACCACCTCTTGTGGGAGGGCCTGACATTAGCCAGGCGTGCCCGCAGTCGTCCGGAGGCTTAAACGTCTCCCTGTGATGCTGTGCTTCAGTGGTCACGCTCCGTGTTCACTTTCACGTTCCGCCTGTACACCTGGCTCCTCCTTTTGAGTTCTTAGAAGAGAGCAGTGGCAGAATTAGTAAAAGGACTAAAGTCTTTGATCTTTCTGATAAGTGCATAGAAGAAATGCTGACGTTTGCTGTCCTCCCTCTCCACCTCGGCTACCACAAAGGGAAAGGCCCCCCTGTCCCGTGGACACGTGACTCGCGTGACCTATCAATCAATCATCTGAGATGACTCACACTCCTTACCCTGCCCCCTTGCCTTGAATACAATAAATAGCAGCGCCGTCCAGGCATTGGGGGCCACTACGGTCTCCGCGCTTTGGTGGCAGTGGTCTCCCGGGCCCAGCTGTCTTTCTTCCTATCTCTTTGTCTTGCGTCTTTATTTCTACGATCTCTCGTCTCCGCACACGAAGAGAAAACCCACAGACCCGGTAGAGCTGGACCCCACATTATCTCGATTATAAGATAATCAAGATATTCACGTGGACTACTGAATCTTTCGGTGCCCCCTTACTATTTTGCTTTCTCCCACCGGCGAGTGTTTCCCTCATTTCACGCCATCCCAATCTCCGCCGCCCTGTCTTGTCATCCCCCATTCTACTGCCCAGCGCAGTGCACTATGGCAGCCGCTAGCCACAGGTATCTAGGGAGCCCTGGAAATGTGGTCAGTTCTAACGGAGCTGTGCCGTAAGTGTCAAATACACATGGGATTTTGAAGACAGGATGAGTACAACTCTCACAATTTTTTTTTTCCTTTTTTTTTTCTTTTTTCTGACGGAGGTTCCGCTCTTGTTACCCAGGCTGGAGTCCAATGGCGCGATCTGGGCTCACCGCACCCTCCGCCTCCCGGGTTCAGGCGATTCTCCTGCCTCAGCCTCCCGAGTAGCTGGGACTACAGGCATGCGCCACCACGCCCGGCTAAGTTTGTACTTTTAGTACAGACGGGCTTTCTCCATGTTGGTCAGGCTGGTCTCCAACTCCCTACCTCTGGTGATCTGCCCAGCTGCCGCCTCCCAAAGTGTTGGGATTACAGGCGTGAGCCACCGCGCCCGGGTTTTTTGTTGCTGTTTGTTTGTTTTTGTTTTGTTTTGTTTTGTTTTGTCTTGTGTTTTCTTGAGACAAAGTCTTGCTCTGTCACTCAGCCTGGAGTGCAGTGGCACGATCTCAGCTCAGTGCAGCCTCTACCTCCCGGGTTCCAGCGATTCTCCTGCGTCAGCCTCCCGGGTAACTGGGATTACAGGTGTAGGCCACCACGCCTGGCTGATTTTTGTATTTTTTCCGGGGCTTTCGCCACGTTGGCCAGGCTGGTCTCGAGCTCCTGACCTCAGGCGATCCGCCCGCCTGGGCCTCCCAAAGCGCTGGGATCACAGATGTAAGCCACCGCACCGGGCTCTTTAATTCTGTCTTTATTTTCTGAGATAAGAGTCTCGCTCGAATGCTCAGGTTGGACTGGAATGGCGTGATCTAGGCTCGCTGAAACTTCCGCCGCCCGGGTTCAAGCGATTCTCCTGTCTCAGCCTCCCGAGTAGCTGGGATTATGGACGCACAGCACCACGCCCGGCTAATTTTTGTGGTCTTTGTGTCTTCTGTCTTCTGCTCTTCAGTACTGCATAGAGCCGCAGAAGACTAGTGAGTCGAACAAACGGCCCCTCTTGCAGCAGTTGTTGATCACAGGGCTGCCCCTGCTACTCATCCTGTGTCTCTCCTCCAAATCCCCCCTCCTCCTCAGCTATCACCTCTGCCGATGCTGGTGGTTTCCCTGGGTACCGTGAACCAAACTCTCATCCCTGAGGGGCCGAGGCTCGCCGTGGCCACGCCCTTCTCAAGTCAGGGTTCCCGCACATTCACAGTTACAGGTGGCCCTGGGAGCAACACCTGGCACCCAAACAGATCACCAGAGTCCACACGTAGTCCACCTGCCCTCCCTGCATGAGATCAGCTCTTCCTCCTCCCGATGATAGATCAGGGTCAATGATCCCTGCCAAGATGGCCACTGCTCCAGCCTGCTGCTCCAACCTGTCCAGCCGCAGCTGTAGCCTGAAGGCTTCAAGTTCAATGGGACCCTCTCCCGCTTTCTACAAACTGGTTCCTTTATTTTTATGTTTATTGATTTGGGATGGGGTCTGGCTCTGTCACCCAGGCTGGAGTGCAGCGGTGCAGTCACTGCTCAGTGCAGCACCCACCTCCCAGCCTCCATCCATCCTCCTGCCTCAGCCTCTGGAATAGCTGGGGTGCAGATACGCCCCAGCCCGAACAGGGTTTCACTAGGTTGCCTGGGCTCTTTCTTTTTGTGTGTTTGTTTGTTTGTTTGTTTCGAGACGGGGCTCCGGCTCTGCAGCCGGGGCTGCAGTGCAATGGTGTGATCTCACCTCACCTCGCTGCGGCCTTCCGGGCTCCGGCGATCCTCCCAGTGTGCCCGGCCTGAAGACCGCCTTCAGAGAAAGAAGCAGGGGGAGTTTTGCGGAGGACAGACAAGATTTCTGGAGTTTGGAAAGGGTGAGAGATTGGGCCAGCAAAAGGAACATTCCGATCTTTATGTTGGGATGCAATTTATAGATACAGGGATGAGACCCAAAAGAGCCGGCAGAGATTTGTCATCACGGTTGCAAGGCAACTGCCGGTGGCTGATCCCGTAAACGATGTGCATACCTAGAACGGAGCCTACAGATGCATCAAGCATGAACGGCGGAGCCACGATGCTTGGACTCGAGTTCTGCTCCTGTGCGTTCCCCGATACATGGCTTATATTACCTGCACCGCAGTTTTTCCTGGGCAAACACGGAAGCGTGTCGCCGGTGCGTTGGCACCTGCCTTCAAGTGCCAGCTACTCAGCGGGCCGAAGAGGAAGAAGTTCCTACTAGAAGGACACATGGACACGTATGTTGATTTACAGTAGCAAAGACTTGGAACCAACTCGAATGCCCATCAACGATAGGCTGGATAAGGAAAACGTGGCACGTATACACCATGGAATTACTAGGCAGCCATAAAAAAGGATGAGTTCATGTCCTTCATTCTCAGCAGACCGACACAGGAACCGAAACCCAAACACCGCACGTTCTCACTCCTAAGTGGGAGTTGAACGGTGAGAACACATGGACACAGGAAGGGGAACATCACACACCGGGCCCTGGCGGGGCGTGGGGTGCAAGGGGAGAGAGAGCATTCGAACAAATACCCAACGCATGCAGGGCTTCAAACCTAGATGACTGGTTGATAGGTGCAGCAGAGCACCGTGGCACACGTACACCTATGTTCCAAACGTGCACGTCCTGCACATGTACCCCAGAACTTGTGGGGGGGCGGAGGGGGGATACCAAAAAGGAGGGGGGGAGACAGAGAGAGAGAGAGAGACAGAGAGACAGAGAGAGAGAGAGAGAGAGAGAGAGAGAGAGAGAGAGAGAGAGAGAGAGAGAGAGACAGTGAGAGAGAGAGAGAGAGAGGAAGGAAGGGAGTGAGTTCAATTCCGGGTGGATCCCATTCCCTTAAAAGGTCACCACCACTCGACTGCCAAGCTGAGATCTAACGACCTCCAAGGGAGTAGTCAGTCGGCTGCGGGGGGGTCGTAGCCTTCCCAAAGCGCTGCCGTCACAGCGTAAATGGAAGCGTGCCGCAAGGCCTACCGTCTGCCGCCCGCAGGTCAGAAACCCCACGGTACTCCAACGAGCAGTTGAGCCGAGCCGGCAAGACGGCGTATCACAGACGCTTGGCGTGCAAGCCGCCCCGCCCATGCTCTCTTTCTCTCTCTGTCTCTGTCTCTCTCGCCCCTTCTACTTTTAGCAAACGCGTTGTATCCCCGGAGGGGGTGCACCGTTCCTGGAGGTACTGCAATACCAGGTCGATGCGTGGAGTGGACGGAGCAAGCTCCTATTCCATCTCCCTGCTCCAAAAATCCATTTAATATATTGTCCTCGGATAGAGGACGTATCAGATATTAAACTGATAAGAACAGATACTACACTTGATCTTAGCCAAAAGGCCGAGAAGCGATGCCGTCGCCTTCGCGCCCGCCGTCACCGTCCCACTCTCATCCACATTCAAGTCGCGGTGAGAGCCCCACCCGCGCTCCTTGCCCCATCCCCTCTGTCTCGTCCACCCCACTATGGACGCCGTTACACACTCGGGCTCATTTCTTATTCTCCACCTTTGAAAAGGGAAATCTTACACCCGTGCTTGGATCCGGCGTTCCCGGGCTTTCATTTCCAATTTGCATACCCCGCCCTTTCACGGAGGGCGCGGCCTCCGCGGTTGACTCCGCCCCCGGGGCGGGGCCGCCTCTGCCTCGGGGAGCCGGGGCTCCGCTGGGGGCGACTTCCTGGTTTGTACCCAGCCAGCGCGAAGACAGAACCGAAGGAGACTGGGGGCGAAGGCGAGAGGGGTCTGTGGAAGAGACCGCTCGGCGGAGAGCGGTCCACCTTTTCCTGGAGAAAGACGAGGTCCCAGGGCAGGAGCCCGGGCGGCGCCGGGCCTTTACTTCGTCACCAGCGGGCGGGGAGACCGGCCTCGTACCCGCCGGACGAGGGGCCCATTCCGAGTCAGGGAAGCCGAAGGCCTGGAGGCGCTTCCGGGAGCAGGGGCTGGAGTTCCTCTGCCGGGCGGGAGGCTGACACCAGACACCCGGCAGAGGGAGGCGGCGCGTGGATGGCGAGGGCCCGGCAAGGATTCTCCCCAGCCCCTGTGCCTGCGTCTCCTGTGGCTTCTGTGCACGGACTGTGTCCTGTGCTGTGCAGGGAAAGCTGCCTCTCTGCCCGGGACGTGGATTCCTTTCACCTCCTCCTCGCCTGGCTACTCCTGACGCAGGTTGTCAGGACTCCGCTTGGGTGTCACCCGTCCAGGAAGCCTCCCTTAATTAAGGGCCCTGGGCACTCACCCCATACGTGACTAGCAGCCCTCCTATGTATTTCGTCGCACCCCCGTTGTTTATATCAACTATTCCACTCACCACCCTTCTGGGCAATCCTTTATCTCCCCCTCTGAAATCCCATCACTGAGGGCTGGGACCCCTCCCCAGTACTTATCCCCGTTTGCCGGCGCTAGTCTGGTGCCTGGCGTGTGGAAGGCGCTCAGTAAACGTTTGTGGAGCGAAGAAACGACGCAAACGTGATGAGCACGACAGCCCGAAACAGAGAAGACGCAGTTAGGAGGTTACTGGCCCCGCGCGGGGGTAAAGGGGGAAGGTCGGGCTCGGGGTGGCAGGACACCAGAGGGCAGGGGTGACTGCCGGGGTGCTCTTGCGGGAGGATGGGCGTCAAGGCCCCCGGCAAGGTTGCGATAAAGTTTCTCTCCGAGGCACAGACTGCCGCCTGCGGGGTCAGCATTTACCTCTCCCTTCCTCCTTCCTAACCCAACTTCGGCGGAGAGCTGAGGGCTGAGGGCTTTAGGCGCATTATCTCGAATGTTGGTCAATTCTAATGGTTCTGTGTTGTAAGTTTAAAATACACATGGGATTTAGAAAACAATATAAAATGATTAAAACTCTCAAAAATAAATTTTATGTTGTTTACTATTGTTTTCCTTTTTGACAGCGACTCACCCGTTTGCCCAGGTTAGAGTGTAGTTGAGGGATTCCAGTTCACTGAAACCTTCCACTCCTGAGCTCAAGCAATTCTCCTCCCTCAGCCTCCCACCATGCCTGGCTAATTTTATCTTTATATGTGACATATATGTGTATATATTGTATGTATACATATATATACGTATATCATATATATATATATATATATATATATATATTTGGTTTTTTCAAATGGATTGTTGCTCTGTCGCCCTGGCTGGAGTGCAATGGCGCAGTTTTGGCTCACTGCCATCTCTGCCTACCGGTTTCAAGTTATTCTCCTCCCTCAGCCTTCTTGGTAGCTAGGATAACAGGCGCCCACCACCACGCCCTGATAATGTTTTTGCATTCTTAATAGAGATGGGCTTTCACCATGTTGGTCAGGCTGGTCTCGAACTCCTGACCCTAGGTGATCCACTCGCCTCAGCCTCCCAAAGTGTTGGGATTATGGACCTGAGCCACTGTGCCCGGCCTTTTTGGTTTGTTTTCGTTTTGTTTTTTTGAGACAGTTTTGCTGTTGCTGCCCAGACTGGAGCGCAATGGAGCCATCTCAGCTCACCGCATCCTCCACCTTCTGGGTTTCCGTGATTCTCCTGCCTCAGCCTTCCCAGTAGCTGGGATTATAGGCATGGGCCACTATGCCCGGCTGATTTTGTATTTCTATGAGATATGGGGTTTCTATATGTTGGTCAGGCTGGTCTCAAACTCCCGACCTCAGGTGATCTGCCCGCCTCAGCCTCCCAAAGTGTTGAGATTACATGCGTGGGCCACTGCACCTGGCCTATTTTTTTTTTCTTTTTTTTTTTTTAGATATAGCCATGCTCTGTGGCCCAGGGTGGAGTTCAGTGATGAGATCTCGGCTCATTGCAAATTCTGCCTCCCGGGTTCAAATGATTCTGGTGCCACAGCCTCTTTAATAGCTGGGGACGCAGGAACAGGTCACCACACCCATCCAATTCTTGTATTTTTAGTACAGATTGGGTTTCACCTTGTTGGCCAGGCTGGTCCGGAACTGCTGACCTCAAGTGATCCATCCACCTCGGCCTCCCAAAGTGCTGAGATGACAATCATGAGCCACTGTACCCATACTAAGATTTTTTTGCTTTTTGTTTTTTGAGACAGAGTCTCGCTCTGTCGCCCAGGCTGCAGTGCAGTGGCGCGATCTTGGCTCACTGCAAGCTCCGCCTCCTGGGCCCACGCCATTCTCCTGCCTCAGCCTCCCGAGTAGCTGGGACAACAGGCGCCCGCCACCACGCCCAGCTAATTTTTTTTTATTTTTAGTAGAGACGGTGTTTCACTGTGTTAGCCAGGATGGTCTCGATCTCCTGACCTTGTGATCCGCCCGCCTCGGCCTCCCAAAGTGCTGGGATTACAGGCGTGAGCCTTTTTTTTTTTTTTTTTTGAGACGGAATTTCACTCTTGTTGCCCAGTCTGAAGTACGATGGGGCGATCTGGGCTCATTTCAACCTCCGCCTCCCAGTTTCAAGCGATTCTCTTGCCACAACCTCTCGAGTAGCTAGGATTATAGGTGCGGGTCACCAGACCCAGTTAATTCATGTATTTTTAGTACTGGTTGGCTTTCATCTTGTTGGTTAGGCTGGTCTTGAACTCCTGACCTCAAGTGATCCACCTGCCTCGGCCTGCCAACATGCTGGGATTACAGTCCTGAGCCACTGTTCCCGAACTAAGTGTTTTATTTATTTATTTTTTTGTGAGACAGAGTCTTGCTGTGTCACGTAGGCTGGCATGTAGTGGTGTGATCTCGGCTCACTGCAACCTCTGCCTCCCGGGTTCACACAATTCTGCTGCCTCAGCCTCCCGAGTAGCTGGGATTACAGGCACGTGCCACCATGCATGGCTAATTTTTTCTATTTATAGTAGAGATGTGGTTTCACCATGTTGGCCAGGCTGGTCTCTAACTCCTGACCTCCTGCCTGGGCCTCCCAAAGTGCTGGGCTTACGGTCATGAGCCACTGCGCCTGACCCGTTTTTTAATTCTTATGGAGACACGGTCTTCCTATGTTGCCTAGTTTTGCCTGGAACTCTTGGCCTCAAGTGATACTCCTGCCCCGGCCTTCCAAAGCTGTTCGTTACCTGTCGAAGTGATATTTTGTATATGCTGAGTTAAATGAAATTAGACTTAATTTCCTTGTTTGTTCTTATTTTATTTCAAAAATACGGCTACTGCAACATTTAAAGTTACATGTGAGGTTCATATTTCTAGGGAACAGCACTGTGTAGAGTGACACTCAGAGAGGCTAAGCAACTTGCCTAAAAGGAAGCAAGGTCAGCATTTGAACCCAAGCCACCTGTTAACCATATGCAGTCTCATGGTTTGCAATCGTAGCGTGGGCATAAGGATGACACCTCTCTGATTTGGGTAGTTGGGAAGCTTCTTGTGGAAATGCCAGGCCTAGAGGAAGGAAAGCCTTATGTGAGCACTAGGGAAAATCACTTCTCATCTGTCAAATAGAGGTAATATCCTTTCTATAGTGCTGCAAAGGAGAGTCTCTGCTTTGCCCCTGTTATTAAAAGCTAAAGATGCCATATCCAAAAGCTGTTTCGTAGGAGTCTAGGGACACATAGCCACATAGTGGGTTTTTTTTTTTTTTTTTTTTTTTTTGAGACAGAGTCTTGCTCTGTCTCCCAGGCTGGAGTACAATGGCGCAATCTGGGCTCACTGTAACCTCCACCTCATGGGTTCAAGCAATTCCCCTGCCTCAGCCTCCCAAGTAGCTGGGATTACAGGCACTTGTCACCACGCCCGGCTAATTTTTGTATTTTTAATAGAGACGGGGTTTCGCCATGTTGGCCAGGCTGGTCTTGAACTCCTGACCTCAAGTGATCCACCGCCTCAGCCTCCCAAAGTGCTGTGATTACAGGCTTCAGCCACCACACCGGCTCCCACAGCTGCTTTTTTTTTTTTTTTTTTTTTTTTTTTTTTGAGACAGAGTCTCGCTCTGTCACCCAGGCTGGAGTGCAGTGGCCGGATCTCAGCTCACTACAAGCTCTGCCTCCCAGGTTTACGCCATTCTCCTGCCTCAGCCTCCCAAATAGCTGGGACTACAGGCGCCCGCCACCTCGCCCGGCTAGTTTTTTGTATTTTTAGTAGAGACGGGGTTTCACCGTGTTAGCCAGGCTGGTCTCGATCTCCTGACCTCGTGATCCGCCCGTCTCGGCCTCCCAAAGTGCTGGGATTACAGGCTTGAGCCACCGTGCCCGGCCTCCACAGCTGCTTTTTGTAGTTTCCTGTGGATATCAGGGGCAGACTGGGTTATACAATATCCTCCCAAAAGGGTTTGTCCTTTCTTTGAGGCAGGATCAGTGATATACTTCCTAATTCCTTCAACTAAATGCCCTCGAAATAAAGCTGGATTCTCATCTTTATCCTGAGAATCTTCCTTAACCTGTTCATAGTTAATAGGCTTTTTCATCCATTTCTTCATCCCTTCCAACAAACAAGTGACCATATGATCTCTCCTCCCCAAGTCCTCACTGCCCCTTTGATAGTTCCACTCTGCATCTTGATCTAGAACTGCTATACTTCCTGCCTGATATATCATATGGTTCGGGTCGCGAGCCAATACCTCATCTGCATGGGTCCTAGCTGTCCCCAAAATGCATTGTTTCTCTTCCACTGTACAACACAGAGACAACAAAACATGCGGATCCTACCAAGTTAAACTATAGGTCAGAGTTGATTTCTCAAACCTATCTATAAATTGTCCTGGATCTTCAGAGAAATTACCAACCTTCTCTACATATAGAGGCAAATCAGACGTAGAAAAGGGAACATGTACTCTCACAGTGCCCTCTTCCCAGTTTGCCACTTCTCTAAGTGGACAAAGATTTCCCCTTGGAGGTTGATAGGATGATAGGAGGCCCCACTATGAGTAGTACTCGCTGGGTTGAGTTCCGTGGGGAGTGGTAGGTATAGAGTGGGACTAGCTGGGTAAGGAGAAGGGACGAAGGGTTCTCAGAAACTTTCAGGTGGACTAGAGGGAGAAAGAACTGATACATCTGAACCTTCGGAACTGACAGAAGGAGGTTCTGCTCCACCCAAAAATGCCCGCTGAACCACGGCGGGGCTTGCATTAAAGGATCACCTAGTATGTCTAGATCTTTTTCTTCTTTTCCTCTCATCAAACATGATTCACATTATCCAAATAACATAAGTGAGCTGAGCCATGAATCTTAGATAAACCACAACATGGACTTCGACAAAAATGTCAAATAAGGCACAATAAATGAAGAGGATTTAGATAAGAACAACCAGAGCAAGCAATAGCAGCAGTATGGATTGGAAAAGCAAAGCGAAGCCGGTTTGCCCGAACCCAGGAAAGGGAAGTTTTTTTTGTTTTTGTTTTGAGACAGTCTCGCTCTGTTGTTAAGGCTGCTGGAGTGCAGTGGTGCAATCTCGGCTCACTGCAAACTCCGCCTCCCAGGTTCAAGCGATTCTCCTGCCTCGGCCTCCCAAGAAGCCGGGATTACAGACGTGCACCACCACACCCGAGTAGTGTTTGTATTTTTAGTAGAGACGGGGTTTCACCGTGTTAGACAGGACGGTCTTGAACTCCTGACTTCAGGTGATTGGCCCACCTCAGCCTCCCAAAGTGCTGGGATTACAGGCGTGAGACCCCGCACTTGGCCATGAAGGAGCTTTTTTAGTGTGCAAAATGAAACAAAACAGCAAGGAGAAAAGTCCCCTGATTTCCATCGTAATGCTTCTCAATCACACTTAGCATAGCAGCAACAAAACAGAACCATATCTATCTAATCTTATTGCTCATAGTTGTTAAATACCAAATCTCAATCAGCAATTTTAGAGACGGATCCTCCAATGCTTGTTGTTCTCAGTGTTTCACAAGCAAACGGAGAGAAATCGGGAAGGACACAGGAGAAGAATAAGGTAAAATCCCTAAGACCAGTTAAATGAAGTCTCCTGCAAATGACAGTGAAACGGAGACAGCAACCAAGACAAGGAGGACGAGGCAGATTAATACCAAGAGCATAGCTTGCGGTGTGAAACCTATTTTTTAGCCGAGAGGGACTTCACTGAGGGGCCTCTAACCCCCTAAATCTTAGAAGGGACTCTAACCCTCCTAGGTTGGGCCTCTAACCCGAGGTCAAGCATCCTTGCCTTTTATTAAGAGGGGCCTCTAACCCACTCTCTTTTAGGAAAGACTCTAACTCCACTAAGTTGGGTCTCTAACCCAATCCCATTCTTTACCCGGGCACTCCACCCCTTACCCAAAGTCGTCCAATCAGTGCTGCAATCTACTTCCTTTGGGTTGGGTGAGTTTCTTCAGTATCCTCCCTTCCGTCGTTCGCCAGAAATATGTTATAGGGCCCCAACACTTACCCAAAGCACTACCGTCCCATCTGTGGTCGCCAGAAATATGTCACAGGAAAAGGGCCCCGATCCAGACCCCAAGAGAGGGTTCTTGGATCTCGCGCAAGAAATAATTCAGGGCAAGTCCGCGGTGCAAAATAAAAGCAAGTTTATTAAGAAAGTAAAGTGAAACAACAGCTACTCCAAAGACAGAGTAGGACGTTCCCGAAACTAAGAGACGGAACGTATCCACCCTAGGTACAATGCGTGTACACATGGGGAGAGGTGCTCTGCTACAAGGGTTTGTGATAAAGGATTAATTTTAATTATTATATTGTGCAAGAATCCCTATTACTATCTTTAAAGCAAAATTAGGAACGTCTTTGTTCTCCAGATATCCAGCTATCTGGACACTCGGGTCTCCTTAGTAAACATTAATTTGTTCCCTTAACCGTAAACATCTGACAGCTAGGAATATCCTTCAGAGAATGCACGCCCGTAAATCCCGGCCTCATTTTTCTAGCCCTCACTCAAAATGGGGTCGCTTCGGGTTCCAACGCCTCTGACAGTCATACTACATATGACTCAGCCACGTTGATGGAAAAAGTAGACTGGATAGTGACGTACCCGCAGAAAACGAGTGCAACATCTGTCATACAGATCTGACTGCAGTCAGATTCTGCACAGTTAAGTGGAGGCGGCAAACTTGAATGCAACCATCTTCCTACCGCATCCCACAAAGCCACGTAAATCGAAAAGCAGTCCGGCTCTGGATAGTGAAACACATGCGGCAAACTTGAATAGAAAAATGTTTAGACTGCCTTGGATGGAGACACGTAAATGAAAAAGCAGTCCCACTCGGGATAGTGAAGTACGGGCGCTGAACTTAAATGGAACAATCTGCATACTGTATGTGAGTAAACCAAGTAATAGCAAAGAGCAGTCAGATTACGGAGAATGATGGAGACCGATGTGAGTGCAGTAATCTTTAGCTCAATGATCGTCACGCCGCAACCAAGTGAAACCGAAAGCAACTAAGCTCTCCAAAGCACAGGCGGCCAATGTAAAAACAGAGGCGGCGTTGTGAGCCTTATGGCGTAAAGGGCGTGAAGCAGGTTCGGAGACTGTCGATGTGAGCCTTAATAGTGTAAATGGCGTAAAGCAGGCTCTGGGACTGTCGATGCGAGCCTTATGGCGTAAACGGCGTTGGGACTGTCCAGGCGAGCCTTAGGGCGTAAACGGCGTTGTGAGCTTTACGGCACAAACGGTGTAAAACAGGCTCGAAGACTGTTGATGTGAGCCTTACGGCGTAAATGGCGTAAAACAGGCTCGAAGACTGTCGACGTGAGCCTTACGGCGTTTATCGCGTAGAGGGCGTTGGGAGGATGATGGCCTTTATGGCGTAAAGGGCGTTGGGAGCCTTAGAGCGTAAATGGCGTAAAGCAGGCTCTGGGACTGTCGATGCGAGCCTATGGCCTACGCGGCGTTGTGAGCCTTACGGCACAAACGGCGTAAAACAGGCTCGAAGACAGTCGACGTGAGCCTTACGGCGTTTATGGCGCAGGAGGCGTTGGGGGGATGATGGCGTTTATGGCGTAAAGGGCGTTGGGAGCCTTAGAGCGTAAATGGCATAAAGCAGGCTCTGGGACCGTCGATGCGAGCCTATGGCGTACGCGGCGTTGTGAGCCTTACGGCACAAACGGCGTGAAACAGGCTCGAAGACTGTCCACGAGAGCCTTACGGCGTTTATGGCGCAGAAGGCGTTCGGGGGCGAGGAAGATGATGGCGTTTATGGGGTAAAGGGCGTTGGGAACCTTACAGCGTAAATGGCGTCAGAGCAGGCTCCGTAGAATTGAACCTATCGTCCACTGCACTCCTTCTCCACACATCCTCAGCTCAGGGTGACAGATATCACCCTCAATAACTCTCTCTCCTACGTTGAAACTGTGTATCTTTATCCAAATTTTAAAACTTGCCTGAGTAATATTGTTACTATTTCGGAGGACATTCACTTTCCTTTTTTGCTCCCATAACTCCCGAGAGAAACAGCCATTTAAAATTTGCACGCCCCGCCCCAGACGCGCCGTGCCCTGCCTGCCAACTGCTGAACAGAAAAGAGCCTGTAAATCACTGGGATCTTGGGAACGCTCCTTCGGCTTCATTGCCCTTCAGGAGGAAAAACCCAGAACGAAAAAGACACGAAGAACTCTATGGGGCTATTCTTTCCTCCCCCTCCCTCCTCCCCTCCCCTCTCCCTCCCTCCTTCTTCCCTTCGCCTCCCTCTCCCTCCTCCTCCCCCTCTCGTCCTCACCTAGCCGGCATCCGACATTTCTTTAAACTTTTATTCACACATACGTTGAGAGAATTGTTTGGTGAACACCCGTATGCCCATCACCTAAAGTCATCTTGCTGTACTTGCTTTATTATGTGTTACAGACACGTAATTGCATATTTTCTATAGCTGCACACATGGAGACAGGTACTCAGGTCTCGTCCCTCTAGCCCTTTCTCAACTGTCTGGTCCGGCAAGTTTTCGAAGAGGCCAGGGTGCAGCCCCCGGGGGAGCACATGCTCTGACTGGTTCCAGGGCTGGGCGGAGCCTTGGGAAAGGGGCCCCTGGAAGAGTTAAAGAAACAGGAAATACACACGAAAAGAGTTTTTGCTCTTGTTGGCCCAGGCTGGAGTGCAATGGAGCGATCTCGGCTCATCACAACTTCCGCCTGCCGGGTTCAAGTAATTCTCCTGCCTCAGTCTCCCGAGTAGCTGGGATTACAGGAGCGCGCCACCACGCCTGGCTAATTTTTGTTTTTGTTTTTGTTTTTGTTTGTTTGTTTTTAGTAGAGACAGGGTTTCAACATGTTGGCCAGGCTGGTCTCCAACTCCTGACCTCAGGTGATCTACCCACCTCGGCCTCCCAAAGTGCTGGGATTACAAGCCTGAGGCACGGCACCCAGTCCCATATTACTATCTTTAAAGCAAACTTGAATGCAACGATCTTCATACCGCATCCCACACAGCCACGTAAATCGAAAAGCAGTCCGACTCTGGATGGTGAAACACATGCGGTAAACTCGAATGGAAAGATGTTTATACTGCCTCGGATAGAGACACGTAAATGAAAAAAAAAAACCATCCCGCTTCGTAAAGTAGGGGCGCTAAACTTAAACATAACGATCCGAATATCGCATCTGAGTGTGCCAAGTAATAGCAGAGACCAGTCAGAACACGGATACTGATGTAGGTGCGGTAACCTTTAATCCAACGATCGTCACACCGCATGTGACTAAACCAAGTGAAATCTAAAGCAGCCACACTCTCCAAAGTACACGCTGCTGACTTATATACACACAAGTGTGCTAACAGGCCCCGACGATCCAATGCAAACGCGTGGAGGTAACGAAAGAACCTCCCATTCCACCTTGTCAGCAGACAGCGTTTAGAGATCTCCTTTGCTGATGTAATGCGAAATAACGGTAACTGACAGTGCAAGTCCCGCACTTAACCTCAGCCTAAATGACCAAGGCGCTGTAGGCATTAGCGTTCCTTCACAGCCCTCCTCCTCTTAGAGCCAAGTGTATTAATAGGTCCCGACAATCTCAGTGGAGATGACAAGAGGCTCCCATTCTATGAGTGGGGATAACAAGCTGACGACAAAACTCGGGTGCTCCCCCCACTGGCACCCAGCAGGCAGCACCAGCCCCCGCTCCCAGAGCCCTCCATCCTGCCCCTTCCCAAACCCCCATCAAAACACCAACCCAGTCTCCTCGCTCTCAAGTCGTTTTCCGACCTGCCTGGGAGCCACTCTGATCTCCCAGAACACCTCATTTTGTGAGTTATAAGCCTTTCACGCCTTCTCGGTCCCTGTGTGGTGTCACCAGTCTCAATTTCCAAAATAAATTTTCGGTCAGTAGTGGCGGTGGGGTCCATCTAGTTCTGCAGAGTGGGAACAGCACAGAAGCTGTCGGACTTGCTGTGCACATATTCCAATTTGGGTGGAAAAGCCTCCTCACTGGACTGGGTGGCCTCTTGTCAGTGACAAAACCAAGGGATTTGCTACTCTCTCATTTACACACACTGGTTACTGAGTGCCTCCTGTTGAACACTTTCACTTCCGGGGAAAATTCGTTGTTCCAGACCAAGCTCACTACTGTCTTCACTGGACATTTCTAAGAGGTGCTTTTGGTCCCAGGGAAATACCCCGGAAGCTGTGAAGTACAACAGCCTTAGGCCCTGTCCCAAAGATTCTAATTTAATGGCTGTAGGGTGGGGCTAGGACCTCAGGATGATTCACTCCACGGAGCTATCGAGCTATTGTCCTCAACTATAGCCAAGGGGTGATAAGCACTGTTAGACACAGAAGGAATTTACACTCCCCTTCAGGAAAGACCTTTGTAGTTACGACCTCCAAGCACGGGTGTGAGGTATGACCTCACACCCGTGCTTGGATCCGGCGTTCCCGGGCTTTCATTTCGAATTTACATGCCCCGCCCTTTCAGGGAGGGCGCGGCCTCCGCGGTTGACTCCGCCCCCGGGGGCCGCCTCTGCGTGGGGGAGCCGGGGCTCCGCTGGGGGCGACTTCCTGGTTTCTATCCAGCCGGCGCGAAGACAGAACCGAAGGAGACTGGGGGCGAAGGCGAGAGGGGTCTGTGGAAGAGACCGCTCGGCGGAGAGCCGTCCACGTTTTCCTGGAGAAAGACGAGGTCCCAGGGCAGGAGCCCGGGCGGCGCCGGGCCTTTACTTCGGCACCAGCGGGCGGGGAGACCGGCCTCGTACCCGCCGGACGTGGGGCCCATTCAGGGAGTCGGGGAAGCCGAAGGCCTGGAGGGGCTTCCGGGAGCAGGGGCTGGAGTTCCTCTGCCGGGCGGGAGGCTGACACCAGACACCCGGCAGAGGGAGGCGGCGCGTGGATGGCGAGGGCCCGGCAAGGATTCTCCCCAGCCCCTGTGCCTGCGTCTCCTGTGGCTTCTGTGCACGGACCGTGTCCTGTGCTGTGCAGGGAAAGCTGCCTCTCTGCCCGGGACGTGGATTCCTTTCACCTCCTCCTCGCCTGGCTACTCCTGACGCAGGTTGTCAGGACTCCGCTTGGGTGTCACCCGTCCAGGAAGCCTCCCTTAATTAAGGGCCCTGGGCACCCACCCCATACGTGACGAGCAGCCCTCCTTTGTATTTCGTCGCACCCCCGTTGTTTATATCAACTATTCCACTCACCACCCTTCTGGGCAATCCTTTATCTCCCCCTCTGAAATCCCATCACTGAGGGCTGGGACCCCTCCTCAGAACTTATCCCCGTTTCCCGGCGGCGATAGTCTGGTGCCTGGCGTGTGGAAGGCGCTCAGTAAACGTTTGTGGAGCGAAGAAACGACGCAAACGTGATGAGCACGACAGCCCGAAACAGAGAAGACGCAGTTAGGAGGTTACTGGCCCCGCGCGGGGGTAAAGGGGGAAGGTCGGGCTCGGGGTGGCAGGACACCAGAGGGCAGGGGTGACTGCCGGGGTGCTCTTGCGGGAGGATGGGCGTCAAGGCCCCCGGCAAGGTTGCGATAAAGTTTCTCTCCGAGGCACAGACTGCCGCCTGCGGGGTCAGCATTTACCTCTCCCTTCCTCCTTCCTAACCCAACTTCGGCGGAGAGCTGAGGGCTGAGGGCTTTAGGCGCATTACCTCCAACATTTATTTCACTCGACGGCCGAAGGCCGTAAGAGGTGGGCCTTATCATTAGCCACGGCCGGGGTTAGGGTGAGGCCACTCCTCCAGGGCGGAATTTCAGGGGGTGCCCCCCCCCGCCCCAAACCCTTCGGCAATCAACACAAACTATGGTTCAATGCAATGTATCTTACCTTGTGGGCGGGAAGCCACCCAGGGGCCGAGGCAAGAGACTGAAGGCACAAGCTGTTACAGTATAATAAAGAAAATAATCAGAATAAGAAAGGTTATACCAGAAATAGGATACAGATATGATTATATATGACTATTACTAATCATTAGTTTGCAGCATTACTCTTTGTTCTATTACTGTAAGAATCTCTGTTCTGTTGTTTTAACCTAGGGAAAACCGGGCCATAGAGAGTTAGCAGCTGGAGGGACACGGTGAGAGGTGACCAGAAGACAAGCGTGTGAGCCCTCGGTCACGCCCGGATAAGGGCCGCTCGAGGGCTCCTTGGTCTAGCGGTAACGCCAGTGCCTGGGAAGGCCCTCGTTACTTAACAGACCTTGGTCTAGCGGTAAAACGCCAGTGCCCGGGAGGGCACCCGTTACTTAGCACACCGGGAAAGGGAATCTCCCTTTCTCCAGGGGAGATGGAGAACACTCTGCTCCGGCACCTCTTGTGGGAGGCCTGACATTAGCCAGGCCCGCCCTCAGTCGTCCGGAGGCTGGACCGTCTCCCTGTGATGCTGTGCTTCATTCAGTGGTCACGCTCCTTGTTCACTTTCACGTTCCGCCTGTACACCTGGCTCCTCCTTTTAAGTTCTTAGAAGATAGCAGTAGCAGAATTAGTAAAAGTACTAAAGTCTTTGATCCTTCTGATAAGTGCGTAGAAGAAATGCTGACCTATGCCGTCCTCCCTCTCCGCCTCGGCTATCACAAAGGGAAAGACCCCCTGTCCAGTGGACACGTGACTCGCGTGACCTCTCAATCATTTGAGATGACTCACACCCCTTACCCTGCCCCCTTGCCTCGAATACAATAAATAGCAGCCCGTCCAGGCATTCGGGGCCACTACCGGTCTCCGCGCTTGGTGGCAGTGGTCCCCCGGGCCCAGCTGTCTTTCATCCTGTCTCTGTGTCTTGTGTCTTTATTTCTACGATCTCTCGTCTCCGCACACGAAGAGAAAACCCACAGGCCCCGTAGGGCTGGACCCTACATCTGGCACCCAACGAGGATTTCTCTCTCGCTGTGTGAAGGTGCACTTTGAGCGCGGAACTCAGCGGGGGACTACCGACGACAGATTCCTGAGGCTTGCGGTCAATAGGCTGGGCGGTAAGCTTGGGCACTCAGAGTATCCCGGGGACACCATGGGACAGGCCGGTACCAAGTACTCGGCTTATTTAAATGTTATAAAGACTCTGCTTAAAGACGGAGGTGTAAAAGTTTCTACTAATAAGTGAATTAAACCAGTTCGAGGTCGTAGATCTCCTTTCCCCTTGGTTTGCTACTGAGGGAACTTCAGAACTCAAACATTGGGATGAAATTGGCCGACAATTTAAAATTGCTCATAAAGGGGGACACGTTATTCCGCCCACTATTTGGCCAGTCTGGGCTTCGGTTCGCTCTGTCCTAGACTCCTTGCAGACTCGGGTGGACAACGTGGAGGCTGATCCCTCTTTCCTCTCCTCTGAGGAGGTTGAGGAAATTCTCAGTTCTCTTTCCCCTGAGGATACTGCACAGATTGAGGCCGTGATTCTACAGACGGACCTCCATTCTGACATTCCTTGGGCCCCGCCGCCCACACCAGAGCCTGCCGTGCCCCCATCATCACTTTACGATGAACTTTCAAATGATGTCCTCGCCCCCAACCAGCAGAATCCAACCGAAATATACTATCCACAGCCGTCGTCGTGGCCGGACCCTCCTATCTTTCCTCAGCCCTGCTACAGGGCCCCCCACCTTCCATCTACACAGCCCGGAAATGAGGCTATACAGCCTGAAAAAGAGGCTCTAAACTACGTTTCTATGCAGCCTGGTACGGAGGCTCTCAATTCTCAGCCCGCGAATGAGGCCCTCAACACTGTCTCTGTTCAGCCCTGCCGCAGGGCCCTCCACCTTCCGCCTGTTCAGCCCGCCAGTGAGGCTCTCAACACTGTCTCTGTTCAGCCCTGCCGCAGGCCTCTCCACCTTCCGCCCGTTCGGCCCGGTAACGAGGCCCTCAACCCTATCCCTACTCAACCCGGTTATCCATCTCTCACTTCTGCTTCTCCTTCGGAGTATCAGGCTCGCTTGAAGCCTGTCCTGCAGTTACCGCCGGCAGCCTGGACTTCAGGCCCCTGAAAGACCTGCTCAGCAGGTACTCGCGCCTCCACCTGGCTTACAGGTTCTCAATTCTTCCTCTATTCAAAACCCTCATTTCTTTTCTGCTTCTGGTCCGGTCACCACTGCGGTTGCCGCCACCACCATGGCCGCTCACGAGCAACAAATCACATACATTCCTTAAAATGATACTCCTCTTATGAGGGCCATCTCTCAGGCAAGGGAATACGGGGATCCCGAAGCCTGGCAATTTCCTGTAATTTTACAACCTCCGATGCCTGCCGCCCCCGTCCCTGAGGCACAGGATCAGCCACAGCCCGCTGATCCTGCCCAGCAGGTGGCTGAGCCCGCGGCTCCTCAGGCTCCTCAAGCTCCGCAGCCTGACAGTCAGGCTCCTCAGGCAAATCAGCAGGCTCCACAACTGCCTGCGGCGCAGCCAGTTCCAGGTATACCTGCAGTCCGGGCAGTAGTCCAACCAGATCCTCTTCATCCAGGCCAGGTCCAGCTACGCCCTGCTTCTTGGGAAAGTTTTTCTTCTAAATTCCTCAAAGATTTCAAAGAATCAGTGAAGCAATACGGCACCAACTCCCCTTTTGTCCGGTCCACATTAAAAGCCCTCGCAGAAGATAAACAGCAGTTTGGTGCCTTATGATTGGTAAATTCTAGCAAAATCGGTATTATCTAAATCCCAATATTTACAATTCGGGACTTGGTGGGTCGATGCTGTCCAGGATCGAGTTCAGCTTAATCAAGGCTCTAATCCTCCTGTTAATGTTGCAGCTGACCAGTTATTGGGAAGGGGGCAATGGCCTGCAACTACAAATCAAACTATACTAAATGATGAGGTCATTCCACAGCTTCGCAAATGCTGCCTGTATACTAGTAATAGCGCACTTATACCAGTCCCTAACGATGACAGGTTTCCCGCTCAACCAGAGGAAAAGGGTATGCAGTTTAATTTGTCAATTGGATATAAATTCCCGCCATTGTGCATAGCAATGTCACCTGGCTGCTTGGCTTGCTCTAATCAAAATTGGATGTGGACCGTACCATCCTCTAGTAATGATTCTTATGAAGTACATAATGCGTTCAGTAGTAATTCTTTTCAGATCATGGCTGTTGAACTTAATCCTCATGAGGAATGGAGAGTTCCCGTCACCACCAAAAATAATACAACAAAAGGACTGCCAGACTGTTCAAGAGAGCCTACCAAGGGAACTTGTTTAGGGAACTCAATCATATGGAATGACTGTAATGCTCCAAAAGCCGTACGTAGTGTTACGGAGCCTAGTTACAGGAGCTGTTATGGACTGGGCTCCAAGAGGGTATTATTGGCGGAACTACTCCGGCCAAAATACCCACTGCTCTGAGTTCAATTATTTGATACATCGCGTACGAGACGGATGGCAGTCCTGCAGGTTGAGGGAATGGGTGTCTCCTTACCCATTCAAATGGATGGACTCAGGAATCGTTCCTCCTAGACCAAAAACGATTCATCCTATTGTTACCCCAGAACATCCTCGATTACGGAAATTAGCTGCGGCCACGACCGGAATCAGACTATGGGACGCTACCTACCAAATCTCTCCCACCAATACCAAAACACCCATATTTAAAGTCACTGTAATGTCAGAACAGGTAATACCTATCAGGAGCCTATAAGGGATAACCCCCTTATATGCTGTTAGTTGGAATTATAAATGTCACTCCCAATAGACAAACTATAGAATGTGATGATTGCAAACTCTTCACATGTATTGATGCCCCTTTTGATCCCAGAACAAGTATTCTCCTGGTGAGGGCTAGGGAGGGGGTATGGATACCAGTTTCCTTACACCGTCCATGGGAGTCTTCTCCCTCTATTCACATAGTCAATGAAGTTCTTAGACGTACCCTTCAGACAACTAAGAGGTTCATCTTTACTCTTACTGCAGTCATCAGTCATTGCGGGATTAATTGCGGTTACTGCCACGGCAGCGGCCGCTGGACTTGCTATCCACAATTCTGTCCAGACCGCTCAATATGTGGAAGCATGGCAGAAAAACTCCACTAGACTCCGGAATTCTCAGGCTCAGGCTGATCAAAAATTGGCTAATCAAATTAACGATCTCCGCCAGAGTATGATATGGCTGGGAGATAGAGTTATGAATTTGGAACACCGTATGCAATTACAATGTGATTGGAATACTTCTGATTATTACATAAGGCCTTATGCTTATAATAAAGATCAGCATAGCTGGAAAAAGTCGTGAGACTTAAATTTAAAAGCCTGGGATGATAACCTAACGTTAGGTATCTCAAAACTTTTTTTTTTTTTTTTTTTTGAGACGGAGTCTCGCTTTGTCGCCCAGGCTGGAGTGCAGTGGCCGGATCTCAGCTCACTGTAAGCTCCGCCTCCCGGGCTTACGCCATTCTCCTGCCTCAGCCTCCCTAGTAGCTGGGACTACAGGCGCCCACCACCTCGCCCGGCTAGTTTTTTGTATTTTTAGTAGAGACGGGGTTTCACCATATTAGCCAGGATGGTCTCGATCTCCTGACCTCGTGATCCGCCGGTCTCGGCCTCCCAAAGTGCTGGGATTACAGGCTTGGGCCACCGCGCCCGGCCTCTCAAAACTTAGAGAACAAATTTTTGAGGACTCGCAGGCTCACTTAACTACCATTCCTGGATCAGACATCTTTGAAGGAATAACCAAAGGGTTATCTGATCCAAATCCCTTTAAATGGATCAAACCCCTCAGAAGACCACTGTTGTCTTTGCCATTATTAACGTCGGTACGTTTATGTTGGCCGCTTTTAGTCTGCAGATGTCTCCGAGGGGTCCGAGGACAAGTCTGAAGTCAAGGACAAGCAATGATGGCAGTGACGATCCTGGTCAATAAAAAGGGGGGCGATGGGGGCGGTAAGACAGCCAGGTGCCGAGGCAAGAGGCTGAAGCCACAAGCTGTTCCAGTATAATAAAGAAAATAATTAGAATAAGAAAAGTGATACTAGAAATAGGATACAGATATGATTATATGTGAACAGTGTTAATCATTAGTTTGTAGTATGACTCTCTGTTCTGTGATTACAATAATCTCCGTTCTCTTATTATAACCTAGGAAAAACCAGGCCATACAGAGTTAGGAGCGGAAGGGACACAGTGAGAGGTGACCAGAAGACAAGAGTGTGAGCCCTCGGTCACGCCCAGATAAAAGCCGCTTGAGGGCTCCTTGGTGTAGCGGTAGCGCCAGTGCCTGGGAAGGCACCCGTTACTTAGCACACCGGGAAAGGGAATCTCCGTTTCTCCAGGGGAGTTAGAGAACACTCTGCTCCACCACCTCTTGTGGGAGGGCCTGACATTAGCCAGGCGTGCCCGCAGTCGTCCGGAGGCTTAAACGTCTCCCTGTGATGCTGTGCTTCAGTGGTCACGCTCCGTGTTCACTTTCACGTTCCGCCTGTACACCTGGCTCCTCCTTTTGAGTTCTTAGAAGAGAGCAGTGGCAGAATTAGTAAAAGGACTAAAGTCTTTGATCTTTCTGATAAGTGCATAGAAGAAATGCTGACGTTTGCTGTCCTCCCTCTCCACCTCGGCTACCACAAAGGGAAAGGCCCCCCTGTCCCGTGGACACGTGACTCGCGTGACCTATCAATCAATCATCTGAGATGACTCACACTCCTTACCCTGCCCCCTTGCCTTGAATACAATAAATAGCAGCGCCGTCCAGGCATTGGGGGCCACTACGGTCTCCGCGCTTTGGTGGCAGTGGTCTCCCGGGCCCAGCTGTCTTTCTTCCTATCTCTTTGTCTTGCGTCTTTATTTCTACGATCTCTCGTCTCCGCACACGAAGAGAAAACCCACAGACCCGGTAGAGCTGGACCCCACATTATCTCGATTATAAGATAATCAAGATATTCACGTGGACTACTGAATCTTTCGGTGCCCCCTTACTATTTTGCTTTCTCCCACCGGCGAGTGTTTCCCTCATTTCACGCCATCCCAATCTCCGCCGCCCTGTCTTGTCATCCCCCATTCTACTGCCCAGCGCAGTGCACTATGGCAGCCGCTAGCCACAGGTATCTAGGGAGCCCTGGAAATGTGGTCAGTTCTAACGGAGCTGTGCCGTAAGTGTCAAATACACATGGGATTTTGAAGACAGGATGAGTACAACTCTCACAATTTTTTTTTTCCTTTTTTTTTTCTTTTTTCTGACGGAGGTTCCGCTCTTGTTACCCAGGCTGGAGTCCAATGGCGCGATCTGGGCTCACCGCACCCTCCGCCTCCCGGGTTCAGGCGATTCTCCTGCCTCAGCCTCCCGAGTAGCTGGGACTACAGGCATGCGCCACCACGCCCGGCTAAGTTTGTACTTTTAGTACAGACGGGCTTTCTCCATGTTGGTCAGGCTGGTCTCCAACTCCCTACCTCTGGTGATCTGCCCAGCTGCCGCCTCCCAAAGTGTTGGGATTACAGGCGTGAGCCACCGCGCCCGGGTTTTTTGTTGCTGTTTGTTTTTGTTTTGTTTTGTTTTGTTTTGTTTTGTCTTGTGTTTTCTTGAGACAAAGTCTTGCTCTGTCACTCAGCCTGGAGTGCAGTGGCACGATCTCAGCTCAGTGCAGCCTCTACCTCCCGGGTTCCAGCGATTCTCCTGCGTCAGCCTCCCGGGTAACTGGGATTACAGGTGTAGGCCACCACGCCTGGCTGATTTTTGTATTTTTTCCGGGGCTTTCGCCACGTTGGCCAGGCTGGTCTCGAGCTCCTGACCTCAGGCGATCCGCCCGCCTGGGCCTCCCAAAGCGCTGGGATCACAGATGTAAGCCACCGCACCGGGCTCTTTAATTCTGTCTTTATTTTCTGAGATAAGAGTCTCGCTCGAATGCTCAGGTTGGACTGGAATGGCGTGATCTAGGCTCGCTGAAACTTCCGCCGCCCGGGTTCAAGCGATTCTCCTGTCTCAGCCTCCCGAGTAGCTGGGATTATGGACGCACAGCACCACGCCCGGCTAATTTTTGTGGTCTTTGTGTCTTCTGTCTTCTGCTCTTCAGTACTGCATAGAGCCGCAGAAGACTAGTGAGTCGAACAAACGGCCCCTCTTGCAGCAGTTGTTGATCACAGGGCTGCCCCTGCTACTCATCCTGTGTCTCTCCTCCAAATCCCCCCTCCTCCTCAGCTATCACCTCTGCCGATGCTGGTGGTTTCCCTGGGTACCGTGAACCAAACTCTCATCCCTGAGGGGCCGAGGCTCGCCGTGGCCACGCCCTTCTCAAGTCAGGGTTCCCGCACATTCACAGTTACAGGTGGCCCTGGGAGCAACACCTGGCACCCAAACAGATCACCAGAGTCCACACGTAGTCCACCTGCCCTCCCTGCATGAGATCAGCTCTTCCTCCTCCCGATGATAGATCAGGGTCAATGATCCCTGCCAAGATGGCCACTGCTCCAGCCTGCTGCTCCAACCTGTCCAGCCGCAGCTGTAGCCTGAAGGCTTCAAGTTCAATGGGACCCTCTCCCGCTTTCTACAAACTGGTTCCTTTATTTTTATGTTTATTGATTTGGGATGGGGTCTGGCTCTGTCACCCAGGCTGGAGTGCAGCGGTGCAGTCACTGCTCAGTGCAGCACCCACCTCCCAGCCTCCATCCATCCTCCTGCCTCAGCCTCTGGAATAGCTGGGGTGCAGATACGCCCCAGCCCGAACAGGGTTTCACTAGGTTGCCTGGGCTCTTTCTTTTTGTGTGTTTGTTTGTTTGTTTGTTTCGAGACGGGGCTCCGGCTCTGCAGCCGGGGCTGCAGTGCAATGGTGTGATCTCACCTCACCTCGCTGCGGCCTTCCGGGCTCCGGCGATCCTCCCAGTGTGCCCGGCCTGAAGACCGCCTTCAGAGAAAGAAGCAGGGGGAGTTTTGCGGAGGACAGACAAGATTTCTGGAGTTTGGAAAGGGTGAGAGATTGGGCCAGCAAAAGGAACATTCCGATCTTTATGTTGGGATGCAATTTATAGATACAGGGATGAGACCCAAAAGAGCCGGCAGAGATTTGTCATCACGGTTGCAAGGCAACTGCCGGTGGCTGATCCCGTAAACGATGTGCATACCTAGAACGGAGCCTACAGATGCATCAAGCATGAACGGCGGAGCCACGATGCTTGGACTCGAGTTCTGCTCCTGTGCGTTCCCCGATACATGGCTTATATTACCTGCACCGCAGTTTTTCCTGGGCAAACACGGAAGCGTGTCGCCGGTGCGTTGGCACCTGCCTTCAAGTGCCAGCTACTCAGCGGGCCGAAGAGGAAGAAGTTCCTACTAGAAGGACACATGGACACGTATGTTGATTTACAGTAGCAAAGACTTGGAACCAACTCGAATGCCCATCAACGATAGGCTGGATAAGGAAAACGTGGCACGTATACACCATGGAATTACTAGGCAGCCATAAAAAAGGATGAGTTCATGTCCTTCATTCTCAGCAGACCGACACAGGAACCGAAACCCAAACACCGCACGTTCTCACTCCTAAGTGGGAGTTGAACGGTGAGAACACATGGACACAGGAAGGGGAACATCACACACCGGGCCCTGGCGGGGCGTGGGGTGCAAGGGGAGAGAGAGCATTCGAACAAATACCCAACGCATGCAGGGCTTCAAACCTAGATGACTGGTTGATAGGTGCAGCAGAGCACCGTGGCACACGTACACCTATGTTCCAAACGTGCACGTCCTGCACATGTACCCCAGAACTTGTGGGGGGGCGGAGGGGGGATACCAAAAAGGAGGGGGGGAGACAGAGAGAGAGAGAGAGAGAGAGACAGAGAGAGAGAGAGAGAGAGAGAGAGAGAGAGAGAGAGAGAGAGAGACAGTGAGAGAGAGAGAGAGAGAGGAAGGAAGGGAGTGAGTTCAATTCCGGGTGGATCCCATTCCCTTAAAAGGTCACCACCACTCGACTGCCAAGCTGAGATCTAACGACCTCCAAGGGAGTAGTCAGTCGGCTGCGGGGGGGTCGTAGCCTTCCCAAAGCGCTGCCGTCACAGCGTAAATGGAAGCGTGCCGCAAGGCCTACCGTCTGCCGCCCGCAGGTCAGAAACCCCACGGTACTCCAACGAGCAGTTGAGCCGAGCCGGCAAGACGGCGTATCACAGACGCTTGGCGTGCAAGCCGCCCCGCCCATGCTCTCTTTCTCTCTCTCTCGCCCCTTCTACTTTTAGCAAACGCGTTGTATCCCCGGAGGGGGTGCACCGTTCCTGGAGGTACTGCAATACCAGGTCGATGCGTGGAGTGGACGGAGCAAGCTCCTATTCCATCTCCCTGCTCCAAAAATCCATTTAATATATTGTCCTCGGATAGAGGACGTATCAGATATTAAACTGATAAGAACAGATACTACACTTGATCTTAGCCAAAAGGCCGAGAAGCGATGCCGTCGCCTTCGCGCCCGCCGTCACCGTCCCACTCTCATCCACATTCAAGTCGCGGTGAGAGCCCCACCCGCGCTCCTTGCCCCATCCCCTCTGTCTCGTCCACCCCACTATGGACGCCGTTACACACTCGGGCTCATTTCTTATTCTCCACCTTTGAAAAGGGAAATCTTACACCCGTGCTTGGATCCGGCGTTCCCGGGCTTTCATTTCCAATTTGCATACCCCGCCCTTTCACGGAGGGCGCGGCCTCCGCGGTTGACTCCGCCCCCGGGGGCCGCCTCTGCGTGGGGGAGCCGGGGCTCCGCTGGGGGCGACTTCCTGGTTTCTATCCAGCCGGCGCGAAGACAGAACCGAAGGAGACTGGGGGCGAAGGCGAGAGGGGTCTGTGGAAGAGACCGCTCGGCGGAGAGCCGTCCACGTTTTCCTGGAGAAAGACGAGGTCCCAGGGCAGGAGCCCGGGCGGCGCCGGGCCTTTACTTCGGCACCAGCGGGCGGGGAGACCGGCCTCGTACCCGCCGGACGAGGGGCCCATTCAGGGAGTCGGGGAAGCCGACGGCCTGGAGGCGCTTCCGGGAGCAGGGGCTGGAGTTCCTCTGCCGGGCGGGAGGCTGACACCAGACACCCGGCAGAGGGAGGCGGCGCGTGGATGGCGAGGGCCCGGCAAGGATTCTCCCCAGCCCCTGTGCCTGCGTCTCCTGTGGCTTCTGTGCACGGACCGTGTCCTGTGCTGTGCAGGGAAAGCTGCCTCTCTGCCCGGGACGTGGATTCCTTTCACCTCCTCCTCGCCTGGCTACTCCTGACGCAGGTTGTCAGGACTCCGCTTGGGTGTCACCCGTCCAGGAAGCCTCCCTTAATTAAGGGCCCTGGGCACCCACCCCATACGTGACGAGCAGCCCTCCTTTGTATTTCGTCGCACCCCCGTTGTTTATATCAACTATTCCACTCACCACCCTTCTGGGCAATCCTTTATCTCCCCCTCTGAAATCCCATCACTGAGGGCTGGGACCCCTCCTCAGAACTTATCCCCGTTTCCCGGCGGCGATAGTCTGGTGCCTGGCGTGTGGAAGGCGCTCAGTAAACGTTTGTGGAGCGAAGAAACGACGCAAACGTGATGAGCACGACAGCCCGAAACAGAGAAGACGCAGTTAGGAGGTTACTGGCCCCGCGCGGGGGTAAAGGGGGAAGGTCGGGCTCGGGGTGGCAGGACACCAGAGGGCAGGGGTGACTGCCGGGGTGCTCTTGCGGGAGGATGGGCGTCAAGGCCCCCGGCAAGGTTGCGATAAAGTTTCTCTCCGAGGCACAGACTGCCGCCTGCGGGGTCAGCATTTACCTCTCCCTTCCTCCTTCCTAACCCAACTTCGGCGGAGAGCTGAGGGCTGAGGGCTTTAGGCGCATTACCTCCAACATTTATTTCACTCGACGGCCGAAGGCCGTAAGAGGTGGGCCTTATCATTAGCCACGGCCGGGGTTAGGGTGAGGCCACTCCTCCAGGGCGGAATTTCAGGGGGTGCCCCCCCCCGCCCCAAACCCTTCGGCAATCAACACAAACTATGGTTCAATGCAATGTATCTTACCTTGTGGGCGGGAAGCCACCCAGGGGCCGAGGCAAGAGACTGAAGGCACAAGCTGTTACAGTATAATAAAGAAAATAATCAGAATAAGAAAGGTTATACCAGAAATAGGATACAGATATGATTATATATGACTATTACTAATCATTAGTTTGCAGCATTACTCTTTGTTCTATTACTGTAAGAATCTCTGTTCTGTTGTTTTAACCTAGGGAAAACCGGGCCATAGAGAGTTAGCAGCTGGAGGGACACGGTGAGAGGTGACCAGAAGACAAGCGTGTGAGCCCTCGGTCACGCCCGGATAAGGGCCGCTCGAGGGCTCCTTGGTCTAGCGGTAACGCCAGTGCCTGGGAAGGCCCTCGTTACTTAACAGACCTTGGTCTAGCGGTAAAACGCCAGTGCCCGGGAGGGCACCCGTTACTTAGCACACCGGGAAAGGGAATCTCCCTTTCTCCAGGGGAGATGGAGAACACTCTGCTCCGGCACCTCTTGTGGGAGGCCTGACATTAGCCAGGCCCGCCCTCAGTCGTCCGGAGGCTGGACCGTCTCCCTGTGATGCTGTGCTTCATTCAGTGGTCACGCTCCTTGTTCACTTTCACGTTCCGCCTGTACACCTGGCTCCTCCTTTTAAGTTCTTAGAAGATAGCAGTAGCAGAATTAGTAAAAGTACTAAAGTCTTTGATCCTTCTGATAAGTGCGTAGAAGAAATGCTGACCTATGCCGTCCTCCCTCTCCGCCTCGGCTATCACAAAGGGAAAGACCCCCTGTCCAGTGGACACGTGACTCGCGTGACCTCTCAATCATTTGAGATGACTCACACCCCTTACCCTGCCCCCTTGCCTCGAATACAATAAATAGCAGCCCGTCCAGGCATTCGGGGCCACTACCGGTCTCCGCGCTTGGTGGCAGTGGTCCCCCGGGCCCAGCTGTCTTTCATCCTGTCTCTGTGTCTTGTGTCTTTATTTCTACGATCTCTCGTCTCCGCACACGAAGAGAAAACCCACAGGCCCCGTAGGGCTGGACCCTACATCTGGCACCCAACGAGGATTTCTCTCTCGCTGTGTGAAGGTGCACTTTGAGCGCGGAACTCAGCGGGGGACTACCGACGACAGATTCCTGAGGCTTGCGGTCAATAGGCTGGGCGGTAAGCTTGGGCACTCAGAGTATCCCGGGGACACCATGGGACAGGCCGGTACCAAGTACTCGGCTTATTTAAATGTTATAAAGACTCTGCTTAAAGACGGAGGTGTAAAAGTTTCTACTAATAAGTGAATTAAACCAGTTCGAGGTCGTAGATCTCCTTTCCCCTTGGTTTGCTACTGAGGGAACTTCAGAACTCAAACATTGGGATGAAATTGGCCGACAATTTAAAATTGCTCATAAAGGGGGACACGTTATTCCGCCCACTATTTGGCCAGTCTGGGCTTCGGTTCGCTCTGTCCTAGACTCCTTGCAGACTCGGGTGGACAACGTGGAGGCTGATCCCTCTTTCCTCTCCTCTGAGGAGGTTGAGGAAATTCTCAGTTCTCTTTCCCCTGAGGATACTGCACAGATTGAGGCCGTGATTCTACAGACGGACCTCCATTCTGACATTCCTTGGGCCCCGCCGCCCACACCAGAGCCTGCCGTGCCCCCATCATCACTTTACGATGAACTTTCAAATGATGTCCTCGCCCCCAACCAGCAGAATCCAACCGAAATATACTATCCACAGCCGTCGTCGTGGCCGGACCCTCCTATCTTTCCTCAGCCCTGCTACAGGGCCCCCCACCTTCCATCTACACAGCCCGGAAATGAGGCTATACAGCCTGAAAAAGAGGCTCTAAACTACGTTTCTATGCAGCCTGGTACGGAGGCTCTCAATTCTCAGCCCGCGAATGAGGCCCTCAACACTGTCTCTGTTCAGCCCTGCCGCAGGGCCCTCCACCTTCCGCCTGTTCAGCCCGCCAGTGAGGCTCTCAACACTGTCTCTGTTCAGCCCTGCCGCAGGCCTCTCCACCTTCCGCCCGTTCGGCCCGGTAACGAGGCCCTCAACCCTATCCCTACTCAACCCGGTTATCCATCTCTCACTTCTGCTTCTCCTTCGGAGTATCAGGCTCGCTTGAAGCCTGTCCTGCAGTTACCGCCGGCAGCCTGGACTTCAGGCCCCTGAAAGACCTGCTCAGCAGGTACTCGCGCCTCCACCTGGCTTACAGGTTCTCAATTCTTCCTCTATTCAAAACCCTCATTTCTTTTCTGCTTCTGGTCCGGTCACCACTGCGGTTGCCGCCACCACCATGGCCGCTCACGAGCAACAAATCACATACATTCCTTAAAATGATACTCCTCTTATGAGGGCCATCTCTCAGGCAAGGGAATACGGGGATCCCGAAGCCTGGCAATTTCCTGTAATTTTACAACCTCCGATGCCTGCCGCCCCCGTCCCTGAGGCACAGGATCAGCCACAGCCCGCTGATCCTGCCCAGCAGGTGGCTGAGCCCGCGGCTCCTCAGGCTCCTCAAGCTCCGCAGCCTGACAGTCAGGCTCCTCAGGCAAATCAGCAGGCTCCACAACTGCCTGCGGCGCAGCCAGTTCCAGGTATACCTGCAGTCCGGGCAGTAGTCCAACCAGATCCTCTTCATCCAGGCCAGGTCCAGCTACGCCCTGCTTCTTGGGAAAGTTTTTCTTCTAAATTCCTCAAAGATTTCAAAGAATCAGTGAAGCAATACGGCACCAACTCCCCTTTTGTCCGGTCCACATTAAAAGCCCTCGCAGAAGATAAACAGCAGTTTGGTGCCTTATGATTGGTAAATTCTAGCAAAATCGGTATTATCTAAATCCCAATATTTACAATTCGGGACTTGGTGGGTCGATGCTGTCCAGGATCGAGTTCAGCTTAATCAAGGCTCTAATCCTCCTGTTAATGTTGCAGCTGACCAGTTATTGGGAAGGGGGCAATGGCCTGCAACTACAAATCAAACTATACTAAATGATGAGGTCATTCCACAGCTTCGCAAATGCTGCCTGTATACTAGTAATAGCGCACTTATACCAGTCCCTAACGATGACAGGTTTCCCGCTCAACCAGAGGAAAAGGGTATGCAGTTTAATTTGTCAATTGGATATAAATTCCCGCCATTGTGCATAGCAATGTCACCTGGCTGCTTGGCTTGCTCTAATCAAAATTGGATGTGGACCGTACCATCCTCTAGTAATGATTCTTATGAAGTACATAATGCGTTCAGTAGTAATTCTTTTCAGATCATGGCTGTTGAACTTAATCCTCATGAGGAATGGAGAGTTCCCGTCACCACCAAAAATAATACAACAAAAGGACTGCCAGACTGTTCAAGAGAGCCTACCAAGGGAACTTGTTTAGGGAACTCAATCATATGGAATGACTGTAATGCTCCAAAAGCCGTACGTAGTGTTACGGAGCCTAGTTACAGGAGCTGTTATGGACTGGGCTCCAAGAGGGTATTATTGGCGGAACTACTCCGGCCAAAATACCCACTGCTCTGAGTTCAATTATTTGATACATCGCGTACGAGACGGATGGCAGTCCTGCAGGTTGAGGGAATGGGTGTCTCCTTACCCATTCAAATGGATGGACTCAGGAATCGTTCCTCCTAGACCAAAAACGATTCATCCTATTGTTACCCCAGAACATCCTCGATTACGGAAATTAGCTGCGGCCACGACCGGAATCAGACTATGGGACGCTACCTACCAAATCTCTCCCACCAATACCAAAACACCCATAT
Source organism: Macaca nemestrina (assembly GCF_043159975.1). Lineage (NCBI taxonomy): Eukaryota > Metazoa > Chordata > Mammalia > Primates > Cercopithecidae > Macaca > Macaca nemestrina. Next base: position 66,887,614 of record NC_092141.1, read on the forward strand.
TTAAAGTCACTGTAATGTCAGAACAGGTAATACCTATCAGGAGCCTATAAGGGATAACCCCCTTATATGCTGTTAGTTGGAATTATAAATGTCACTCCCAATAGACAAACTATAGAATGTGATGATTGCAAACTCTTCACATGTATTGATGCCCCTTTTGATCCCAGAACAAGTATTCTCCTGGTGAGGGCTAGGGAGGGGGTATGGATACCAGTTTCCTTACACCGTCCATGGGAGTCTTCTCCCTCTATTCACATAGTCAATGAAGTTCTTAGACATACCCTTCAGACAACTAAGAGGTTCATCTTTACTCTTACTGCAGTCATCAGTCATTGCGGGATTAATTGCGGTTACTGCCACGGCAGCGGCCGCTGGACTTGCTATCCACAATTCTGTCCAGACCGCTCAATATGTGGAAGCATGGCAGAAAAACTCCACTAGACTCCGGAATTCTCAGGCTCAGGCTGATCAAAAATTGGCTAATCAAATTAACGATCTCCGCCAGAGTATGATATGGCTGGGAGATAGAGTTATGAATTTGGAACACCGTATGCAATTACAATGTGATTGGAATACTTCTGATTATTACATAAGGCCTTATGCTTATAATAAAGATCAGCATAGCTGGAAAAAGTCGTGAGACTTAAATTTAAAAGCCTGGGATGATAACCTAACGTTAGGTATCTCAAAACTTTTTTTTTTTTTTTTTTTTTGAGACGGAGTCTCGCTTTGTCGCCCAGGCTGGAGTGCAGTGGCCGGATCTCAGCTCACTGTAAGCTCCGCCTCCCGGGCTTACGCCATTCTCCTGCCTCAGCCTCCCTAGTAGCTGGGACTACAGGCGCCCACCACCTCGCCCGGCTAGTTTTTTGTATTTTTAGTAGAGACGGGGTTTCACCATATTAGCCAGGATGGTCTCGATCTCCTGACCTCGTGATCCGCCGGTCTCGGCCTCCCAAAGTGCTGGGATTACAGGCTTGGGCCACCGCGCCCGGCCTCTCAAAACTTAGAGAACAAATTTTTGAGGACTCGCAGGCTCACTTAACTACCATTCCTGGATCAGACATCTTTGAAGGAATAACCAAAGGGTTATCTGATCCAAATCCCTTTAAATGGATCAAACCCCTCAGAAGACCACTGTTGTCTTTGCCATTATTAACGTCGGTACGTTTATGTTGGCCGCTTTTAGTCTGCAGATGTCTCCGAGGGGTCCGAGGACAAGTCTGAAGTCAAGGACAAGCAATGATGGCAGTGACGATCCTGGTCAATAAAAAGGGGGGCGATGGGGGCGGTAAGACAGCCAGGTGCCGAGGCAAGAGGCTGAAGCCACAAGCTGTTCCAGTATAATAAAGAAAATAATTAGAATAAGAAAAGTGATACTAGAAATAGGATACAGATATGATTATATGTGAACAGTGTTAATCATTAGTTTGTAGTATGACTCTCTGTTCTGTGATTACAATAATCTCCGTTCTCTTATTATAACCTAGGAAAAACCAGGCCATACAGAGTTAGGAGCGGAAGGGACACAGTGAGAGGTGACCAGAAGACAAGAGTGTGAGCCCTCGGTCACGCCCAGATAAAAGCCGCTTGAGGGCTCCTTGGTGTAGCGGTAGCGCCAGTGCCTGGGAAGGCACCCGTTACTTAGCACGCCGGGAAAGGGAATCTCCGTTTCTCCAGGGGAGTTAGAGAACACTCTGCTCCACCACCTCTTGTGGGAGGGCCTGACATTAGCCAGGCGTGCCCGCAGTCGTCCGGAGGCTTAAACGTCTCCCTGTGATGCTGTGCTTCAGTGGTCACGCTCCGTGTTCACTTTCACGTTCCGCCTGTACACCTGGCTCCTCCTTTTGAGTTCTTAGAAGAGAGCAGTGGCAGAATTAGTAAAAGGACTAAAGTCTTTGATCTTTCTGATAAGTGCATAGAAGAAATGCTGACGTTTGCTGTCCTCCCTCTCCACCTCGGCTACCACAAAGGGAAAGGCCCCCCTGTCCCGTGGACACGTGACTCGCGTGACCTATCAATCAATCATCTGAGATGACTCACACTCCTTACCCTGCCCCCTTGCCTTGAATACAATAAATAGCAGCGCCGTCCAGGCATTGGGGGCCACTACGGTCTCCGCGCTTTGGTGGCAGTGGTCTCCCGGGCCCAGCTGTCTTTCTTCCTATCTCTTTGTCTTGCGTCTTTATTTCTACGATCTCTCGTCTCCGCACACGAAGAGAAAACCCACAGACCCGGTAGAGCTGGACCCCACATTATCTCGATTATAAGATAATCAAGATATTCACGTGGACTACTGAATCTTTCGGTGCCCCCTTACTATTTTGCTTTCTCCCACCGGCGAGTGTTTCCCTCATTTCACGCCATCCCAATCTCCGCCGCCCTGTCTTGTCATCCCCCATTCTACTGCCCAGCGCAGTGCACTATGGCAGCCGCTAGCCACAGGTATCTAGGGAGCCCTGGAAATGTGGTCAGTTCTAACGGAGCTGTGCCGTAAGTGTCAAATACACATGGGATTTTGAAGACAGGATGAGTACAACTCTCACAATTTTTTTTTTCCTTTTTTTTTTCTTTTTTCTGACGGAGGTTCCGCTCTTGTTACCCAGGCTGGAGTCCAATGGCGCGATCTGGGCTCACCGCACCCTCCGCCTCCCGGGTTCAGGCGATTCTCCTGCCTCAGCCTCCCGAGTAGCTGGGACTACAGGCATGCGCCACCACGCCCGGCTAAGTTTGTACTTTTAGTACAGACGGGCTTTCTCCATGTTGGTCAGGCTGGTCTCCAACTCCCTACCTCTGGTGATCTGCCCAGCTGCCGCCTCCCAAAGTGTTGGGATTACAGGCGTGAGCCACCGCGCCCGGGTTTTTTGTTGCTGTTTGTTTGTTTTTGTTTTGTTTTGTTTTGTTTTGTTTTGTCTTGTGTTTTCTTGAGACAAAGTCTTGCTCTGTCACTCAGCCTGGAGTGCAGTGGCACGATCTCAGCTCAGTGCAGCCTCTACCTCCCGGGTTCCAGCGATTCTCCTGCGTCAGCCTCCCGGGTAACTGGGATTACAGGTGTAGGCCACCACGCCTGGCTGATTTTTGTATTTTTTCCGGGGCTTTCGCCACGTTGGCCAGGCTGGTCTCGAGCTCCTGACCTCAGGCGATCCGCCCGCCTGGGCCTCCCAAAGCGCTGGGATCACAGATGTAAGCCACCGCACCGGGCTCTTTAATTCTGTCTTTATTTTCTGAGATAAGAGTCTCGCTCGAATGCTCAGGTTGGACTGGAATGGCGTGATCTAGGCTCGCTGAAACTTCCGCCGCCCGGGTTCAAGCGATTCTCCTGTCTCAGCCTCCCGAGTAGCTGGGATTATGGACGCACAGCACCACGCCCGGCTAATTTTTGTGGTCTTTGTGTCTTCTGTCTTCTGCTCTTCAGTACTGCATAGAGCCGCAGAAGACTAGTGAGTCGAACAAACGGCCCCTCTTGCAGCAGTTGTTGATCACAGGGCTGCCCCTGCTACTCATCCTGTGTCTCTCCTCCAAATCCCCCCTCCTCCTCAGCTATCACCTCTGCCGATGCTGGTGGTTTCCCTGGGTACCGTGAACCAAACTCTCATCCCTGAGGGGCCGAGGCTCGCCGTGGCCACGCCCTTCTCAAGTCAGGGTTCCCGCACATTCACAGTTACAGGTGGCCCTGGGAGCAACACCTGGCACCCAAACAGATCACCAGAGTCCACACGTAGTCCACCTGCCCTCCCTGCATGAGATCAGCTCTTCCTCCTCCCGATGATAGATCAGGGTCAATGATCCCTGCCAAGATGGCCACTGCTCCAGCCTGCTGCTCCAACCTGTCCAGCCGCAGCTGTAGCCTGAAGGCTTCAAGTTCAATGGGACCCTCTCCCGCTTTCTACAAACTGGTTCCTTTATTTTTATGTTTATTGATTTGGGATGGGGTCTGGCTCTGTCACCCAGGCTGGAGTGCAGCGGTGCAGTCACTGCTCAGTGCAGCACCCACCTCCCAGCCTCCATCCATCCTCCTGCCTCAGCCTCTGGAATAGCTGGGGTGCAGATACGCCCCAGCCCGAACAGGGTTTCACTAGGTTGCCTGGGCTCTTTCTTTTTGTGTGTTTGTTTGTTTGTTTGTTTCGAGACGGGGCTCCGGCTCTGCAGCCGGGGCTGCAGTGCAATGGTGTGATCTCACCTCACCTCGCTGCGGCCTTCCGGGCTCCGGCGATCCTCCCAGTGTGCCCGGCCTGAAGACCGCCTTCAGAGAAAGAAGCAGGGGGAGTTTTGCGGAGGACAGACAAGATTTCTGGAGTTTGGAAAGGGTGAGAGATTGGGCCAGCAAAAGGAACATTCCGATCTTTATGTTGGGATGCAATTTATAGATACAGGGATGAGACCCAAAAGAGCCGGCAGAGATTTGTCATCACGGTTGCAAGGCAACTGCCGGTGGCTGATCCCGTAAACGATGTGCATACCTAGAACGGAGCCTACAGATGCATCAAGCATGAACGGCGGAGCCACGATGCTTGGACTCGAGTTCTGCTCCTGTGCGTTCCCCGATACATGGCTTATATTACCTGCACCGCAGTTTTTCCTGGGCAAACACGGAAGCGTGTCGCCGGTGCGTTGGCACCTGCCTTCAAGTGCCAGCTACTCAGCGGGCCGAAGAGGAAGAAGTTCCTACTAGAAGGACACATGGACACGTATGTTGATTTACAGTAGCAAAGACTTGGAACCAACTCGAATGCCCATCAACGATAGGCTGGATAAGGAAAACGTGGCACGTATACACCATGGAATTACTAGGCAGCCATAAAAAAGGATGAGTTCATGTCCTTCATTCTCAGCAGACCGACACAGGAACCGAAACCCAAACACCGCACGTTCTCACTCCTAAGTGGGAGTTGAACGGTGAGAACACATGGACACAGGAAGGGGAACATCACACACCGGGCCCTGGCGGGGCGTGGGGTGCAAGGGGAGAGAGAGCATTCGAACAAATACCCAACGCATGCAGGGCTTCAAACCTAGATGACTGGTTGATAGGTGCAGCAGAGCACCGTGGCACACGTACACCTATGTTCCAAACGTGCACGTCCTGCACATGTACCCCAGAACTTGTGGGGGGGCGGAGGGGGGATACCAAAAAGGAGGGGGGGAGACAGAGAGAGAGAGAGAGACAGAGAGAGAGAGAGAGAGAGAGAGAGAGAGAGAGAGAGAGAGAGAGACAGTGAGAGAGAGAGAGAGAGAGGAAGGAAGGGAGTGAGTTCAATTCCGGGTGGATCCCATTCCCTTAAAAGGTCACCACCACTCGACTGCCAAGCTGAGATCTAACGACCTCCAAGGGAGTAGTCAGTCGGCTGCGGGGGGGTCGTAGCCTTCCCAAAGCGCTGCCGTCACAGCGTAAATGGAAGCGTGCCGCAAGGCCTACCGTCTGCCGCCCGCAGGTCAGAAACCCCACGGTACTCCAACGAGCAGTTGAGCCGAGCCGGCAAGACGGCGTATCACAGACGCTTGGCGTGCAAGCCGCCCCGCCCATGCTCTCTTTCTCTCTCTCTCGCCCCTTCTACTTTTAGCAAACGCGTTGTATCCCCGGAGGGGGTGCACCGTTCCTGGAGGTACTGCAATACCAGGTCGATGCGTGGAGTGGACGGAGCAAGCTCCTATTCCATCTCCCTGCTCCAAAAATCCATTTAATATATTGTCCTCGGATAGAGGACGTATCAGATATTAAACTGATAAGAACAGATACTACACTTGATCTTAGCCAAAAGGCCGAGAAGCGATGCCGTCGCCTTCGCGCCCGCCGTCACCGTCCCACTCTCATCCACATTCAAGTCGCGGTGAGAGCCCCACCCGCGCTCCTTGCCCCATCCCCTCTGTCTCGTCCACCCCACTATGGACGCCGTTACACACTCGGGCTCATTTCTTATTCTCCACCTTTGAAAAGGGAAATCTTACACCCGTGCTTGGATCCGGCGTTCCCGGGCTTTCATTTCCAATTTGCATACCCCGCCCTTTCACGGAGGGCGCGGCCTCCGCGGTTGACTCCGCCCCCGGGGGCCGCCTCTGCGTGGGGGAGCCGGGGCTCCGCTGGGGGCGACTTCCTGGTTTCTATCCAGCCGGCGCGAAGACAGAACCGAAGGAGACTGGGGGCGAAGGCGAGAGGGGTCTGTGGAAGAGACCGCTCGGCGGAGAGCCGTCCACGTTTTCCTGGAGAAAGACGAGGTCCCAGGGCAGGAGCCCGGGCGGCGCCGGGCCTTTACTTCGGCACCAGCGGGCGGGGAGACCGGCCTCGTACCCGCCGGACGTGGGGCCCATTCAGGGAGTCGGGGAAGCCGAAGGCCTGGAGGGGCTTCCGGGAGCAGGGGCTGGAGTTCCTCTGCCGGGCGGGAGGCTGACACCAGACACCCGGCAGAGGGAGGCGGCGCGTGGATGGCGAGGGCCCGGCAAGGATTCTCCCCAGCCCCTGTGCCTGCGTCTCCTGTGGCTTCTGTGCACGGACCGTGTCCTGTGCTGTGCAGGGAAAGCTGCCTCTCTGCCCGGGACGTGGATTCCTTTCACCTCCTCCTCGCCTGGCTACTCCTGACGCAGGTTGTCAGGACTCCGCTTGGGTGTCACCCGTCCAGGAAGCCTCCCTTAATTAAGGGCCCTGGGCACCCACCCCATACGTGACGAGCAGCCCTCCTTTGTATTTCGTCGCACCCCCGTTGTTTATATCAACTATTCCACTCACCACCCTTCTGGGCAATCCTTTATCTCCCCCTCTGAAATCCCATCACTGAGGGCTGGGACCCCTCCTCAGAACTTATCCCCGTTTCCCGGCGGCGATAGTCTGGTGCCTGGCGTGTGGAAGGCGCTCAGTAAACGTTTGTGGAGCGAAGAAACGACGCAAACGTGATGAGCACGACAGCCCGAAACAGAGAAGACGCAGTTAGGAGGTTACTGGCCCCGCGCGGGGGTAAAGGGGGAAGGTCGGGCTCGGGGTGGCAGGACACCAGAGGGCAGGGGTGACTGCCGGGGTGCTCTTGCGGGAGGATGGGCGTCAAGGCCCCCGGCAAGGTTGCGATAAAGTTTCTCTCCGAGGCACAGACTGCCGCCTGCGGGGTCAGCATTTACCTCTCCCTTCCTCCTTCCTAACCCAACTTCGGCGGAGAGCTGAGGGCTGAGGGCTTTAGGCGCATTACCTCCAACATTTATTTCACTCGACGGCCGAAGGCCGTAAGAGGTGGGCCTTATCATTAGCCACGGCCGGGGTTAGGGTGAGGCCACTCCTCCAGGGCGGAATTTCAGGGGGTGCCCCCCCCCGCCCCAAACCCTTCGGCAATCAACACAAACTATGGTTCAATGCAATGTATCTTACCTTGTGGGCGGGAAGCCACCCAGGGGCCGAGGCAAGAGACTGAAGGCACAAGCTGTTACAGTATAATAAAGAAAATAATCAGAATAAGAAAGGTTATACCAGAAATAGGATACAGATATGATTATATATGACTATTACTAATCATTAGTTTGCAGCATTACTCTTTGTTCTATTACTGTAAGAATCTCTGTTCTGTTGTTTTAACCTAGGGAAAACCGGGCCATAGAGAGTTAGCAGCTGGAGGGACACGGTGAGAGGTGACCAGAAGACAAGCGTGTGAGCCCTCGGTCACGCCCGGATAAGGGCCGCTCGAGGGCTCCTTGGTCTAGCGGTAACGCCAGTGCCTGGGAAGGCCCTCGTTACTTAACAGACCTTGGTCTAGCGGTAAAACGCCAGTGCCCGGGAGGGCACCCGTTACTTAGCACACCGGGAAAGGGAATCTCCCTTTCTCCAGGGGAGATGGAGAACACTCTGCTCCGGCACCTCTTGTGGGAGGCCTGACATTAGCCAGGCCCGCCCTCAGTCGTCCGGAGGCTGGACCGTCTCCCTGTGATGCTGTGCTTCATTCAGTGGTCACGCTCCTTGTTCACTTTCACGTTCCGCCTGTACACCTGGCTCCTCCTTTTAAGTTCTTAGAAGATAGCAGTAGCAGAATTAGTAAAAGTACTAAAGTCTTTGATCCTTCTGATAAGTGCGTAGAAGAAATGCTGACCTATGCCGTCCTCCCTCTCCGCCTCGGCTATCACAAAGGGAAAGACCCCCTGTCCAGTGGACACGTGACTCGCGTGACCTCTCAATCATTTGAGATGACTCACACCCCTTACCCTGCCCCCTTGCCTCGAATACAATAAATAGCAGCCCGTCCAGGCATTCGGGGCCACTACCGGTCTCCGCGCTTGGTGGCAGTGGTCCCCCGGGCCCAGCTGTCTTTCATCCTGTCTCTGTGTCTTGTGTCTTTATTTCTACGATCTCTCGTCTCCGCACACGAAGAGAAAACCCACAGGCCCCGTAGGGCTGGACCCTACATCTGGCACCCAACGAGGATTTCTCTCTCGCTGTGTGAAGGTGCACTTTGAGCGCGGAACTCAGCGGGGGACTACCGACGACAGATTCCTGAGGCTTGCGGTCAATAGGCTGGGCGGTAAGCTTGGGCACTCAGAGTATCCCGGGGACACCATGGGACAGGCCGGTACCAAGTACTCGGCTTATTTAAATGTTATAAAGACTCTGCTTAAAGACGGAGGTGTAAAAGTTTCTACTAATAAGTGAATTAAACCAGTTCGAGGTCGTAGATCTCCTTTCCCCTTGGTTTGCTACTGAGGGAACTTCAGAACTCAAACATTGGGATGAAATTGGCCGACAATTTAAAATTGCTCATAAAGGGGGACACGTTATTCCGCCCACTATTTGGCCAGTCTGGGCTTCGGTTCGCTCTGTCCTAGACTCCTTGCAGACTCGGGTGGACAACGTGGAGGCTGATCCCTCTTTCCTCTCCTCTGAGGAGGTTGAGGAAATTCTCAGTTCTCTTTCCCCTGAGGATACTGCACAGATTGAGGCCGTGATTCTACAGACGGACCTCCATTCTGACATTCCTTGGGCCCCGCCGCCCACACCAGAGCCTGCCGTGCCCCCATCATCACTTTACGATGAACTTTCAAATGATGTCCTCGCCCCCAACCAGCAGAATCCAACCGAAATATACTATCCACAGCCGTCGTCGTGGCCGGACCCTCCTATCTTTCCTCAGCCCTGCTACAGGGCCCCCCACCTTCCATCTACACAGCCCGGAAATGAGGCTATACAGCCTGAAAAAGAGGCTCTAAACTACGTTTCTATGCAGCCTGGTACGGAGGCTCTCAATTCTCAGCCCGCGAATGAGGCCCTCAACACTGTCTCTGTTCAGCCCTGCCGCAGGGCCCTCCACCTTCCGCCTGTTCAGCCCGCCAGTGAGGCTCTCAACACTGTCTCTGTTCAGCCCTGCCGCAGGCCTCTCCACCTTCCGCCCGTTCGGCCCGGTAACGAGGCCCTCAACCCTATCCCTACTCAACCCGGTTATCCATCTCTCACTTCTGCTTCTCCTTCGGAGTATCAGGCTCGCTTGAAGCCTGTCCTGCAGTTACCGCCGGCAGCCTGGACTTCAGGCCCCTGAAAGACCTGCTCAGCAGGTACTCGCGCCTCCACCTGGCTTACAGGTTCTCAATTCTTCCTCTATTCAAAACCCTCATTTCTTTTCTGCTTCTGGTCCGGTCACCACTGCGGTTGCCGCCACCACCATGGCCGCTCACGAGCAACAAATCACATACATTCCTTAAAATGATACTCCTCTTATGAGGGCCATCTCTCAGGCAAGGGAATACGGGGATCCCGAAGCCTGGCAATTTCCTGTAATTTTACAACCTCCGATGCCTGCCGCCCCCGTCCCTGAGGCACAGGATCAGCCACAGCCCGCTGATCCTGCCCAGCAGGTGGCTGAGCCCGCGGCTCCTCAGGCTCCTCAAGCTCCGCAGCCTGACAGTCAGGCTCCTCAGGCAAATCAGCAGGCTCCACAACTGCCTGCGGCGCAGCCAGTTCCAGGTATACCTGCAGTCCGGGCAGTAGTCCAACCAGATCCTCTTCATCCAGGCCAGGTCCAGCTACGCCCTGCTTCTTGGGAAAGTTTTTCTTCTAAATTCCTCAAAGATTTCAAAGAATCAGTGAAGCAATACGGCACCAACTCCCCTTTTGTCCGGTCCACATTAAAAGCCCTCGCAGAAGATAAACAGCAGTTTGGTGCCTTATGATTGGTAAATTCTAGCAAAATCGGTATTATCTAAATCCCAATATTTACAATTCGGGACTTGGTGGGTCGATGCTGTCCAGGATCGAGTTCAGCTTAATCAAGGCTCTAATCCTCCTGTTAATGTTGCAGCTGACCAGTTATTGGGAAGGGGGCAATGGCCTGCAACTACAAATCAAACTATACTAAATGATGAGGTCATTCCACAGCTTCGCAAATGTTGCCTGTATACTAGTAATAGCGCACTTATACCAGTCCCTAACGATGACAGGTTTCCCGCTCAACCAGAGGAAAAGGGTATGCAGTTTAATTTGTCAATTGGATATAAATTCCCGCCATTGTGCATAGCAATGTCACCTGGCTGCTTGGCTTGCTCTAATCAAAATTGGATGTGGACCGTACCATCCTCTAGTAATGATTCTTATGAAGTACATAATGCGTTCAGTAGTAATTCTTTTCAGATCATGGCTGTTGAACTTAATCCTCATGAGGAATGGAGAGTTCCCGTCACCACCAAAAATAATACAACAAAAGGACTGCCAGACTGTTCAAGAGAGCCTACCAAGGGAACTTGTTTAGGGAACTCAATCATATGGAATGACTGTAATGCTCCAAAAGCCGTACGTAGTGTTACGGAGCCTAGTTACAGGAGCTGTTATGGACTGGGCTCCAAGAGGGTATTATTGGCGGAACTACTCCGGCCAAAATACCCACTGCTCTGAGTTCAATTATTTGATACATCGCGTACGAGACGGATGGCAGTCCTGCAGGTTGAGGGAATGGGTGTCTCCTTACCCATTCAAATGGATGGACTCAGGAATCGTTCCTCCTAGACCAAAAACGATTCATCCTATTGTTACCCCAGAACATCCTCGATTACGGAAATTAGCTGCGGCCACGACCGGAATCAGACTATGGGACGCTACCTACCAAATCTCTCCCACCAATACCAAAACACCCATATTTAAAGTCACTGTAATGTCAGAACAGGTAATACCTATCAGGAGCCTATAAGGGATAACCCCCTTATATGCTGTTAGTTGGAATTATAAATGTCACTCCCAATAGACAAACTATAGAATGTGATGATTGCAAACTCTTCACATGTATTGATGCCCCTTTTGATCCCAGAACAAGTATTCTCCTGGTGAGGGCTAGGGAGGGGGTATGGATACCAGTTTCCTTACACCGTCCATGGGAGTCTTCTCCCTCTATTCACATAGTCAATGAAGTTCTTAGACGTACCCTTCAGACAACTAAGAGGTTCATCTTTACTCTTACTGCAGTCATCAGTCATTGCGGGATTAATTGCGGTTACTGCCACGGCAGCGGCCGCTGGACTTGCTATCCACAATTCTGTCCAGACCGCTCAATATGTGGAAGCATGGCAGAAAAACTCCACTAGACTCCGGAATTCTCAGGCTCAGGCTGATCAAAAATTGGCTAATCAAATTAACGATCTCCGCCAGAGTATGATATGGCTGGGAGATAGAGTTATGAATTTGGAACACCGTATGCAATTACAATGTGATTGGAATACTTCTGATTATTACATAAGGCCTTATGCTTATAATAAAGATCAGCATAGCTGGAAAAAGTCATGAGACTTAAATTTAAAAGCCTGGGATGATAACCTAACGTTAGGTATCTCAAAACTTTTTTTTTTTTTTTTTTTTGAGACGGAGTCTCGCTTTGTCGCCCAGGCTGGAGTGCAGTGGCCGGATCTCAGCTCACTGTAAGCTCCGCCTCCCGGGCTTACGCCATTCTCCTGCCTCAGCCTCCCTAGTAGCTGGGACTACAGGCACCCACCACCTCGCCCGGCTAGTTTTTTGTATTTTTAGTAGAGACGGGGTTTCACCATATTAGCCAGGATGGTCTCGATCTCCTGACCTCGTGATCCGCCGGTCTCGGCCTCCCAAAGTGCTGGGATTACAGGCTTGAGCCACCGCGCCCGGCCTCTCAAAACTTAGAGAACAAATTTTTGAGGACTCGCAGGCTCACTTAACTACCATTCCTGGATCAGACATCTTTGAAGGAATAACCAAAGGGTTATCTGATCCAAATCCCTTTAAATGGATCAAACCCCTCAGAAGACCACTGTTGTCTTTGCCATTATTAACGTCGGTACGTTTATGTTGGCCGCTTTTAGTCTGCAGATGTCTCCGAGGGGTCCGAGGACAAGTCTGAAGTCAAGGACAAGCAATGATGGCAGTGACGATCCTGGTCAATAAAAAGGGGGGCGATGGGGGCGGTAAGACAGCCAGGTGCCGAGGCAAGAGGCTGAAGCCACAAGCTGTTCCAGTATAATAAAGAAAATAATTAGAATAAGAAAAGTGATACTAGAAATAGGATACAGATATGATTATATGTGAACAGTGTTAATCATTAGTTTGTAGTATGACTCTCTGTTCTGTGATTACAATACTCTCCGTTCTCTTATTATAACCTAGGAAAAACCAGGCCATACAGTTAGGAGCGGAAGGGACACAGTGAGAGGTGACCAGAAGACAAGAGTGTGAGCCCTCGGTCACGCCCAGATAAAAGCCGCTTGAGGGCTCCTTGGTGTAGCGGTAGCGCCAGTGCCTGGGAAGGCACCCGTTACTTAGCACGCCGGGAAAGGGAATCTCCGTTTCTCCAGGGGAGTTAGAGAACACTCTGCTCCACCACCTCTTGTGGGAGGGCCTGACATTAGCCAGGCGTGCCCGCAGTCGTCCGGAGGCTTAAACGTCTCCCTGTGATGCTGTGCTTCAGTGGTCACGCTCCGTGTTCACTTTCACGTTCCGCCTGTACACCTGGCTCCTCCTTTTGAGTTCTTAGAAGAGAGCAGTGGCAGAATTAGTAAAAGGACTAAAGTCTTTGATCTTTCTGATAAGTGCATAGAAGAAATGCTGACGTTTGCTGTCCTCCCTCTCCACCTCGGCTACCACAAAGGGAAAGGCCCCCCTGTCCCGTGGACACGTGACTCGCGTGACCTATCAATCAATCATCTGAGATGACTCACACTCCTTACCCTGCCCCCTTGCCTTGAATACAATAAATAGCAGCGCCGTCCAGGCATTGGGGGCCACTACGGTCTCCGCGCTTTGGTGGCAGTGGTCTCCCGGGCCCAGCTGTCTTTCTTCCTATCTCTTTGTCTTGCGTCTTTATTTCTACGATCTCTCGTCTCCGCACACGAAGAGAAAACCCACAGACCCGGTAGAGCTGGACCCCACATTATCTCGATTATAAGATAATCAAGATATTCACGTGGACTACTGAATCTTTCGGTGCCCCCTTACTATTTTGCTTTCTCCCACCGGCGAGTGTTTCCCTCATTTCACGCCATCCCAATCTCCGCCGCCCTGTCTTGTCATCCCCCATTCTACTGCCCAGCGCAGTGCACTATGGCAGCCGCTAGCCACAGGTATCTAGGGAGCCCTGGAAATGTGGTCAGTTCTAACGGAGCTGTGCCGTAAGTGTCAAATACACATGGGATTTTGAAGACAGGATGAGTACAACTCTCACAATTTTTTTTTTCCTTTTTTTTTTCTTTTTTCTGACGGAGGTTCCGCTCTTGTTACCCAGGCTGGAGTCCAATGGCGCGATCTGGGCTCACCGCACCCTCCGCCTCCCGGGTTCAGGCGATTCTCCTGCCTCAGCCTCCCGAGTAGCTGGGACTACAGGCATGCGCCACCACGCCCGGCTAAGTTTGTACTTTTAGTACAGACGGGCTTTCTCCATGTTGGTCAGGCTGGTCTCCAACTCCCTACCTCTGGTGATCTGCCCAGCTGCCGCCTCCCAAAGTGTTGGGATTACAGGCGTGAGCCACCGCGCCCGGGTTTTTTGTTGCTGTTTGTTTGTTTTTGTTTTGTTTTGTTTTGTTTTGTCTTGTGTTTTCTTGAGACAAAGTCTTGCTCTGTCACTCAGCCTGGAGTGCAGTGGCACGATCTCAGCTCAGTGCAGCCTCTACCTCCCGGGTTCCAGCGATTCTCCTGCGTCAGCCTCCCGGGTAACTGGGATTACAGGTGTAGGCCACCACGCCTGGCTGATTTTTGTATTTTTTCCGGGGCTTTCGCCACGTTGGCCAGGCTGGTCTCGAGCTCCTGACCTCAGGCGATCCGCCCGCCTGGGCCTCCCAAAGCGCTGGGATCACAGATGTAAGCCACCGCACCGGGCTCTTTAATTCTGTCTTTATTTTCTGAGATAAGAGTCTCGCTCGAATGCTCAGGTTGGACTGGAATGGCGTGATCTAGGCTCGCTGAAACTTCCGCCGCCCGGGTTCAAGCGATTCTCCTGTCTCAGCCTCCCGAGTAGCTGGGATTATGGACGCACAGCACCACGCCCGGCTAATTTTTGTGGTCTTTGTGTCTTCTGTCTTCTGCTCTTCAGTACTGCATAGAGCCGCAGAAGACTAGTGAGTCGAACAAACGGCCCCTCTTGCAGCAGTTGTTGATCACAGGGCTGCCCCTGCTACTCATCCTGTGTCTCTCCTCCAAATCCCCCCTCCTCCTCAGCTATCACCTCTGCCGATGCTGGTGGTTTCCCTGGGTACCGTGAACCAAACTCTCATCCCTGAGGGGCCGAGGCTCGCCGTGGCCACGCCCTTCTCAAGTCAGGGTTCCCGCACATTCACAGTTACAGGTGGCCCTGGGAGCAACACCTGGCACCCAAACAGATCACCAGAGTCCACACGTAGTCCACCTGCCCTCCCTGCATGAGATCAGCTCTTCCTCCTCCCGATGATAGATCAGGGTCAATGATCCCTGCCAAGATGGCCACTGCTCCAGCCTGCTGCTCCAACCTGTCCAGCCGCAGCTGTAGCCTGAAGGCTTCAAGTTCAATGGGACCCTCTCCCGCTTTCTACAAACTGGTTCCTTTATTTTTATGTTTATTGATTTGGGATGGGGTCTGGCTCTGTCACCCAGGCTGGAGTGCAGCGGTGCAGTCACTGCTCAGTGCAGCACCCACCTCCCAGCCTCCATCCATCCTCCTGCCTCAGCCTCTGGAATAGCTGGGGTGCAGATACGCCCCAGCCCGAACAGGGTTTCACTAGGTTGCCTGGGCTCTTTCTTTTTGTGTGTTTGTTTGTTTGTTTGTTTCGAGACGGGGCTCCGGCTCTGCAGCCGGGGCTGCAGTGCAATGGTGTGATCTCACCTCACCTCGCTGCGGCCTTCCGGGCTCCGGCGATCCTCCCAGTGTGCCCGGCCTGAAGACCGCCTTCAGAGAAAGAAGCAGGGGGAGTTTTGCGGAGGACAGACAAGATTTCTGGAGTTTGGAAAGGGTGAGAGATTGGGCCAGCAAAAGGAACATTCCGATCTTTATGTTGGGATGCAATTTATAGATACAGGGATGAGACCCAAAAGAGCCGGCAGAGATTTGTCATCACGGTTGCAAGGCAACTGCCGGTGGCTGATCCCGTAAACGATGTGCATACCTAGAACGGAGCCTACAGATGCATCAAGCATGAACGGCGGAGCCACGATGCTTGGACTCGAGTTCTGCTCCTGTGCGTTCCCCGATACATGGCTTATATTACCTGCACCGCAGTTTTTCCTGGGCAAACACGGAAGCGTGTCGCCGGTGCGTTGGCACCTGCCTT